>NC_137920.1:66322196-66409696 GCF_963457725.1 Sprattus sprattus
GAGTTAAGAGGAGTCGGAGGGTGGGGGGCTGGCGCTGGCAGTGAAGGAGTTAAGAGGAGCCGGAGGGTGGGGGGGGGGGTGGCAGTGAAGGAGTTAAGTGGAGTCTGAGGGTGGGGGGCTGGCGCTGGCAGTGAAGGAGTTAAGAGGAGTCAGAGGGTGTGGGGGGGGGGGGGGGTGGGGGGGCTGGAGGTGACCCTGAAAAAACGTCCCGCAGCTCCCAAACAAAGAGACGAGATGAGGCCCCGCCCACCCCCCGCCAGCGGGCCATGAGAGGGCTAATGAGGAGGAAGTGACCTCACAGGGATCAGAGAGGACTCCTGCGAGGGGCCGGGACGCTGACGCGTCATGTACAACGCGCACATGACAGCACACACACACACACATGCAGAGGGAGGGAGAGGGCTCCGATAATTTAAACAAGTCAACTGTCCTAGGAATACACACCAAGAATTGTAATAGTCTAGCTAACGTAAGTCCTGTACAAACAAAAATATCTAGGCATATTAACGCTATACTAGTGTCTAGCTAAAATGAACAGATAATTTAGCTAGTGAGCAAACTAAATGTTGCTGGAACAGGGTGTGCTGCATGGTGAATTTGTGCAATTACTTTTGACTTGGGTAAAATGAACTGTTCTTGTTCTTCTCATGTTGGCATTATACCTGTTGGCCAACCAAGAGGGTCATTAGTAACATTAATTCTTCCAGGGTTGCTAGTTTACTATTCTGTCTTCTCCAGTTTTAAGTCCCATCTGTGTGGCTACAGCCAAGGGTTATTGTTGTTAGTATTACAATGAATTATTCTCTGATGACTGATTGAACCTACTTTCCTCCTAATTCAGCAGTCTAGATTAGCATCATGGTTGCCGGGATAAAAAGGGAGGCATAAAGTCTTATTTCTTGGTAAATGTGAGAAGCTATTTGGTTAAAGTCTGTGTGAGCTCATTGTTCAGATCTATTGCCAAATAACATTTGTCAGTAAGCACATGCTTGGTGAGTTAACTTTTATATTATTATATTATATAATGATATTACTTACTATATTCATTATTATTGGAGTTAAGAAGTTCTCCTTCATTTTCATAACTTGTATAGCAGAGTTCCGTTCAGAAGGAGAGGAAGACCAGGCCAAGCAGGGAAAGAAAAGAGGAGTAAACAGGTAAGAGCTTGCACTGTGAGCTGTGATGTTACCACATCCTTCTGATTGGATCGTTGTGTTAAACCATCTCCCATC
Organism: Sprattus sprattus; assembly: GCF_963457725.1. Taxonomy (NCBI): domain Eukaryota; kingdom Metazoa; phylum Chordata; class Actinopteri; order Clupeiformes; family Clupeidae; genus Sprattus; species Sprattus sprattus. The sequence goes on from NC_137920.1 coordinate 66,323,430, forward strand.
AACCACTTCTCTCATCGCTCATTCTGAGTGCATGAAGATGTAGCATAAGTATCAGAGTGGGTGGTACGGAGTGACATCATAACCAGGAGTCAAAGACGAGCTTGTTCTCGTCCAGAGCTCTAAGAGATGAGCTTAAGAGAGGGAGGTGAGCCCATCATAAACAGACATGTATCTACCTGCACACATCAACTAGACTGTACATCAGAGGGTTACCGCTGCACTGGTTAACTTCTCTCTCCGATTTTTGCCATCACGTGGACGGGTGTCGATTAACATAGATATTCTGAGAGCCAAAAGAGGCCCCCCACTTCCGTTGCCTCAGACACGCACACACACACACACACACACACACACACACACACACACACACACACACACACACACACACACACACACACACACACACGCACACACACACACACACACACACACACACACACACACACACACACACACACACACGCACAAACACACACACAGTCTGTCCCTCAGTCTGTGTTTATGCTTGTTTTGAGTTTGAACAGATTGTCCTGACTGGATCAGTAACCCTAACGATGCCTTCACAAGCAGAGCACTAGGCAGCACAATGACAAGCAACTACACCATACGAGATGACAAGAGATTCACCACAGTAACAGAGTTCACAACTGCGACTACACCATACGAGATGAAAAGAGAGTCACATCAGTAACAGAGTTGACTACTGAATGCAGAGTACTGTGGTTGATGATCACAAAGACTGTTTACAGATATATAGTGTATATATATATATTTGGATACATAACTTTCTCTCTGTGATAAAAAAAACGTGTAGAAACATAGAAAAGTCTTTTTCGTGGGTCATATTAAACAAACATATGGGAGAGATTTTTGCTTATTTTCTGTTGGTGCACCTGAAAAAAACAATGATCATAAGATTGTCTGCATGAATCTGACTAATGCTTCATCCAGACAGCCTTGTCTCAAAACACTTGTGTCCCGGAGAAACCCAGTGCACCTCTATAAACCTTTCCTTATCTAAAGTGTTGTCTATGCACATAAACATGTCTGTAGGTATAAGCAGTGGTTAAATTGGGCCGGGGCTGTCCGGGGCGGAGCCCCGGAACATAAGCTGCCGGGTCTGGAGTTCTGCAAAGCAGATCTGCTGCGCAGCAGCTCCAGCCGATTTTGGCAATCTGCCTAGTCCATTCACAAGCAATGTTGTCCTACTCATTTACAACTTTTCCATTGCAAATCTATGTTGTTTTAAAACAAAAATCTAAATAATGGTAGGGAAAGGCTGGCCTAGACATCTGGAGCAAGTTTGAGAAGTAGGCATATCGCGCACGAAACTTGCGCAGCAGCTCCTCCTCCGCGATCAGACAACACAACGTCAATCGGTCATCATCAGACATATCGTAGTAGACAGGTGAATGGCGAGGTAAGAGAAACAAAATTAAAGGTGCACGGTATTTTGAAAGAGGTCGATCATCACCAATAGGCTAATATCATTAGATATGGGCTTGCATTTTCATTAAGCAGGAAAAATTAACCTTAGACATGCAGGGAGAGCCTGCTACTGGTGTGTCAACTGGCAAGCGCTAGTTAAAAAGAACAATGCTGCTAATTCTAAATGATTTAGCAAGTAGTCTATGCGATCTCCGAATCACATTTCTCATTCCTAGCTGGATGAATTTCAAACTTATTTGTATCAATGAATCAGCTCTTAATGTGACCTCATCAAACACACTCAAAATCTACAGAGTAGCCTACATATTAAGCAACATATAAAAAATGCTGGAGTTGTTGGCTGCTTGCTTCACTGCTTGTGGATGGTTGCTCATCATCTGAATCTTCCTCCTGGCTATGCATTGGTCCTTGAACATACACTACTCACAAAAAGTTAGTGATATCTGGCTTTTGGGTGAGTAGTGTATTTTAGCATTGACCCTGTGAATATTTTTTTAGAAAAGTAACCTACTAACAAATACTAATAATTGTATTAGTATTGATTGATTCACATCCATATGAATGGATGACATGACAAACAAGTGGTGGAAAATGGAAAGTATTTGTAAGTAGGTTACTTTTCACAAAGTTAACTTTAACGGTGATGTGTTTTTTGTTTAATTTGGCAACTTATTTACTGCATAATCCTCGAAAGATTTGTGAAATTTGCCCCTCCGGATCAGAGCCCCCCTACATAGAAAATCCCAATTTAACCCCTGGGTATAAGCCTGCCTGTATCTGCACACCTGTCTATGCCGACAAACCTGTCATAATAGTGAAATGTGATAAACCTAGTTTAACGTTTTATACATTTTCAGCAGAACCAGAAAAATGCAGTAGGTGAATTGGCAGGCAGGATAATTGGCAGGCCACCAAGTACACGTGTTTGTGTAGTGAACATTTTTGTGCCAATATCTATATTTTCATTATTAACTTGAGTGTAATGCACCAGCTTCAACTGATATTTAATTAAACATTTAAAACCAGACTTAACTTTACAATTACTTTTAAAATTGTAGGAGCACAGAATCATTGCTGTAGACATTATTTAACATATACATCTATATACATCAGACGTATACATACATCTATACATCTGATCTGGGCAATTATAAAATGTAAGATTGCATGATGACAACACAATAAAAAAAACACCTTTTAGCACTGAGTACTACCTGGTGTTCCCGACTGACAAAATGGCGGTGTCGTTATGTGTGAAGTGATGAAGGTCGAAATCCTCAATAACCAGTTTCTGTCTGCGAGTCTGTCTACATCTGCAAATCTGCTGTCACACCTGTGGTATGTTGTCGTCCACACTCCCTGAGCCGGTGACAGCACCTGATCATGAGCAGGACCACGTCTGGGCCGGATTAGGCCTGGCACTGGCAGTCACTGTGCTGCCTGTCTTTGGGCTCTCAGACGAATCACCTTGCAGTAATGTCACAGCCAGGAGGCTTCAGACAGAGAGACGGATCGCTGCAGAGGGACCCGCAGGACACAGCACAGACATGACATCACCCCTTTATGACTCAGTTAACAAGGGCTGCAAGGACTTCTTGATGGTATCCTCCCACGTAAGTGTGTGTGTGTGTGTGTGTGTGTGTGTGTGTGTGTGTGTGTGTGTGTGTGTGTGTGTGTGTGTGTGTGTGTGTGTGTGTGTGCAAAGTAAGTTTGAGGGTTGAAAAAGCAACAAAGGATGTCCTGTGTTGCAACTACAGCATATTTTGTAATTATGGTTTATAATCAACTAAATAATTTCAGGATAAAATGAAGTAGATTGTGTCTTCCTCTCTGAAGCCTCTTCTACCTCCTGTCTTGTATTTCAGATTTTTTGTTTGGTTTGGTTTTTCAATCATCCCCTAATGCTTAACATTCCTGTAAATAAAGAATGTATTGGATGAGTACACAGTAATAACCATTGTTATAACTACTTATTGAGGAATAATTGTGGGCTTAAAATATGCATTCATTTCCTATAAGTATAACCACAACCTAGATTAAACCATGATTTTCTAATGCTTGGAGTTCACGTTTATTTTTATAGCAATTAGCTGCAATGTCTCATTATATTGGACATGCTACTTTTAAACTGTATCCTGAAATGAAATACAGTAAATATGTCAACTGCATGAAATAACTGTTTGTGTGTCTAATCTCTCATTGTTTCAATTTAGACTGAAAACAAGCTGCCTGTTCCTCATTGGTTTTGAGAGCCTGTTTGAGCTTCAGCTAGCACAGTGCAAGTTTTTCTCCCATCGCGTACAGATGTCCATCCAGACGACGCTGTCACACACACACACACACACACACACAAACACACACACACACACACACACACACACACACACACACACACACACACACACACACACCAGACGACCCTGTCATACACACACACACCAGACGACCCTGTTTGCTTCAAACAGACGGACGAGTGGAGGAGAGTCGAGGGGCTTTGGGGGGAAATGTGACACCAGGAGACACGGCTTGGGGTTCTGACTGAGTGTATGTGTGTGTGCGTGTGTGAGTGTCCGTGTGTGTGTGAGTGTATGTGTGTATGTGTGCTCTGGCCACGACTGAAGAAGAGTTCCTGTCTAGCACAGCACACCTGGGCACAGGCAGGTCATAAGACAAAGCAGCTGGTTGTTCTGTGTCTGCTCTTCACTGGAAACTTTTTAAACTTTTGTAGTCTTAACATTCCGTACCCTCCCCCTGTTCTAGTGGTCGAAAATAACCCGTCTTCAATACACCCCTAAAATGAAGCAGCTTACTTGAATTGTAAACCCCAAATATATTTTGAATGAAGAAACAAACTTGTGAGTACCTGGGTTTTCTCTCTTCATGGAACAGAAGGACTGCATTTAATCGGTGGACACCACTTGTTTTCTCTGCTGTTAAACATAATGCCGGGTCATTTTTTACCCTTCAGACAACACAAGCTGAACTAGGAGTGGAGATGAGGCCTGATGATGGGGGACTAGGCTGCAAAGGAGTCCGATTGGCTCCTAAAGCAGAAGCTAAAGGCCATCAGCCAATCATCTAGGCCGACAGCGTTAGCTACATATGCAAATAACTGGTCCATTTGACTACCTTTACCCACTTTCATAAAACACATTATACGCACACATACATACACCCACACACACCCACAGTATGGGCTTAATTGCACACACACACACACACACACACACACACACACACACACACACCCTGAGCTGGTTTGACACGAAAATGCCAGAAACACAAACTTTGTCACCATGTCTCCCCTAGCCCTCGTTCAGAAGGTGTACAATTCTGCTTCTTCAGTAGGTAGTGACCTACATACCTAAAATAGAGAACTAGATTCGGAGGACAGCCTCCGAGTGTATTTATAAAGGTCCGATTAAGACAGTCAGGCAGCAACATCCCGTTTGGTGAGTTATACGCTCGCGTTGTTGTGGCCTTAGAAGCAGAACCAGCTCTCGATCCTCGGGTCACTCTGAGGCAGCGCCTCCCATTTATCTCCTTAGTTTTCCATGCCCCCGGCCATCTACTCAAATACCCCTCTCAAAAAGAAAATCAGCCCAGTAATGCCTGTCCAAACACTTCATGCCTGCACCACAAGGGTGACGGAGGGGCTGAGAGAGAGAGAGACAGAGACAGAGAGAGACAGGAAAAGAAAGAGAGAGAGAGAGAGAGAGAGAGAGGATGAAATTCAAGGTGCCAAACCTGTGCTATCACCTCAACAGATCACAGGAAATTAATATATTTATGTACGATCTCTCCTTCTGACATCCAGCTTAGACTGGACCGCAAGACACATGATGGCACAAACAAAGACTTCGCTCTGAGTAACGAGGGACGGCATTACGGAGCAGTGAATCAGATATCTTCTGATCTTCTGATTCAAAATCCAAATTAGGATCCACTTCATCATAATGACAGACAGTGGTGTCCATTAGAACATGCATTAGTCATTATTGTGTACACTACATTATGGCGAAGAGGTTCCTAGGGATTCAGATGCGGCCGCCCTGAGTCTGGGGGACTGATACAGGAGCGGTACAGCACTGAAGTGGACCTGGTACTTGACCCAGAACCATGTCACGTATTAAAATGAGTTCATAGTGGCCGTGCGAGACCGAGAGTGCTTTCTTAATAGCGGACGAGAGGATGGGTTGAGCACACTGATTTCACGTGGGTGATGCAACGCAAAGCAACTTTGAGGACTCTTGTAATTATGTCATAACAGCACATCGGCCAGGAAGAACATACATGATGCCCACACACACACGCATTTCCCCCCTACAGCAGACATATTGTCCACACAGCACCGGAGGTGCGGGAGAAGCCATAGGTTTATGTCTCTCAGGAATGGAGTATACACTTGACCAGCGAGTTGAAGCGAAGCACTGCACTGCTTCATCAGAGGCCCTGAACTTCCCCACAAGCCCAGCGCCACTGCCAAGTTTAGAGCACGTGTTTTTGCCTTCAGTGTTCCCCTCCTGAACGCCGCAAAGGTGATGCAAAGCCATCATGGCAGGATACACGCTGGGAGAGGAACCGCAAGAACCCTTTTCAGATTTCAGATTTGTGTTCCTTTGTCTGAACTGTGTGTTTGATATGCACACATGCATGCTCACACACACGCACACACACACACACACACACACACACACACACACACACACACACACACACACACACACACACACACTCACACACACACACACACACACACACACACACACACACACACACTCACACACACACACACACACACACACACACACACACACACACACACACACACACACCACCATCCCCTTGGGCCACAGCATCCAGTGTGGTTGGATTTCAAAATGCACAAAGCCCTCTTTTCATTGTAATCCCTACTCCAGCTAAATCAAAATGATACGGTACGCCAGGGAACATACGTACATCTGAAAACCACCATCAAAACTACCCACAAAAAAACTCTCTCTCTCTCTCAAACACACAACCACAGACGAGCAGCCACAGGATCCTGACTTGGGTGAACAAGTTCAAGAGTAACTGGGTCACGACTAAACATACAACTTGAGAAAGAAAGAAAGAAAGAGGCAGAGAGAGAGAGAGAAAGTGAATAGGGTGCACTCACAGTAGGTACTGGGGGCTTTCTGCGCCAGAGGAAGAGTCCTTTCCTTGCCCTTGGTCTGTTGGTTCCATATACGCGAGTTTCTCATAAAGCTCGACTCCTTCGGGTAGGGTATGAGCATGGCTCTGCTGGAGGGAGTGAAGGAGAGAGAGAGAGAGGGAGCGAGAGAGGGAGGGGGCGAATGAGTGAGCGAGGCCCCCTTGGAGAACAGAGGAGTGCTGGCCGGCTGGCTCTCCGTCCGTCCGTCCGTCAGGCAGGCAGGCAGGCAGGCAGGCAGGGGAACCGGCTTCTGTGCCGTGCAGCTGTGCTCCTCAACCACCCTCCTCCTCCTCCTCCTCCTCCTCCTCCTTCTCCCACCGATTCAGTCCTCCCATCTGTGCCTCCATTCTATGGCGCACTCTCTCTCTCTCTCTCTCTCTCTCTCTCTCTCTCTCTGTCACACACACACTCAGACGCGCCGACACACACACAAAAGCCGCTGGTGTAAAGTTATCTCCTTGCAAAGTCCCTGTGAGCAGTGTGCGGTATGGTGTGGTGCGTTGCGGTGCCGTGCAGCACTGTTCCAAGAGAGAAGCGGCTCTGTCTGGCAGACGGGCTCTAAGGCTGCACTCTCAGCTCAGTTCTGAGTTTCTGTCCTTTCCTTTAACTTTGTGGACTCGTTGCCTTTTTAGGGGGTGTGTGTGTGTGTGTGTGTGTGTATGTGGGGGGGGCAGAGTAGGAGGGGCCAGTGCAGAGCTCCTGGGCAAGGAAACTGCGTCTAATCCCTCTCGGCAGACACGTCCCCCCCCCCCCCCCCCCCCCCCCTGATAAGCCCCTTCCCTTCTCATGGAGCAGGAATGCAAAGGCTGCACTTCAAGAGGCCCAGTTAGACAAGGCTCAAAGTCACTTCACTGTGACCCCCGGGTCACACGCACACACACACTGGCCGAGTGTGTGTGTGTGTGTGTGTGTGTGTGTGTGTGTGTGTGTGTGTGTGTGTGTGTGTGTGTGTGTGTGTGTGTGTGTGTGTGTGTGTGTGTGTGTGTGTGTGTGTGTGTGTTTGTGTGTAAGAGGAGGGATATCTTTAGCGAGCAGCCTCTCAACATGATGTCTGAAGTAAGTGAAACCTGAGCACTTCTATTAGCAGACAAGACAGAAATATTAGGGAGATGTTCTCAAGATTTCCACAAATAATCTTCTACTGAATGATCTCATTTTAATTAGGGTAAGTGTTAGCAGACAAGACAGAAATATAAGGGAGATGTTCAAACCCACCATGCAATTCATATTTCTTTAGATTATTGAATAGCTTGAATTGAAATTATTCCATAAGAAAAATAGGATGAATATCTTGAAAGATCTGCTGTTAAAATTATATGAATTATTTACGTTTTGGATGAAAACATTTTGCAGTATTTAATAACATTCTGTCATTAATAGCAAATCCTGTGTTGTAGAATCACTGCTATAAACAGATGTGAATGAAGACAGGGAAGTTGTCAAAATGTCAACTTAGTCAAAGTGTAAATATGCCTAACTTAAAATGTACAAGTGTTTAATCTGTCGATACATTTGTAAACAAATATAGCTCCCAGAAAAAAAATCAAGTTGTTACATATCTAAAGAACAGATTAAAAAATATGATGATAATTGCATAATGGTGGTTTGGCAAAAACATGCTTGATAACTTCTAAAAAAGCAATCCCACCACTGTGTTGATGGAAAGCAAGGTTCCTTAAGGATAACATTCTAAACCCACAAATGCATGGTATTCACACGCTCTGCCAAGTAGCGCATGGGTCAAACACACAACTCCATATGCCAAGAGAGTTGGCACGGGCAGCAGTCGCTTAGTGATTACCACTATGATCTGGGAACAAAAAAAAACAAACAAGCGAAGGAGACAATGCCCTGTCTGTGATGTCTGTATGCCCATGAGTGTGTGGTGGTGGAGGATGGTTTAATCTGTCTTTTTTTCTGGACTGACTCCGACCCAAGACTTGTCATGCTGAAGAGCGCTCTGGCTTTGGCTTCATGGGCTAACAGCATGCCTGAGGTTTCAGCTGAGGCCCTGCCTCCACCCAGCTTCCAGCAGATCCTCCTCTGTGTGTGTGTGTGTGTGTCTGTCTGTCTGTCTTTTTTCTCTCAAACTGTCTTTCTATTCTCCTCTCTTTCTTTCTCTTTATTTTGTAGATTTTCTCTTCTGTCTCACCTTGCTCTCTTTCTCTCACTATCTTTCTCTGGTCTCTATCCCTCTCTCTCTCTGTCTTACTGGAGGCCAGGGTTCTGTCCTCTTTAAATCGTCCCAACGCACACTCTCTCTCTTTCTCTCTCTCTCTCTCTCTCTCTCTCTCTCTCTCTCTTTCTGACTCTAGAGGCCAGGGTTCTGACGGTCTGTCCTGTGTAAGTCGGCCCCTCTGCTCTGGGACAGCTCTTCACAATGGAAAACATTCATCACCGCACTACTTCTATGCACATCTTTGTTCGCATCGGATGACAGCTCGGGGACACAACCCCTGAAACATGTAGCGTTGCATAATAAATCAAATGAAATTGAGAATCTGCTCAGTGAGTGGCTATGCATAACATTGTGAGAGGACATTTCAGATTTACATTTTCATACTAATCTCTCACTTTATCTTGTCTGAAATAAAGGTTAGAAGTGTATCCAAAATTAACGATGCAAAATACTTGTGCTTAATGGAAGCAGGTTCTGAGAGATCTTAATATAGTTGTTTACACTGGAGGCCCAGTGCGTCTGACCACGCAGATGAGGTTTCAGAAATACCGCTTCACCCAGATTCCAGTGTAAATCCTTCCCATGATGCTGCTTGCAGGGACTCCTCCCTAGCTAAGGTCATGGCGCTTTTCAACCAATTGAGACAAGAAAATCTGCAGTTCTCAATCCAGGCAACACGTTATAAATATAACACTGAGAAGAGGGAATGATAAAGATAAAGAGAGTGGTGTTGTCCCATAATTATTATTTTTTTAATTATTATTTTATTATTTTTCTTTGTATGCTCTGGTAGAGCAAAACAATCATTTATAGTTCCTCAATATAGTTTTACAATACTGCCAACAGGGTGGACATTATATATTGGGATTGGGTTTTCACTCATCTATTCAACTCTTAATGTTTATAAAAGGAATGGAAGGAATGATGTTGAGTGAGGGGAAGGAGATGCCAAGCTGATTGTAATTAACTGACTGAAGTGCAACTAAGTCAAGCCGGTTTAAAAAATAAAGTGCACCTTATGCACTAGAACGATACGAGCATATTCGACTCAAGAATTAGATATGGTCAGTCTACATACATTTATTATATATTATTATTATATTGACCACTAAAATGTGGTTAATTTGAAAAAAACAAATGTAATATATTCAATATGAAATGTATAAAAGCCTGGTTGATGTGTAGAGGAAGATATTAGAGTTTTGTTCACAGATGAACCTCCTTTATTGATAATAAAACTCATAACTATGTTTTAATCTAGGTGAGAAAAGCAATCTGTTGAAACCTCCTTATTTGCCACGGGATACGCGTGTCTAGATGTGCCAGTAGGGCCTAGATAGCTTCTGCCTCTAGGCCAGATCAGGGCCAGAACGATTCCAGAACGAGGTGCTGATTGGTTGAGGAATGAGGAACGGCGCGTGTGGATTGGCTGCTGGGATCCCGGTTACCGTGCCGACTGGGAGGCAGTGTCGGAGACAGACACCAGCTTGAGGACTGATGGGAATCTTGTTCAGGCCAGCTGCGTCTCCATGGAAGTGGCACCTTGAGGGGGCACTCCATCCCCACCACCCCACCCGACTCAACCACCCACCCAACCCTCCCCGCCTCGGCTTCCCAGCACACCCTGGTGCGCCACCGCGGCTGGCTGCCGTTAAACACCATGCGCTGGCAGCGAGCCCAGAGCACATTTTTCTCCCTGCACTCCCCAACTTTTATCCGACCATAAAGCGCAGCCCGACCAGATCGAGCCGCTCTCAGAAAACATCATTAGGCACTAAGTGAACTGACAGCAATTTGAACAGATTTTTTTTCTTCACTCTTTTTTTGGGGGGAAAGGGGGGTGTTCTTTTCTCAAGCTTTAGCAGACTAAAGAGACGTCTGTTTGATATTCAGTTCAGGAAAAAGGACATTGTTGAACGAAAAATATCTTCATTGAATGGCTGTGAATAGTCCCCTTACAAGACTCCCGCTTCTCTGAGTTCTCAGAGCATCGCCTTGGCCCTTGGGCATACCCCTGAAACTGCGGATATTAAACGGCTTTTTCTTTTTAACTCTCCACAATCGGCTTAGCCTGTCTATCCACGGGTTTAATGAAAAGAAAAAATCTCGACCATTTACTGTGGTATGGGTGTCTGGACAATTTGAGCCAACTAAGAGCTACTTTCCATTTCCTCGGGAAAGAGAACACCATCCAATGAACACGTCTGTGCAGCACAGCACCATGGCTTTCACTACAGCCTCCTATAAAAATGTCAGCTAATATTGCTTCCATCTCACTAATTGTGAGTGCAGCGCAGGCAGAATAGGTGCAGCAGCCGGCACTTTCACTTTGAAGTGCATCTTTGCTGCACTTCACCAGACCAAATCAAGGCCGCGTCTGTGCCTGGGCCGGTTGCTACTGCGAAGAGTGAAAAACGAATTTATTGTCAGGTGCAAAAAAAAAAAAGCCAACTTACCCCTTGCAAGTTTTCTTTCTTACACAAGAGACTGCACAAATACCATATATTTGTACACGGGTGTGAGGAAATGAAGCATCAGCAGCACAAGCTTTTCCATGAAAAATCTTTTTTACAATAACAAAACTGAATTTAAACAAGTCGTAAAATGTTCTTTTATGGAGTACAAAAATCTTGGGAGTAAGCATATGGATCAGCAAAGCAAGAAGCCTATTATCTTAGGCAAATCCCCCACAAAAAGTGTTTATCTGTAGCCTACCACACAGTTCTGCATAGGCTAAATAAAAGGGCACTACGGAGGCAAAATGTCAATTAGCTAAAGGTGCACAAAAGGGGGAGAATGCCCAGTGGTGGTCCAAATATGCTCTGTATTAAAATATTCAAACTCGCGGTGTTAACAGTGCATGGAGCGGAAACACACAGAGCTCACCTCTCAGCTGGCAGCCCTGAGGGCAAACAAGGTCGTCTGCGTCCGCTTCTGACGCTGCGGCTGAAGCGCAATGATAACGGTCAACAAATGAAACGCTGCGAGTTCAGACATCGATTTTAGACAAAAGCAATCCACCTCAGCTTGGAGGGACGCGGTGTCGGGTGTCACGGGGCGTCTAGACAGTCAGACAATGAAATATTGCCATGGAAACGACTGGCTGTTATCGGCGAAGTGTGACAGTCAACAAAGGGAGGAAGTCATGTTTAACAGATATTCTGTCTGACCTTTTTGAAACGACTGCAATCACAGCACAGAGCCAAAGGCATTAAATTGAAGTGATAAATTAAAGTGGACCAGTCACAGACTAGCAGCGGGTGCGCGCTTTAGCGTCAGGTTCCATCTGAGGACTGATGACTTTCCTTGCCCAGATAAGAGAATGAGACGATTAGAAAACTACTCTTAATCCTAGTCAATAAGGACACATTTGAGTAAATACCTAGAACGGCTATTCTTGACGAAAGGCTAAAAGGCAAGTTGATCCAGATGCCAGGGCAAGTTCAGCCATCTTAGAAACAGTTACAGCAAAATGCCACATTTAATGAACCCTAGGCAGAATATTTTAAATACATTTGTTTCTTACTAGTCAACATGGTTTTTGATACAACAGCGTTGGGATCTGATGTTTAAAACACACAGGCTTCTCAGTATTCGAAGCAGTTTATATCTAGGCTAGGTGTGAACTGTCATTTAAATGTAATGTCTCTTGTGATTAACATTAAAAAACACATCTTTAGCATAAATCTCGAATATTCGTTCACTCCCTATGGCGTGTTCCTGTTGGAATGTGGTCCATGCATTTAAGTAGCCTATGATGATCTATTAAACTTAAGCAGACAAATGACGTGAACTCCACTTTGATGCAGTGAGGAAGACAGGCGGCAGCTGAAATTGGAGTCACAACGCAGGTCCATGTTGCTGCAATGAATATTTATTTAATCAAAATAGACATGTGGTACAGTACACATGTGTTTGGCCTAAAAGGACCATAAATAAATCTTCATTCTCTCAGTTTATTAACAAGCCACAGAGTGTCTAAAAAAATCTCTTTTTTGTTTTTCAGTCGCAGTCCTCAAGTTCAAAGACCCACTCAACATAATTAAAGCCATTGAGCAATATCAATGTTTCCTCTGTTTATCAACACGTCCTTTAGAAAACAAAACACAAAAAAGTTGTAATACTGTAAGAAAGAGGTGGCGGAGCAGCAGGTTATTCTTTTCCTTTTTATCAAGGAACGGGGCGACTGAGAAAAGGGCAGATGATGAAGAGGGTTAACCACAACACACACACACACACTCAATGGGGTTGTACCCTCTCTCTTCCTCGCTCTGTCTCTCTCTCTCTCTCACACTCACTCACACACACACACACACACACACTTTCTCGCGCATCTCCTCTGTCAGAAAAACATGCACGCCACAAGCATGTACTTTCTATCCCACACACCTTCACACACAAGTTGCGTGTGAAAGTGTTGGCACCACCTGTGGAAATGCTATGTTTTGCTTATTTTTTAAAGTGAAGTAAATAGAACACCATGCAGCAAATAAACATTAAACTATTTCCTCTTGTACTCAAACTGCAATGCTGTGTTACTTCTGAAGTTACGAACATAAAAAAGATAAACAATCTAACAGTAATTGTGGCCAATGCTAAAGTTTGGGCACCCTTCTAAGTCAGTGGGTACTAGCATCCCTTTGGCAAATATCACAGCTAGCAACTGCTTTTTGTGAAGTCTCTAATCTTGATTCATGATTTTCCCCCCTTCCTTGCAGATCACTTCAAGTTGAGAGACATGTAGAGTGTCTTGCATGCACATGATATTAGACAGCGGTCTGAATTTGCTGATAACTACAGGAATCAATTCTTTCCTTCCGTTGAATGTTTCCTGTGCCACTGGCTGATAGAATATCCCTAAAAAGAATAGGCCTACCAAAATGCTTAACATCTGTCAAGGGGTTCTTTTCATCAAATGCTGCTCCTTCTTTATCCAAAACACCTGTGGAGATTGTGGCCAAATAACACCAGTTTAACTTCTGAAACATCTGATCACGGCACGTATTTCCAAAAGGACCCTGGTGTATTTATTTCACTATGCCTAACATATATTGCCTACTGCATAGAAACATTTATGATTGGGTCATTGTTAAAGTTTCACTCTGATGGCCCTTCCAGGAAGACAATGTCTGTGCAAGCAGCACTGCACAGTGGAATGGTGGACCGACCGACCTGCATCAGATAAATCTTCCTGCAGGTCTTAAGTCATATGTGGGTTTGGCTGGCTTTGGTCGGGCAGCGGACACGCAGTTGTATTTGAAAGCGTTCTTTTTTTTTCCAAGATCTCATCTTGACTTCCACACCTACCCCTTAACAGCCATTTCTTAATAACATTTCAGTCACTGGAAATTTGATATCTTTTTTTTTTTAAAAACCATCTGCTACTTTTTGGGCATCAGATCTGTCTGTTGCCATGTTTGTTGAGTCCTGAAATGTTGTGGCAACAGTCAGAGAATTCATGAGCTTCTGAAACCGTCATGAGCTGACCATTTCGAACGAGAACTCCTGACCTGCTTTAGTCCTAATGAGTTAAATAACATTTACATTTAGCAGATTCTTTTATCCAAAGCGACATACAAAGGAGGCAAATAAGGCTTAACAAGTGAATGTTCTGCTAATATTTAAATAAGGTTAATGTAATGTTCTGAGACTTTAAAGTGGAAGGGTGGCAAACAGGTGCAGCATACCATAATTACTGTCAAACGTTTTTCTATTTTGAACATAATAAAATAAAAAGTAACAGTGCAGAAACATTTAAAGAAATTTTCAATTTGAAGTGTCCCTTTGCTGCAGGGCTTATATTTACTTCTTTTCACTTCAAAAATCAACAAAATACAGATTTAGCCCAGGGGCATTCATTCAAACATTTACATACAACTGTACATGTCCTTCATGCTTGTACCCCTCTCACACACAACTGCATTTGTGCCTCACACACACACACACACACACACACACACACACACACAGTCCTTGTCTAACATAGCTGGTGCAGCTATGCACCTCTCATTTTCTCTCAATATAATCACCACTCACTCTCTGTGGCATTGTTGTGGAACATAATCCCAATAATAATATTAATAATAATGCTGATGATGAATATGATTAAACCTATAGCAGCAAAATAAAAACAAACAAAAGGAGTAACAGCTAGACAAACCCCTGGTTTGAAGAAGGCCTGGGTTTGAGGGTGTGTGTGTGTGTGTTTGATTGTGAGTGTGAGTGTGAGTGTGAGTGTGAGTGTGAGTGTGAGTGTGTGAGTGTGAGAGTGTGAGTGTGAGTGTGAGTGTGTGAGTGTGAGTGTGTGAGTGTGAGTGTGAGTGTGAGTGTGAGTGTGTGAGTGTTGGGGGGCCAGGGTTGGGGTTTCATCTGCAGGGATGTGTCTCAGGGAGGCCATATGACGTGGCCGAAGCGAAGGCCCGAGTCTGAGTGTGCGTGTGTGTGCGTGTGTGTGCGTGTGTGTGCGCGTGTGTGTGCGTCTTTGTGTGCGTCTATGTGTGCGTGTGTGTGTGTGTGTGTGTGTGTGTGTGTGTGTGTGTGTGTGTGTGTGCGTGCTGGGCGAAGGGTTCATCTGCCGTCGGCAGGGATGCGACTTAGGGCGGCCATGACGCGGCCGAAGCGCTCGCACAGCTCCTGCGTGGAGTAGGCGCCCAGCTTGGGCGGGTCCAGGAAGCTCTTGATCTCCGTGGAACAGTCCAGGAGCTTGGGCAGGAAGTCTGTCAGTTTCTCCTGCAGATTCGCTGTGGGAGAGGAGAACAAAATTCAGTCAGCACGTGTGTGTGTGTGTGCGTGTGTGTGTGTGTATGAGAGAGGGAGAAAGTGTGTGTGCGTGCATACTAAAATGCTATGTGATTTCTTTCTTTCGAACACACACACTCAAAAGAAAGCGAGGAAACAAAGATCAAGGCTAAGAAGGGGCACATACGTTCCATCTCCTGGCCCAGGTAGGAGCACCAGCGGTTACGGACGTCCTCCACGGCGATGAGGTCTTTCTCTTCCATATCGTCCAGCAGAAGCAGAGGGATGCAGGGCACCACCAGCTCGTTCATGATGCTCAGGCCCGACACCACCTCCGGCTCCTCGCCACACTCAAACAGGCTCGCGGCGTGCTCGTTCAGTTTCTGACACACACACACACACACACACACACACACACACACACACACACACACACACACACACACACACACACACACACACACACACACACACACACACACACACACACACACACACACACACACACAGAAAGAGAGAGGGAGAGGGCGAAAGAGAGACAGAGAAGAGAGAAAAAAAACAAGGAAGATAGAGAGAAACAGAGGGAAAAAAACACACACACACACACACACACACGAACACAAGTGAGTGTGCACATATTGTTTCTGAAACAGTCACACACATACCCACCCCCACACAGACACACACAGAGTATAAAAGGACCGATGAATGCCTAACATCAGTTTAAAAGGAACAGCTGGGCCGGCCTGTGATCAGTATTCCCAGTCGGGCTAAGTTGGCCCGCACACAAAGTGTCCTCTGTGCGAGGAAGGTGCAGCCGAGGGGAGCGCGCTGAGAGTGGGACTGGGGCGCTGACGCTCGCACTGACGCTCGCACCGACGCTTGCGCTCACGCTAATGCTAACGGTGCCGCGGATGCAGACATGATCACTCAGGCAGCCCCAGCTCTTGGCTGGGATAGCCAGGCAACTCAGAAGGAACTCACTGACCCCTTTCTGTCCTGCTGCTGCTGCTGCTGCAGCGCCGAGAGACAGAGGGAGGGAGGGACAGAAGGGGAAAATACAGAGAGAGGGTAGTGAAGAGTGTGAGGGGGGGGAAAAAGAGAAAGATACAAAAAAGAGAGGGGGATATAGAGAGAGATAATGAAGGGTAAAAAGGCAGAGAGAGGGAGTGAGATAAAGAGAGAGAGTGAGAGAGAGAGAGAGAGAAGAGAGAGAGAGAGAGAGAGAGAGAGAGAGAGAGAGCGAGAAAACACAAGGAGTGGGCTACCTCAAATCCATGCCGCATTTAAAGACCAGCTCAAAATCCACAACAACATCACAGTACATTAGCTATGTCAATGTTAGCAGTATTCTCAATTAGGGGGCGAGCTACAGGATAAACTGTGCAGTAGTCTTCTAGCCTCTCAGTCTAATTTTCTCCTTCTTTCCTTCTCCCTCTCTCTTTCCCTCTCCATCTGTCTCTCTCCCTCTACCTCTTTCTTCCTCTGTCCCTCTCCCCTCTCCCTCTCATCTCCCCCTCTCTATCTCCCCCTCTCTCTCTTCCCCTCTCTTTCTTCCCCTCTCTCTCTTCCCCTCTCCCTCTCTCTCCCCCTCTCTCTACCTCTCTAGCGAGTCCCCTTCACTCTCTCTCCAGCACTGCCTGCCTGCCTGTTTGGCTTCTAAAATGGCCGAGGTTAAACGAGGACAGGGCTCTGTCGGTTTCTCTCTCTCTTCCTCTCTCTCTCTCTCTTTCTGTGTAATGTGTTTACACTCGCTGGCCGGCACAGCCGCGCTGCACCGTGCCGCTCTGCCGGCTTCCTTCTCCAGCTCCAGTGATTACATTAGGTGCACAGTGCTGGTGTAGGGTTACTGGGAACGGGAGCCCTGGCAGGCAGGAGGGTAGCAGAGGCAGGCAGGCAGGAGAGGTAGTAGAGGAAGGCAGCAGAGGCAGGCAGACAGGAGGGGTAGTAGAGGAAGGCAGCAGAGGCAGGAGGGGTAGTAGAGGCAGGCAGGCAGGAGGGGTAGTAGAGGAAGGTAGTAGAGGCAGGCAGGCAGGAGGGGTAGTAGAGGCAGGCAGCAGAGGCAGGCAGGCAGGAGGGGTAGTAGAGGAAGGTAGTAGAGGAAGGTAGTAGAGGAAGGCAGGCAGGAGGGGTAGTAGAGGAAGGTAGTAGAGGAAGGTAGTAGAGGAAGGCAGGCAGGAGGGGTAGTAGAGGAAGGTAGTAGAGGAAGGTAGTAGAGGAAGGCAGGCAGGAGGGGTAGTAGAGGAAGGTAGTAGAGGAAGGTAGTAGAGGAAGGCAAGCAGGAGGGGTAGTAGAGGCAGGCAGCAGAGGCAGGCAGGCAGGAGGGGTAGTAGAGGAAGGTAGTAGAGGAAGGCAGGCAGGAGGGGTAGTAGAGGAAGGTAGTAGAGGCAGGCAGGCAGGAGGGGTAGTAGAGGAAGGTAGTAGAGGAAGGCAAGCAGGAGGGGTAGTAGAGGCAGGCAGCAGAGGCAGGCAGGCAGGAGGGGTAGTAGAGGCAGGCAGCAGAGGCAGGCAGGCAGGAGGGGTAGTAGAGGAAGGTAGTAGAGGAAGGCAGGCAGGAGGGGTAGTAGAGGAAGGTAGTAGAGGCAGGCAGGCAGGAGGGGTAGTAGAGGAAGGTAGTAGAGGAAGGCAGGCAGGAGGGGTAGTAGAGGAAGGTAGTAGAGGAAGGCAGGCAGGAGGGGTAGGCAGGGAGGAGAGACAGGCTGGCCCAGGCCCATGAGCCAGTGAACAGAGCCACAGCCACAGCCACAGCCACAGCCACAGCCACAGCCACAGGCACAGGCACAGGCACAGGCACAGGCATGCTACAGCCAACAGAAGCCCACTGCTTCCCTCGGGCGGATGGCCCCTCCTTTACGAGCCGGGTCCTGCTCAAGGATTCTCCCTGTTAAAAGGGAGTGTTGCATCTAGTTTTCTAGTGGGTCCAGGTCTATTTTGTTATCTGCAAAATATAAATAAACTGAGCCATCTAAACTAAGCTATCTGACTAGCCGAGGCACGCTCTGGAGCTGGCACTGACTCTCGAGCTGTAGCACAGATTAAGGTTGGAGATGTTTCCAAACTTTGAGCAGAAACAGACACTGTGGCTTGCACTGATATGAGAGCGCTCCCTATATATCCAGCTGAGGTAACATGTCCCTTAAATATCAGGGTGAGGCATAGAATCTTAAAATATCAAAGTGACATACAAGTGCCTTAAATATCAAGTTGAGACAGGAAGATACAAGATATCTCTTACTGCACATATGTTTTGTGTTAATATACACAGAAACACAGACAAACACACTCACGCTTCAAATGTAAATCTAAAGAGGCAGTCATTGTCTCTATATTTGGACTAGCATGTTGATTGAGTCCCCAGTTATGCGATGGTTATGTGATGGCATCAAAGCAATCAATGTATAAGGCTATGTAATTTTCTGCCAAATACACTGACCACATTTAGAGACTGAAATAAGTGAGCCAGTTAAACTAGTGGAGATTTAACTACATTTCCTGGGGGTAGAAACCAACACGCACTCACCAGCAGACACTCCCGGCGGTAGTGGGCAATAAGCTTTTCATCGTGACCCCGGTATTGACCTTTCGACAGAAGCTCCCTGTTGAACTGGTACGAGTAGATGAGATACACTTGGGCCTCCACGTAGCTGGAAGACATCAGAAAAACTCAATATTTGTTTATACTTATTTATTTCAATAACATTATTATTTTTAAACTGTAAAACCTCAATTCAAAGACACTGCAGATAGAACCCATAACATGTGAAATTCCTATTCCTATTAAGAACTTCTAAAACGTATTAGATAAGGTAGAGTAACACAGTGTAACATTGTTTAAGAAAATCAATTGCCACAGAAGTTCAATATTAATATCAGGTATCCTATGCGGCAAACTGACCAAATACTAACCACAAAAGTTGTGTGTACTCAATGGATGTGCCATTACTATATGCTGCCATCTAGTGGTAATGGAGGACAAAATCGGCAAAACACTGCATCTGAGAAGTTCTTGGTGACCTCAAATAGCCTTACTTTTCCTTCTTGTAGAGTTCCAGGCCAATCATCAGATATGTTGTTGTCTCCCGAAACTTCTGATACTCCCGGTGCCACATCTATTCCAGAAAGAAGAAGTCACAGTCTGTAGTCTTTATCAAAAACAGATGCTACTGTGATCTACACACAATGAAAAAACCAGCTTAGCTCATCTTACAAGAAATAATCAAGCAGACATAAAACGCACACACACACACACACACACACACACACACACACACACACACACACACACACACACACACACACACACACACACACACACACACACACACACACACACACACACACACACACACACACACGTTGTGGGCCAGCCTTAGTGGCTATGTGGGCACCAATGAATGGCAGCACAAATCTACCTCATACTCCTCCATGTTGACTTCCTGAGGTGTAATCAGATGCAGCTTGGCACAGGCCACCTTCATAACGCTCTTACACCTGAGAAGAGGGACAAACACACACGTTATTATAGAGACGAGAGACAGACCCAACTCTGTTAGGTCCTGTGGTATTTGACGCTGCCCTTTGCCCGCCTGCTCCTCCTCCTGTTTGACAGATACACAATATGCACAACAGCCAAACAGAGTGAACGGGATGCTCAGGTAATTAGAGAGATGCGCGTGTTCTGGGACACTGTCTGAGGATGCTCAACTCAAATAAACCAAAATATTGATCATCAAAAAGGAGGAGAGAGAGAGAGAGAGAGAGAGAGAGAGAGAGAGAGAGAGAGAGAGAGAGAGAGAGAGAGAGAGAGAGAGAGAGAGAAAGGGAAAGAGAGAGAAAGAGAGAGAGACAGAGGGAGAGAGAGAGGCAGTCTGGGTGATGCGGCCCAGGGCAGTATGCAGGCCAATGAATCCTACTTTGTTGGTGCAGGAAAAGGAAATGAAAGTAAAGTAAATAGAGGGTCTTCTCTTCTCTTCTCTCCTAAGCTCCCGCTCAAGATCGCTGCTTGCACATAGAAATCTAATTATCCCTCCATGACACGAGAGGGACCGCTCTTATGGGGATGGATTATGCACTCAAGGAAAGAGAGAGAAACAAAACAACACAAACTTGAGACTTGACTTGCCTCTTTTTAAAGGAAACCGACAAATGCCAAAAAAATTACAACTATTTCACTAAATGAAAAGGGATGTTGAGAGTGTCTAAATGATATCACACTGAACCATTACAGCAAGTTATACAAAAAGCTAATTTATCAAAAGGTTTTCCACTGGTAGTAAATACTCTCCATACAAATAATAGTCCCAGCTCTGATCCTGACCTTACGCTAATCTGCAGCAGATGGGAGCAGCAGCAGATCCAGAGAAAAATAGACATTTATTCACCAGTAATGACACATTAGTGTAGAAAACCCTCAGGGGAACCCTGGGAAGGAGTGGCCCAAGGGCTCACCTCACCCTGGATCCCACACGGTAAAGAGAGAGCCCTCCGACACTCGCGCTCTGTTCCGTTGTCCATACCCTCCGTACCTACCATCCTTAGTGTGAGTATGTAGGGTGTTCCGTTTTCCGATTTCCGCGTCGAAAAGAAGTATACCCAAAGGACCCGTATCTGTACTCATAACGGTCAAAACGCTGAGTGTGGAACCAGGGTACACTTTCCACACTCAACGGCCGCCATCTTGTCAACGTAGCGGAAGAGGCGGACCCAGGCAGAGCCGCTCAGCTCGAAAAAGACGAACGCGGGGCTTGTCGCGATCGTAATTTCCGGTAAGTGCACCACGGAGTATTAGATTTGAAACAGCACGCACCTGCTGAGAATCTGCGTACCTAGTGAGTGTGTACTGTGTACTGCGTATAAGTATAGGTACGGTAGGTAGGGAAAATGGAACATAGCGTCGTACAGACTGAAGGATTGTGGGTACAACCGTTCGTACAGAGTGAAGGATTGAGGGTACTACCGTTCATACAGACTGAAGGATTGTGGTTACTACCGTTCGTACAGACTGAAGGATTGTGTGTACTACCTTTCTTCGAAGCCCAGGTTGCGATCGGCGAACTGCGCCAACAGCGTCCTCTCCAGAATTTTCTGCGGAGCCTCGTTCTGGATGAAGTAGACAATGACGTGCTGCAGGCGGTGGTCTCGCTCCGGCGGCGTGTCCTCCTGGGCCAGCCTCAGCAGACGTCCGTACTCCACCTCAATGGCCTGCCACACCACACGGAAACCACAGCGCCACGTTAAACACAGAGCTCAACATACACAACATGCAACATGCAGACGTCCATACTCCACCTCAATGGCCTGCCACACCACACGGAAACCACAGCGCCACGTTACACACAGTGCTCAACATACACAGACACAGAAGTATACACAAACACGCGTGCCAATATCCACACATGAGTTGCAGCCAGAGCTCTGTGCCTGTAGGGCTAGCACGTGATTACGGATTTGAACACAGAGCGTGAGATTCAGGGCAAGCCCACACTCACACAGATCACACTTAAGGACTTTTCAAAATCACCAGCCCCAAGTGCATTTAGCTAAATGTAGCATTTATGCATTGATGCAATGAACGTGACACAGCACAACCGGATCTGATCGCTTCACACACAAGCTCAAGTACTTTCTAACAGCAAAGGACCCTTCAAACGCACCATTCAGAAGTGTACTATAAAGCACACTGTGGCCAGTTCAGAAGCACACTGTTTAACTCTACAGATACACTTACTGCAAGTTTGTTACTCATTTGAACAGCAAGCACAACTGATCATAAACAGGAAGGAAAAAAAACCTCAGTGATTCATGCAAGATGCCAGATGAACCTTGTCAACCATAAAGGCAATATAGACATTTCAATTAAAAACAGAAATCATGTGTCTTTGTAAAACTTGTTTGAGAATTGCAGAGACACATTTTAAAAAGCTTCAAACAAAAAAGGTCAGGCAGACACAACATAACAGACTCATTTGAATAATTGCTTATGACAAACTAGTTTTGTGCCGCTTAAAATGCCAATTACTTTTAGCTGAAAGAAGAGTACTGCTTCAATTTATGTTAGGGTCTAACTTTCCATTCAATTACATTGACAGACAAAATAATAGGGCCTGGAGTAGAAAAAACTAAATTGACGGAATCAAGTTTGATAAATGTATGGCGCAAGTAATTATAATGATCCAAACACAAGTAGACACGCACACAAAAACAGAGACAGATAGAGAGACAGAGAGACAGACAGAGAGACAGACAGAGAGACAGAAAGACAGACAGACAGACAGACAGACAGCTAGAGTGGCAGACAGACAGACAGACAGACAGACAGACAGACAGACAGACAGACAGACAGACAGACAGACAGACAGACAGCTAGAGAGACAGACAGACAGACACAGTGAGGGCATGCAGTATGTGATGGAGAGAACCTGACATGCGGGAGATTACTGAGGGAGAGGGGAGTACCTTAAAGAAGGCCGTTTCTGGGCCGTACTTGTCATATATTTTCCTGGTTATGCCAACGGCCATAATAACACCCTGCATACCCGGGGTCATCAACGCCTGTCCAGGAATGGAAGCACATCGCTGCAGTCACTGCATCACTGGCTAGCCAACACACACTGCTGTCTATGTGGTCATATGTTCATCTTTTGGTGAGAATTGTCCATTTCTTAGCAGGCATCAACACACCCACACAGGACACACAGCTGCCGCTCATTCCTCTGACAACAAACTTGCACGCAGACATACACATCCAATCCAGTGCATCAGTTCACAAGTCATTCACAAAGCTGGTGCTTCATAGAACACTGAACCCAACCCAGGATTCTGTTTAGGAATCCTTCACAAACCTGGTGTGTAGAACACTGAACCCAACCCCAGGATTCTGTTAAGAAATCATTCACATGCTGGCACTTCATAGCAGTGAAGTGAACTAGGGGTAAGTGGTTGCACACACGTGCATCATGTTACTGATCGAGTGCTTGTACCCTGAAAAACCTCAAGTGCCCGGAAGGATGGGGGTGGACTTCATGCGGGAGGTGTCTTGCTTCAATTAAGAGACTATGCCACTATGGTGGGGTTAGGGTTTGTGTTTAGGGCAAAGCATAAAATGAATGCTGTGTTATGACACTTGGTCTTACCTTACGCAATGGTGAAATATAGATGATACTGACAATATGTAAATGCTATATTTTACCAACATTCTGCAGTAACTTTTACATGTGACAGGCTGTTTGTTTTTTGTAAATTCTGTGAAACCTGGTCATCACTAGTAAGCACAGCCGAGATTAGTCATATCTGTTTGCATCCTATTTTTAACAACATTAATTTGTTTAGCCGAATCAGTGTAGTTAGCCTAGTCTATTATAAGACGGACTCCATGTTAAAGCCATTCTTGGGAAATCGGTCAACAAACTCACAATGGTTGCACATTTATTTGATCACAATGACATTTGTGAAATAATATTTACATTTTCTGATTTTATCAAATTACTTTCAACCAATTGATGGACCCTTTTCTGCTGTGGGCATCCTTCCTCCTGTTAACCAAGGGCTCTAACTTGACGTGGGTTTGCGTGAGATCCAGCGCCATGTGATTAACAAGTACTCAATGTTAATGTAGAACCTCGAGAGTTGATGTTACTGCTTGAGCACTCTGTGCAACCCCTGGACTGAACAGGATTCTGGGTAATGACCCCAAGATGGAGCAGGGTCAGGCTGGGTCCTTCCTGTTACTTTGTGATGTGTGGTAGGTTGAGGCGAAAGAACATGTTTACACACTCAGACGATGCAGAGCTATGCAGCCACACTACAGACTCTACACACCAACTTCCTGCCTACGCAGACATTCAGGCTTATACTCCCACTTCTGCTGACCAACAAGACAAAAAGCTCAAAGCAATCTTAAGGACAGTCAAAAACAAATCATTTCACTTGGCAAAAACCTGCACACCAACAGCAACATCAATAACAACAACAACAACAACAACAACAACAAGCTAAACAAGATCAAGAACAAAGTACTCCTTCAGTCCGATCTGCCCATGCTCTGCCCCAGTCACTTGACCACACCTTCCTCATACAGTTTAGCTTTGATGCACATCCCATTCACGTCTAGTACAGAAGCACAAGAAGCTCACGTCTGTGGATCAGCTGAAAGATCCCAGACTCCCCGGGTGCAAGCAAAAGGGCAAAGGTCACAGGCCACCTTAGAGGCATCATCCGACAGGCAAAGGTAGGGAAAACCATAGATATATATACAGCCCAGTATATATGTATGTCTATGGGGGAAAACAAGAGAGCGGTGGGGGTGGTGGGGGTGCTACCTCGTCATCGTACCCCCCCTCCTCTGTCTCAATGTCGAAGGATCCTACTTGAGGGATAGCTATCTCTGCTACCTGGGTGGTGGAGGGGGGATCTGCACCTTCCTGTTCAGAAAGAGGGGAGGCCTGAGGGCAAGAGGCAGGTGGGGGCACCTGAACAGGACCTTGGGAGGGGGGGGTCGGGGAAGCAGGGATGGAACTGGACTGTGGAAAGAGAGAAAGAGAGGGAGAGAAATGTCTGGAGTGAAGGAGACAGGGTTATGTATGAAGAACAATAGGGAACAGATGTGTAAACTCGGATCGAGAGAGATGGAGAGAGAGAGAGGGAGAGAGAAAGAGATAGAAGAGAGAGAGAGAGAGAGAGAGAGAGAGAGAGAGAGAGAGAGAGAGCGAGCGAGCAAGCAAGGGAGAGCGAGAGAGAGCACGCGAGCGAGGGAGAGCGAGAGAGAGAGAGAGCGAGAGAGAGAGAAGAGGGAGCAGATGAGAGGGTGAGTGTGGAGTCATTGGAGGGCCATGCTGACAAACACAAATCCAGGTCAGTGGCCTAATATTCAGCAGCTAATCATCAAGACTGGAAAATGGGATTGGGATCGGAGCACAACCCAAAAGGCTGCTTTTCCAAAACGTGTCAGAGGAACACTAAATCCTCAGAGTATGAAAAGCAATTTCTACAGGATCTACCAATTAAAGAGAGACTTGTACCCTAAGAATAACTATATGATCATTTCTTTATATGTCTCAGATCATAATTTAATTTCAATAAATAGGAAATTGTAGACAGTAGTACAGTGAATTTAATTATTTGGGCTTTTCGGTTCAGCTACTTAAGTTATTCATGTAATAGTTAAGCTCTTTTTGATTTAAAGAACAGCACAATTGATGCAATGCAACTCTCAAAACAACCAATGATCGCTAAACATCATTTCTATGTTGCGTGCACGATTTAACCACCCTTTACTACAGTGTGCAACAGAAGCTGACTGTGAAATCACTAAAGTAGGGACAAAAAGAGACCAAATAGTTGGCAACAATCAAGTCTCCTCAAGCCCAATGAAGCTGTGTAGGACGGAATAAGGAGGAGATTACGTGAAATGACATGACAGCTCAGTGTGACCACAGACAGATGCTTGACAGCCTTTCAATCCACGGGGCGAGGCATGTGCGCAGTAACCATGGGCCCTGAGTGGTTTCCCCCTTAGAGGTGTGTGTCTGTGTGTGTGTGTGTGTGTGTGTGTGTGTGTGTGTGTGTGTGTCCTAGTAAGGCCAAGAGAGTGGCGTCATGGAGTCATGCTTGGCGGCAGCTTTGAAGATGGCCCTCTGTGTGTGTGTGTGTGTGTGTGTGTGTGTGTGTGTGTGTGTGTGTGTTTGTGCGTGTGCGTGTGTGTGACAGAGAGAGAGAGAGAGATGGAGAGTGTATGTGTTTGGCATGGTCCTACTTCACAGAGCAGGACTTCAGGGCCCTTGGCGTTATGCTCACTGTCTGCTTTGCAGATGGACCTCTTGGTCCCTCCCTCAGAGGTGTGTGTGTGTGTGTGTGTGTGTGTGTGTGTGTGTGTGTGTGTGTGTGTGTGTGTGTGTGTGTGTGTGTTCCTACCGCGTTGAGCAGGACTTCAGGGCCCTTGGGGTCGTGCTCTGCGGCTGCTTGAGCGATGGCCCTCTCGGTCTCCTCCCTCAAGTGCCGAGAGTCGTCTATGGGAGACTGCTGCTCCATATACTCAGGGTCCAGCTGCTGGGCTGCAGGACAGAAAGAGGAACATGATGAGCGGAGGAAGAGAGGAAGAGGAGGATGAGGAAGATAAGGGGGAGGGAAAGGAGGATGAGGAAGATGATGAGGCGGAGGAAAAGAGGAAGAGGAGGGTGAGGAAGATGATGAATGGGAGGGAAATGAGGAAGATGATGATGAGGGAGAGGAGGAAGAAAGGGAAGAAAATATCCCCCGAACTATCAACGGCCTATAAGCACAACACTGGACCCTCTCATAATAGCCCTGAAGTAAAGGTCCTGGTAAAGTCCGGTGTCATGCGGTCACTGTGTGACTGACCAGTGCAGTTGGAGAGTGCATCACAGGTCATTTAACACACGGTCACTGTGGTGACAGAAGATGTGATTGAGTATGTGACTGACGGCCCCACCATGTCGACATCTCTGAGCAACACATCCATGTTATTATCAGAGGGGATTCATCTCAGGGACTCATCACTAAAACCCAATGAACAACTAATGAACAGGGAACAGGAAACAGGAGTGTTTTTATTGGGACTGGGGGTCACTGTTAACCTGCATTGGAGCAGAGTTCTTGTTTGCTCTTCCTCAGTGGAATGTGTGTGATTACAAACAAGTATTTGCCTTCCTTTGAGCACTGCTATTGCCCCATTCCTCTCCTCCTTTCCATCACCCACTCCTCTCCTCTCCTCTGTCTCCCACTTCTCTCCTCCTCTGCATGTCCTCTGCCCCACTCCATCTCGTCTAGTCTGCTTCTGTCCTCTCCTCTTTCCCACTCCTTTTATCCTGTCCTCCTCTTCAGCCTGTGTGTAAAGTGCTAACTTACTCACCTGTATTGTCTGTTTGTGTTGCTGCTCCCGCTCCTGATTCTGTGCCCGTGCCAGCTGGCTGTGCGGCGGTGGTGGCGATGGTGGTGGTGGAGGCGGAGGCGGAGGCCAGAGCCTGCTTCTCCTGATGGGCCTTACGGGCCTGCAGCATGTCCCAGACCTTTAGCTCGCGCTCAAACTGCAGGTTGTCCTCCTTCACGTAGTTCTGCAGGTCTCCCGGGAGCTTGGCCAGCCCAGTCACCATCAGGCCCGTCTCCACGTCAAACTCCTCTGTGGGGGTGGGGGTGGGGAGACAGAAGGACAGTGAGCAGATAGAAGCCATATAGGAACGGAGTTATGCGTTACGCAACTGTGTTATATAAGTCCGGAATGCGCCTGTGCAGCGTGACATAACACAACAAAGCATGTTTTTCTTCTACACTGCCATTCAGCAGATGCTTTTATCCTACATGACTTGCGGCACAGATACGCATGTAATCATGTCGTATGCTCCAGTTACTACAAGGAGGCTACGAGTCTCATCATATCATTACTGGGGATTATTCACAGCCATGTGCCTCAATAAGAACATCTTCATCATCATCCTCCTCCTCCTGATAATCGTCCTACTTCCTCCCCCCGGCTTACCCTCTATTAGGAAGCGCTTCTTGTCGTTGATGTACATGAGGCAGTACGCGCTGGCGTTGCGGTAGCCTCCGAAGGAGTCCCTCATGAGCTCCTCCCAGGAGGACTTGGTGACGGAGATGTCGTTGTACTTCATCCAGCCGTTCTGGCGCGGGTCGAAGATGTAGGCCCAGTAGTGGCCCGCAATGGCCTGGCCCTCATGAACCAGCACCGCATGGAGCCGGTACGGCACCTGGGTCAAACACCAAACAAGTTCTTACAATCCTGACTTTAAGCATTTTTAAGTGTAAAAAACAAATGTGTTTATTGAAAGCAATGTCAATTCAATATTTCTTAATATCTCTGTGCATTCTCTATGTGTTTTTTGTTTCAGTTTCAAGCCCTTTATTGCATCTTTTTGCATTTTTCTGTCCGTGTGCAGTTCAAAATAATAACAAAATGTAGAAGATTGCATCATAAATGGGAGGTCTAGAAACACACAAATTTACAAAGAAAACCTTTTATAATAACCCTATTGGGCTCCAAAGACCTTGCAAGTTAGAAAATAAGTAGATTATCTGAATCATAGCTAGACACAACAAAGATGGCAGCAGAAGTGGGACAAAGTCCATATTTTGGCATGTACAAGTAAGTCTGAATAAGTCCTACTGACGAAGTCCGGACTGAAGTACCAAGTCAACACAGAGAGGTTCCAAGCAAGTCTCAAATGAAAGATTACCAGGTCCAAGTGTTTAACCTTATGTTTCAAGTCCAAATGTTTCAGCTTATGTTTCAAGTCGAAGTGGTTAACCTTATGTTTCGAATCCAAGTGTTTAACCTTATGTTTCGAATCCAAGTGTTTAACCTTATGTTTCGAGTCCAAGTGTTTAAGCTTATGTTTTGAGTCATAATCAAGTAACTGTGCATTCTTCGACTGATTTCATGCTCTTGCCATAGTGAATTTGAATGCCTTTTACAATGTTCAAATGAACTTAGAAAGTTAACTTTAACCGCATATTTTCAATTTTACACATCAGATGTTCAAACTTTCCACACTGAATGGGTCAACAATAAGGAACCCGAAGCTAACAAAGTTCTCTAATACTAATAAGGGAGTGAATACTGAACAGGTTTTGGCTTCTAAGCAGAGTGCTACTGAATACTGCATCATACAAATAAAGCAACTTGACGTGAGTTGGTAAGTAAGGTGCGTGAGGAAGTGGGGTGTGTGTGTGTGTGTGTGTGTGTGTGAAAGAATGATTGAGTGAGGTGAGTGAGTTGCCTTTACAGTATAGAATTCAAGGGTAACCATACGGCTTGCATCACATCTACAGCGATCAAATTGGACAAAAGCCTGTTAGTCATTTGTGCACAATGAAGATGTAGAATGGTGCTGCCGTGACTGAAAACACACTCCACAGGAGCACTGCTAAAACCCTGATGGCCAATGGCCATTTAGACATGGCACCTTGAGGCAGGCATGCTGCTTAGGCATGACAGTGTTAATAGTTTTGTGTTGAGGAGGAGTTGTTTTGTAAAACTGCACTTCTTGTATATCAGAAAAATAGAAAATTGAAAGTTGTCGTAGATCTCAAAATAATAAACAATTGCACCTTAAAGAAAAAGTAGAACATTGTTACGGTAACTTCTAAGCCGGTACCGAAGAAATCAGTTTTGAAGTATGCTGACCAGAGGATGCTTTTGTGTTCTTTTTTCTATGAGGCTGACGTTATCCATCACTTTTTTCATTACATAAATAAATAATTGATTTTTACCTATGAAATATGTCAAGTCATCCTGAGTAAAGTTATTTATTTAAGTCAGAACTGAGCTGCAAGTCATTTTTATGGCTGATGCCATCAAAATCATGACTTGATCCTAACTCCGGTACAAGTCATGTGACTAGAGTCCACACCTCTGGTTTGCAGTGTGTGAAATACACATTCTTCAGCCAAGTTAAGTTCTTGTTTTAAAAGCTCATTGGAAAGGCTAGGGAGGTAAATATGATGTCATACCTGCATCATGCTTTTGTCTGAGTACATGAGCTCAATGGTCCTGTGGATCCGGGATATACTGCTCTGAAGATCTGTAAAGAAATAACAAACACGCCACTCTTCAGTACCCAAACCATATCAAACACGTGTGTGGTTGTGTGTGTGTGTGTGTGTGTGTGTGCGTGCGTGTGTGTGTGTGTGCATGTGTATACGTGTGGGTGCATGTGTCTGTAACTGTACCCCAAACTGCGTGTGTGTGTGTGTGTGTGTGTGTGTGTGTGTCCTGTAACCTCACCTCGTGTGTCATTCTCCACCTCACTCCTCCAGCGGTGCAGGCACCCCTCCAGGACCCTGAGCTCGTCTTCTGAGATGTGGCGGGGGGCGGGGTGCATGGGCAGGTTGGGGGGCAGGCAGGACTGGGTAAAGGGCTTGAAGGGGGGGGTCTTCTGCTGGGAAGGGGGGGCGGCACCCTCCACAGACCCTGACGCACCCTGCTCCGCTGGGCTGCAACACAAGAAAGGACTCGCTGAAAGAAGGAACAGCTCAGCGGTTCCGCTATGGTTCTCTCTTCCCGGCCCAAACACGTTTGAAACTTACCAACGCATGTTTAAGTAACAATCTACGTGACAAAAGTTTATTCCAATCTGATGCAATCAAAAGCTGTCAAACTGTCCTTAATAACACCCATAGACGTGAAACTAAAGAAGTAGAAAACTGTTAAACGTTAAACTGAAGAAAGGAACTTAAGTTCAGCTTTTGAACGCACACTTATCCTAGCATTCCAAGACGAAAATGACCACAGATGTGCATGTCGTATCAGGTCATGATGCTATTAGAATCAGTTTGAGAACCAGTTGAAAGGTTCAGTTGATTTTCTGCGATTGTTAAGAAAGACAATAGACTAAAGAAATAAAAACAGTTATTGTGCTGTGTATACGTAACATGAAATACAGACACGCTGGTTACACTTGGAGGAAAAGACAGCAGAGGGCTAATGCCTCTTTAGCTTAACAAAACATCTTCAAATCAGCCGTTACAGTGATATGTGCTGAGGTACAGTGAGTAAGTGAAGCAAGTGAATACCTTGTGTGTGGGGGAGGCTGTTTTGCCGTTGCTCCACTAGGGGACGTTGCCGAGTCGATGTCCTCTACCGGGGATGTGCAGACGGGCTTACTGGAGGAAAACTCCAGGGCGTACTGCAGGACATCTGCCAACGGGAACCTCTTGGGGCCTGACCCGTAACTCAGATACCTACGGAGCAAACAGATAAAACACACTGACCCTGAAAACCAGCCTGACGCCACACACAGGCGCAAGCGCAGAGACCGTAGCCAGCACGGCCAGCTATGACTGAAAAGCTTTTATTGTATTTGCAAACAACGAAATTTGGAGCGCTGCTTCTGTTGGTGCCACGAGGGACAACATATTAGGACAGAAAATTAAGACTACAGTAGTACCTGCGGTACAATGCAAATAAATAACAGAAACAATCACCCATGGGGGCCTCTTAGTCTTAAGTCTTAAGCTATTACAGAGGCTTGACCCCATTATGATCTGAACTTTCGGCCTCCTCGCTTGAGAAAATAATGAGAGCAGAGCCAGAGTGCTGCCCCCCTGCTGCGGCCTGGTACTGGCCCGGATCTGGGCCAGGTCCGGCTGACATGCAGGCAGAGACCCGTACCTCTCCAGGCGCTGCTGCAGAACAGTCAGGTGCTCCTTCAGCCTCCGGATCTCCTCACGCTTGATCCGCGTGATGTCCCGGTTCTTGTCCATGTACCTGCAGTATGGAACACGGTATGGTCAGGTGATCAGCGCAGATGGTAAACAACCTATGGTGAACTCTACTTTAGTTGCACCATACTATTGTACTATAATGTTTACTAATTATCAACCCATTTCAATAATTTCACCTTCTGATGAGAGTGAAATGGTACATGAGACTAAAGTAATACTTATTTGTGTTTCTTAAAAATACATAATCCACCAAAACAAACTAAGTCAACAAACAAACAAACATATCAATCAAAAAACAAAACAAACTAAGTCAACACACGAACAACAAACATATTGTTAATGCAGTGTGTTTGCTCTGCGGACCTGTCCATGTAAAGCATGGGTGGGAAGTCCAGTTTGTTGTGGATCTTCTCTGGTCGCCCCAGGGCCTGGTTGAACTCAAACCTGGACAGCTCAAACGTCAGCACGGGTGGCAGCTCAGTGAACCAGTGCTGATGGGAAACACACAGAAGAGATTATATACACTTTCCCCCACAGTCATTCATCCACATTTTACATGCGACACAAATCATCTGAAACACCCATCTCATACACTTAGACCATTTTTACCCTTAAATCTCCTAAATTGAATCTCTTGAAAACCATCTGCCTTTGGAACAATACTGGTGGCACAAAAATAAAAGCGGCAAAAAATGTTTTGATTATTTTCCCCATAAAGTAATAAAAGGGAAAGTTCTGCATCTTAAGTATTATGTTCTCATACACTCTGTACTCTTCAATCTCCTGCATCACATTCTCCTAACTCAAATGTCATAACTGCATGTTCTGAGCCAAGAAAAGCAGAGCAGCTGCAAAGCTGCCTTAAGCCAAAGGTCTCATTATAATATTCATCGTTTCATCGGGTTTGTGTGCGCTTGGACAAACGCTCGGTGTCCATCAGCGGGACCACTCTCCTCTCCTCCGAATTGGGTGTGATCCATTGGCTGTGCCCTACATCCATATGTGCCTGGCAGTGCAAACACAAGCTTTGGCGTCGCCCGCAGCGGGTCAGCCGCAGTCCGCAGAGCCAGAGCAGAGGCTCTAGGAATGGGTACAGATCGTACCGGACTCTGGAACAGAACCAGCCTCGTTGTGGTGTGGCTACACACCAGATCAGAACAGGGGGTCAGGGAGCAGACCCAGGCAGCTGTGGACACTAGAACACGGTGTCTACCTCTCTACTGCGCTAAAACCATGGTTCCGCTTTAGCCAGAACACAGTCTACCACTCTACTGCGCTAGAACTATGGTTCCGCTATAGCTAGAACAGAGTCTACCTCTCTACTGCCCTAGAACCATGGTTCCGCTTTAGCCAAAACACAGAGTCTACCACTCTACTGCGCTAGAGCCATGGTCAGCTTTAGCTGCTGGGAGCCACGGGAGAACGGTCCCAGGCTGCAGTTGATTCTAGACCCATCCTGCCTGATTCTGGCGATGGTCTGTACAGGGTCAGGACTGGTTCTGTTTGGGAGTTGGCTGCCTCAGGCGAGAGCTAGCGGGAGGGGCCAGACAGATGGCATCATACTGCAGTCATGCCCCTAAGAATACCACTCCCGAGGAGAGGGCTGGCATCCTGCATGGCTGCCTTCACTAGCTGTGGGTGGGTGAGGGGCGGAGGGAGGGAGGCTGTGTGTGTGCGTATGTGTGTGAGAGAGGGAGGAAGTGTGTGTGTGTGTCTGTGTGTGTGTGTGAGAGACAGGGAGGGAGAGATTGTATGTGTGTATATTTGTGTGTGTGAGTGAGGGAAAGTATGTGTGTGTGTTTGTGAGTGAGAGAGCGAGGGAGGGTGCGTGTGAATGTATGGAATCTGTTGTACTCAGAGGAGTACCCTTGCACTGTGTACATTTATTTTATTCATCTGACCTTCATTTACCCAGGGAAGATTTACAGCTCTCTGGTCTATCTGGAACACCCTGCCATACACAAGCTTACGCACACACGCAGGCAGGCGGGCGGGCAGGCACGCGCACACGCATGCACGCACACGCATGCACGCACACTGCTCCACACTCACAAACCTGCTATTTAAACAGGCCTTTGCCGTTCAGGCTTCAGTTTTCATACAAACCAAAACATCGCAGCTAAGTTCACTTAATCTGTCTAAGGTCTCAGATCTCAAAATGAAACACATAAAATCAAATGAAACTTTTGGGGGGCCCCAGCTAGGCTAGATACGCCCCTGGTAACTATGCAGTTTAACCACCATCATTACAATGAAATTACCTAGTCCTTAAGAAGTGAACGTGAAAGTGAAAGTCCTCTCTATGGCAGAGGTGGTGTATACACACACTCTGAAATTCACCTCTGCATTTAACCCATCCAGGGCAGTGACACACACACACACACAGTGAAGTGAGGTTACACACTAACCCGGAGCAGTGAGCTGCCATTGGCGGCGCCCGGGGAGCAGTGATCGGGGTTAGGTGCCTTGCTCAAGGGCACTTCAGCCGTGGATGTGGGCATGGGAGACCAGTGCTCTACCACTTCCCCCGCCCACATTTTGCCTACTGGTCGGGGATCGAACCGGCCACCCTACGGTTTCCGGACTGAAACCCTAACCAGTAGGCCACGGCTGCCCTATGTTAACAGCTTATGGCCAACGCCATATGACTTAAGTCATAAGATCTATATCCAATAACTCTTTTATCATGTGGCCATTAGTCAATAGACTGGATGCGAGACTATGTGATATACTTACAAGCAGTTATCAATAAGTCACATGACACTGGTAAATCAGGACAGGCTCTGCGTCCTGACAGGGCTATATCAGTTTTATGACTGAGGGTTCCAATAAAGGATCACCATAATTCGCTCTAATTTCACACTTGGTGATGTTGGGTTGATGTCTTCTAGTAAAACTCTGCCCGCCCGCCGCCCGCCTGCCCGCCCACACCCACACACACACACACTCATACCCACACTCTCCCTCTCACCTCCTGCCCAGAGCGGGCCGAGTTTTCGGCCGAGTGAAGGGATTCAATCTCGCCCTCCACCATAGCGGCCTCCAGACACTCGTGCAGGTCCCTGAAGCCGTTTACCTGCAGAGGGTACTGGCCAAACATCTCTGTGTTCTCAAACTTCTTACCTGGGGGGCAGAGGAGGAGGGGGCATATAGATTAATGCATCATTTCAGGGTCAGAAACTAAAATGTCTTAAAGGAAAATGCCTCAGTAAGTTAATAATAATAATAACTTTTATTTGTAATGCGCTTTTCAATGACCCAAAGTCGCAAGTTAGTCAACTCTGCCCCAGTTCACCATCACTCACCCTCCAGAACACCCACTGCCACAAACCGGCCGTAGAACAGCTCCACCATCGGGTTCTTAGGCTCTTGGGGTTCTCTGTGCATGGGAGGGAGGGAGGGAGGGAGATGTAAATGCTGACATGATAACAGAACGTTGTGACAGATGTGAAGATTTCCTTCTTCATACTTCAGGCATTACAACTGGGAAGGCCACAGCCCAAAACAGCTTAGAAGTGGTGGAAAGAATTAGACTAAAACTTAAACTAGAATTAGATAAAACTGATTGATATTTATAATTTGGGCATCACATATGCAAGCCAAGTAACTGCACTTTTTGTTACATGAAGGGTAGAACACACCATATACACCTGTCAACCAAGACCAGTGCTGCATATACAGACTTGGATTGCATATTTCATATACATAGGAAGATTCTCAAATGATTTCTATAACAAACACTAGGGCGGTGGTGATGACACTCCAAACGTCTCACAACATTGAGCTTAGTCTGCCCTCACCGTCAGGTCTGCAGAGTCACAACATTGAGCTTAGTCTGCCCTCACCATCAGGTTTGCACAGGCTTCAGATGGTCCACAGTATGTCATTGACTTTGACTCCCTCCCACATTTTCATTTTCTTAAAAAAAAAAGTCTGCTCAATGAATGAATGTGTTCCATGGAAAATGCCAGGTAGACACAAGAACATAATGCGCTCTCCTTCACAAACAAACCGTTCTTAGAGACAGAGTGCATAGCAAAGCATCCTCTCTTCCTCTCTGAGGAAAATACTATTTGCTCTACGAAAAAGATGGCAATCACCCAAATGCATTAATCAAGCTTGTGCGGTACGTCAAGATGGCCTAAGGTCCTACATTTGTTCAGACATTTTATGAGTACATGATGACTCATGCATATTTGCATTTACGAGGCTTTTATTTATATGGAAAGCGCTTGAGAGCGGCATATTTACATGTTATCAGTCTGAGAGTCTCCTGGGAACAAATCCATGACCTTGGTGCTGCTGGAACCCTGCTCTAGTGCCTGGACAGCAGTGTGTCTGTATTGAGCAAAGAATGACTAATTTATATGTTTAAGGCAGCAGTACAAGGTTTTGTCTCAAACTAGAGAGCCAGTATAAAAACATGTCAAAAGAGGCAACTTTTTTTGCGTACTGTTGCTTTAACATGAGGGAACATTTGCAATGAGGAAAATGGGAAAAGGAGTGCCCTATTCAAACAGGTAGATGTTTATGAGATTTACCTGGCTTCTTCTGCCGTCACCTGAAAGGCATCTTCCAACCAGTCCAGCAGCTTGTGGGTAAACTCACACACATCCTGCTGTTGAAACACACACACACACAAATATATCAACCAGTCCAGGCTATATTTCTTTGAGGAAAACGACTTTTAGACACATCTTCCTATATTGTTATAATGGTGGCATTTCAAGTTTTACAGTGCTTAAGGGTGGTTTCCTTTTTTGGAAATGAAAATCTCTGAATGGAGAGTAAACAACGTTGCTTTGTTTCCCTGTCTAGTTAAAGGGTCTCAGGACTGAGGGTCTGTGTGTCTTACCTGCTGGGAGTCTGAGGTTCGGAGGTCTGTGTGTTTTATAACTGCTGGGAGTCTGAGGACTGGGGGTCTGTGTGTTTTTACTTCCTGGGAGTCTGAGGTTCAGGGGTCTGTGTGTTTTAACCTCCTGGAAGTCTGAGGGCTGTGAGTTTGTGTGTTTTATACCTGCTGGGAGTCTGAGGACTGAGGGTCTGTGTGTTTTTACCTGCTGGGAGTCTGAGGGCTGTGAGTTTGTGTGTTTTTACCTGCTGGGAGTCTGAGGACTGGAAGGCCTCCTGCAGGATCTCCACAGCCCTGGATGGGTCCACATACTTCCTGTTGGAGCCCACCATCAGAGAGAAGAGATTCCTCAGCTCCTGCATGAAGGGCAGGTTCCTGCGCTCCTGCGGGGCAGACAGAGAGGCTGGTCATGTGACTACAGTTCCCCTGGGTTCGCAGTGAGTGACTGATCATGTGACATTCCGTATGACTTCACTCATTTAAGGGCACAGAGAATGATCATGTGACATCCCATGTGACTACTTCCCAAAACCAACAAACCTCCAGACCACCGACTGGTATTGGTGTGTGTCTGGTCAAACATTTGTTTAACATCAGTTCATTAACATGGACCTCTAGTGTGGCTGTCAACATCACTGGCTTTTTTTCCATGTTAAAGGAATTGGTAAGAATGCGGCAAAACATTTGGGACATGGATAAACAAAAAGAATGTTATCAAATAAGACCTCAGTCTTATACATATGAGCAGTGCTGAAGTTCAATGACAGCACAGGAATGAAGAGGAAGAGAGAGAGAGAGAGTGAGAAAGAAAGAGAGAGAAAGAGAGAGAGAGAAGGAGAGAAAGGGGGAGGGAGAGAGAGAGAGAGAGAGAGAGAGAGAGAAGGAGAGAAAGAGGGAGGGAGAGAGAGAGAGAGAGAGAGAAGGAGAGAAAGAGGGAGGGAGAGAGAGAGGGAGGGAGGGAGGGAGAGAGAGAGAGAGAGAGAAAGAGGGCAGTAGAGAGAGTGAGAGAGAGAAAGAGAGAAAGAGAGAAAGAGAGCAAGAGGGAGGGAGAGAGAGAGAGAGAGAAAGAAAGAAAGAGAGAGAAAGAAAGAAAGAGGGAGGGAGAGAGGGAGGGGGAAAAAAGATCCTCATCAGCTCTTAGAACCAAGATTGGGTTCACATCAGAGAAGTGCTTATATTGATAATGGATTATGGGCTAAGTCCTCGGAGAGCTTCAGTGGCGGTGGAGAAAGCTGAGGAATTGGACAGTGTTTTCAATCTTGGCCTGGCAGCCTCTATAGTGACTGCGGCAGCTTAGCAGAGCTGAGATTAGAGGCACAGGGGTAGGGGGCTCCTGGGGTGGGAGTGGGCGCACAGGGGTGGGGGATTGTTCGGCAGGGGCGACACGCGAAGGATTCACATCGTAGCTACAAGGAGGATAAATCAACATGGGATAACAGAGCCTGGCAAAGAGCAGATCATTATCACTGCAGGATATTGACACACACAAAAAACCCAAAAACATCCGTATATAAAGCTTTTCTTCATTTCTTGGGTCTTAGTGGCTCAGAAAAAAAGAAAAAGGGGTTTCTTCACCAGTCGGTGAGGCCTCCAATCGGCTTGAGTTATAGCTGTTAGCGGTGAAAACAGGTAACAATGTATCTGGGCGAGATTTTCTTTAAAGATAGGGACTATATGTGAGATCAAGAAATAAAGTACACACAGAAATGTTGTTAGGATCTTTAAAAGCCATTTTTTCCAGGCAAAAGAGCAGTGCTCGTCATTTGTTAACACCTTTATAAGGTGTCAGATAATCTAAACAGGTGATTGGCGCTGGTCATTTCTTATGAAATATTACCCATGGCTGCTCTAAAATTCATGCTTCCTACTGTAGCTTTACCTATGTAGCTTGTTGGCTATCGATTTTACCTTCTGATTGCGCGGCGGGTCCTGAGCACGTGCAGGCGGGGAGTAGTGTAGAACAAGCCTCTGGAACTCTAGCAGGTTGAACAGGGACTGCAAACAAACAAGGTCAACAGAAGATAATGTTCAGTCGTGACACACTAGACGACCACACTTATTGGCATTTCAGCGACCATTCTGTGGGACTATGGCTCTTTTCTGGAGAACCAAGTTTGCAGCAAGTCAACTCTAAATACACAGTGTGGCTAAAATAAAAATACCAGACATGAGTTTGATGTTGCAATCCCCTGGGAAACAGTGTGCACCCATGAGGTCAAATTTGCTTCAGTGGTAGCATGTTAGCTACTTCCTCTCTTAGAAACCACATCTCCCACAGCATCTCCACACTCATGAGAGTCCATCGCCTATAGAGCCATTTAATTCACACCCTTAATGACGCTATTCAATGCAATTCAATTTAGTTGTATCTATATAGCACCAAAACAATTAAATTGAACTTAACCCCCTTAGAGCAAGCACAATGACGACAGGGGCAAGGGAAAACTCCCTGTTAATCAGGAAGAAACCTTAAGCAGAAACGGGCACATAAGGGGGCCCCCTTCTGCATGACTAGCCTGCTATGCTCTATGTTCTTTTGCTGTCCAGCCCACAGCCTCTCTGCTCAGGCCCACCGCAGACAACAGATCAGCCATCAACTCCACATCAGAATCATGGTTCCGTTTCTGTTCCCGTCTAATCGCTATTAGGGTCAGTTTTCTAAATATCCTATCAATTTGAGATGGGTCCTCCTCTGACTAAAAGTGTATCGATTAAGCTAAAACACTTAGCTTCACTATCTTATGTCAGTTCCTCTCTAACTCTCCCCCTCTCTCCCTTTCCCTCTCTCCCTTTCCCTCTCACACACACAAACACACATAAACACTCTCACACACACACACACACACACACACAGTCATCAGACACCATCTGGTCTTGACTCCATAGTCAAGGCTCACTCATTATCTTTGCCAGAGAAATAAACATTCAGGCATTTTCACAAAAGCCGCTTTGCTGTTTGCATGCCCCAACCATTACACAATCTAATATATATTCTAAACATTCAGACAGTGTTATCTGGCAAAGGCTTCATCTATAATAAAAGTTACAGATAAAAAATCTACTCTTCGTCTACTGCAGCCAGTATGTTTACTCAGCACTGAAGCTGCCCCACTGACTTAGTTTAGTATTTCCCAAAACTGATTCTCCAATCTGTAGAGCCTCCTTCAGGGTCAGATTACACACAGAAGGCAAACAACATGTGACCATGTCTCAAGTGATCCCAAGGTACATTACATTCATATTAAGTTCAACAGCCAGCAGGGCGTGACCCGCAGTAAATCGATTCAAACTGAGAGATTTACAACTCCTGGCTTCATTAAATGGGATAAAATTAGTAATGTTTTTTTATTACAATACGTCTAAATCAAAGAAAATAATGCAACTACTTTTCTTCTTCCATTTTGTTTTAGTTTTTTTGGACCCACACAAACAAGACGAGGCTGTGACGTGAGCTGGACACAGTGATCTGATCCTCAATCAAATCTCAATTTGGACACTGGAGACGTATTAAAACCAGGTGTAAATGTAATCAGGTCAAAATCATCTAGATATGAGTCGCATTTTAATGCCAGCTGTAAAAAAAAAAACTGTTGACTTGGCCAATGATGCACATATGACGGATGGGGGTACAAGTGAGAGACACACCTGTATTACTGCACTGAACCAGCAGGTATTGCCCACGTTCTTCAGTCCAACAGGACAGGTGTCCTGCCTCTTTCTGTCGTAGGGGTTGGGAGAGTCCCTCCATAC
Source organism: Sprattus sprattus (assembly GCF_963457725.1). Classification (NCBI taxonomy): domain Eukaryota; kingdom Metazoa; phylum Chordata; class Actinopteri; order Clupeiformes; family Clupeidae; genus Sprattus; species Sprattus sprattus. Next base: position 66,363,786 of record NC_137920.1, read on the forward strand.
TTCGGTGTGTGACCTCTTCAAGGTGGCCTTATTCTCCGCTATACTGGCCTCCAATATCCTACAACAGGGCAACATAAAAATTACCACTTAGAATTACAACACAATCAAAATACCTATCTCCATAACTTCATTTGTGATACTCCAATCGTATAATAATGATGCCATGGATTCATTTGAAGCAGTTCTCCATGTTTGCGGAATCACAGTGGCATTGTCAAGCTGTAGAAATGACTGCCATACATCACCAACGCCACACCCCAAATTCAGACACACACTCACAGCAGACAAATACATGCAGACACACACACGGCAGAGAGGAAACACACACACACACGCATGGCAGAGAGGACACACACACAAATGGCAGACAGGATACACACAGGGCAGAGAGAACACATGCCCGCACACACACACGGCAGAGTGGACACACACACACACACACACACGGTAGTCAGGAGACACACACACGGCAGAGAGGACACACACACACACACAAACGGCAGAGAGGACACACACACAGGGTAGAGAGAACACACGCGCACACACACACACACACACACACGGCAGAGAGGACACACACACACACACACACACACACACACATCTCTAACCTGCTGATGGCCTGTTCCTCCTCTGTGATTCCGGTCTCCCTGAAGGCCCTATTCGACTCCTCCAGACTAAGAGCGATGGCTCTCTGAAGGTCATCCTTGTCTTCTCCAGTCAGATCGATCACGTCTGAAATAACAGCCAGAAAAGTGTTCAGCTAAAAAGATCACCAGTAGGCATGGATTGAGGGCTTGTAATACCCTTCAAACTAGCAGCCCTTTTTCAAAAGACCATGGGAAATGATGTCAACATGTCAGCTACTCAATATTTCTCTACTGATAATATGCATTCGTATGCTAAGCCACTAACACAGCAGAGTGCCTTAACAATAATTTCTGATTTACTAACTCAAAAATAGCATCTGATTTTTTATAGAAAATTCAACTTCATGGTCTATATGTAAGTGGAATGCTCTCTACATCGGTGTTAAAACTATGGACATGTTAACTGTTGTCTTTACATCGGTGTTGAACTATGGACATGTTAACTGTTGTCTTTACATCAGTGTTAAAACTATGGACATGTTCACTGTTATCTTTACATCGGTGTTAAAACTATGTTCACTGTTGTCCAGTCAAATGTATGACTAACCAATTAGTCAGTGCTACGTGCACCACAGAGAAGAACCCATGTGATGCCCTGCAAGGCCTGAAAAGGGGATTTAAGTGCCTACTTGTGTCCGCCTGGCTGCCCACGCTGATGTATCGGTCATTGCCGATCTGTGCCGTCTGGTAGTACGTCGTCTCACACACATTAGGGACCTTGGTGTTCTTCTCAGTCAGAAAGGCCACAGCCTCAGCCAGGTCACCATTGCTGACCTGTCAATTGGATAAGGGACAGCACTTACAACCACAACAATAATAATAATAATTGCACTACTAGTTACAGTAGTAGTAGTAGTCGGAATCATTCAGTTCAGAGTAGAACCGGAGCAGAAATGTAACACAGGATAGCTTCTTTAATGTCATTGAGAGTGATATCTAATGGGTGCTGAGCAGCACCTCAAAGAACCAAGGACATTATACAATATGAAAACAATTTACCTGCAGGGCCTGCTGCAAGAGCTGGGAGTCTGTAGTTCCGGTCACTTCCTTCAGCTGGTTCAGTAGTGTCTAACAGTTCAAACAAATTGAACAACATTAAAGAGGTGTACAGGTCTTCATAAAAAAAAGGAAAATGTTTCCCTGGAGTAAATTGTCTAGGCAACACTACCAAGCGTAACGGGACATAAGAGTATGAAAATGTGTGTTTATGTGTGCATATGTTATTACACTAACGTTATGTTTTGTCACCGCAAGTGAAATCTTTTTGAGTTTGCCCGGAACCAGAGCGCATACTATTTTATGATTAAGGAAATATTAACTGTTTAGCCTACAGGGAGGTGGACAACACTGGCGTTACATGTGTGTATTCATTTTATGACATTTCCATTAGGGACTGTCCACATCCTCAGAGGAAAAAGAAATATTTCCAAGAGACTGGATGAAAACTCTCATTTTCTGGTTTATGAAATGGCATCATTTGACACTAGTTAGCGGTCCATGCCCCAAAGCTAATAAAGACATTAACAGCGCAAATAAAATCCAGCCGTCACTGCTATTACGTAACATGCTAACTGCTAAACTGGCTAACAACAATGAGAACCACATTCGTTCTTGACCAGTGTGATCTAAATAAGATTTTTTTTTAAATGTATTTACTCTTCACCGTTAGTAAATAGTCAATCACGGTATGTGCCCCCTTATTAGTCAACTATCAAACAACCATCTCGTTGCGAACTATATTGAGAAGAAGCCAGGAGAAGGGTGAGATGTAAACAAACGTTTCACAACTGTAACTTGAGTTGGAACCTAGCTAACACAGGCACTTTGCCAAATAAGCTTTGCCGAGCCAGAGATCTAACAGGCTAGCACAAATATCGTTGGCCAACCAAGTTTCACTCGTTTCAGTAGTTTTGCCGAGTGTCGCTGTCAGTGTAATTCAACGTTATAACCGAGATCGGTCTAAGTTTACGAAGCCTTTCAGTACCGTTAGGGTGTAATTAATGGGCAGGACAGGAGCACAAACAAAGACTAATGCCACCTTGAAATCATGTTGCATTTAAAGTTTGTATTAAAGACAGCACAACAGTAACGTTAGTTGGCCAAATCAGATTTTACTACCTTAGATCAGCCATCAAATCTTGTATAACAAAGCTGCGATAGCTAGCTAAGGTCAATCGCCCATCGCAAATAATTCCAGAATTGACATTACGTTGGCGTTACTGACGCTGGCATAAAAAAAAGTAGCGACTACTTTAAAACAGAATTATGACAAGGATTTATCTGAATATATTTACTTTTTAAATACGTTAATGCTGTCTTGCTTAGTTACCTAATATTTAATTAACCATTTAGTCAGTGCCCACCCAACCCATGTAGCTAGTGGTAGAGATGTATATCTATTTCCATGCAGAACGTCAACGTAAACCAGGATCACATGTCAAAAACCATGAACGGACCAGCCCTGTGGTTGACGCCTCTATGACAAATGTTTATATACAGAATGTTTATCGCTACAACCATTGACAACTTTCAATAACAATAGCAAAAGACTAGCGTAACCTAATGTGAGCTAGCTAGTCAGCAGTTTATTCAACTTGGCTAGCAAGCTAGTAAACCTTACCATTACCTAACGTAGCGTTTGTTCTTATAACATTACAAATTACCTAACTGAGACGTTTACGGACCATGAGGCCTTGATATTGTTATTTGACTTAAACTATTGAGTGGGCTTCTGTCCATTTCAAAACAAACTTAGGCGTGTCATTTGTTTATTTGGCCAACGTTGACGTAGGCTATCGGCTTGCTAGCTAATTACGTAGCGAGTAGCTGGCAGGGGTGTTCTGGTGAAGTTGCCATCTAGCTTGCTACATTGAGTGCACCGTGCAATAATTGTAATTGACAGAAGCAACACGACAGTGCAGCTCACTACTGGTAAGAAACACAAGAGACACATCGGCAACAGTTTTGTTTGGGGGAAAAAATCACATTCAGTTATAGCATTATGGATTGCTAGCTGGCTAGCTAACTTTCCTTTGCAGATCCTGGCGCAGGGTAAATAGCTATCGCTATCTAGCTTCTGTGAGTTATTCATAAGCGGCTGGACTTCACATACCTTCTGCGAATGCTGCTGGAGGACATTCTGCTCCACGGTCATGGCCGGTTAGGATTTAAAAAAATAAAATAAATTAAAATCAGTTGTAAAACATGTAGTTTAACCAACTAAGATACGTTAGCTAATATGTCCCCCTACTTATCAGCAGTAGCGGGCGCCATGGGAAATGCAGTCATGGGGGGGAAATAGCTACAACTGCAGTTGGCAGGCTTTCCGTGTATTTCTTCTTCTTGCTTTTAGGCGGAACTGGGCGCTTTTGCAGCCCATTGCTGCCTCTCACCGTCAGTTGATGGAACTCATTACTGAGATAAGTAATGAAGTCTCATAGTTGGGGGAAAAAAAGTAGAACTCTTTGTACTGCAGGTTGTCCTCCTAAAATAGTTTCCAGTGAATATGTGGCCATACCAAACTACAGTTGAAGAACGTGCAATCTAGATTTACATGTTTTGGCCCCGATCACAATCAGAAGACTAAACTAACCAATCCTGCCTTGTCAACCCAATTTAATGACCATAATAATGGCACTAATTCTGCTGTAAATACTGAAACTGAATAATTTACTCAATCGCAAGTGAGGGGGGCAGGCCTACTGTATTCCAAATCCAACCTTAGCTCTTTTGGAATCCCTGGAACCATCAATATAATTTGCAAGTGGGGCCCCAGTGTTGCTGTAGGTGCCTTTCAACCTCTCTTTTAGTACTCACATAGTCTGTTAATTTCCCCATGACCCTCAAATTTAAAAGCCAGGAGGCACCACTGTCCAACACATGGGGGTCCCACCACCAACACACTACTAATCTAGCTCCCTCTCATCTTTTTGCATGGCATTATATCATTAACCCCACTAAATTCCCAATGCTCCATTAGTATGTCTTTGGTAGGAATGATTGGGTCATGTCCTCTCAGTTTCAATCTAAAATTCGTTGTAAGATTAATTTGGCGTAAACTCAGCAATGTTTCCCCCATTTCAGCTCACAGAGCTAGGGAGAGCTAACCATGAGATCCTTTGTCTGTGCCACATCTAATTTATTCAGCATGGTTGAAGCTGCTGAGCCAAACACCGAACACCCATATTCAGAAACAGATCTAACAGCTATTTAAAGCATATACAAGGTGTCCCTATCAGTGGTTCAAGAGCATCCTGAGATACATCGCATCAAATTAATCATTTTTTCACATTTCACTTTAGCCTTCTCAATGGTGGACTTTCCATCTTTGTATTTGAACAAATCACACTCTCAAATTTAAAAAAAGAGGACTCTCTATTGCAACACCTGAACTAATATCCTCTTTCACCCAAACACCTATATTTAGTTTTCTCAACTGAAATCTTGAAACCCCATTCATTAGCCCACACCACCACTTTATCCAAGGCCAACTGGATCTGCTTTATTATACTAAACATTCTACCTTTTACCCCAGCATTAATTTAATCAAAAGCCCTTCTCTCCTCATAGGCCTTTTTAATATCTATAAATTGCTGTAACCTCTGCCCCTTTAGTAACTAAAGCCTTCTTCACTTATAAATCCAACATTAATGCAGAGTCCATCTTTGATCACCCAAATCTAAAGCCACTCTGATAAGGACCAAAAGACCCTTTCCTTTCAAGAAAATGCACCAACCGGTCTGTGACCCTTCTCTCCATAATCTTGCATAAAACAGCTGTTAATGCTGTAGGCCCATATGACCCCAGTCTTCATGCTTCCATTCCTGGCTTTTACATTGACATCACCACAGCACGATTGCCTTCAGGGGGAATTTCCCCTTTCTCCCATACAGAATTCATTAAAGACAATAGCTCTTCCAAGGCTAAATCTCCCACATTTAAAAAAAAACCCACTAGATCCCACCCCATCTTTACCTAACCCTCCTCCATGACTTGCTCCGGTTCCTACATTGCGAAAGAAACATAATTTGACTCTGCATCATCTTTATTATACATTTATTATACAATATTTATGATGAGTGTTTAAATTAAACTCTGTGGTTATTTGAATTATGGACAGCCTGAAAGACCTTAACAAACACGTGAGCCTTATCCACCTCACTTATGGCTTTTGGCTTCAACTCCATTATTTAGCCATTGCAATAACTCTTAACCTCTTGTACTCAAATGCATAAAGCTCTACTGTATATTTTCTAAGCTTTCTAAATGCGTGATTCCTAGCTGCAACTGCCTTTGTGCAAGCCTTTCTCCCCCAAAGGACCAGCCTTTTCTTCTTAAGTGTTTTTTTTCTTTCCTTTTTTTTCATAGCAGCGCAATGATTTGCCCAACAAAATGTGGAGCTCCACTCTCTTAAGTTAACATTGCCATTCATATCACACATTATTTCTGAACAATTCTCTTCTAATTGTTCCCAGTCATCTCTGGCAAAAATAGAAATTCTGAGGACCTCTTCTTACCTTGACTAAAGTTCTACTGAAACTACTCAATATAGTAAATAAATCACTTACCACTGAGCTCTGACCTAAAACGTCCCCTGCCCCACTGCTGGCTAGTTCATCTGAAGCTATAGTTAATCTAACATGTTTCTGAACCACTATATGAACTATATGTAAGTCTACTGTCATTAATCATAGTTATCCTGCCTCTGACACGTCATACCTTATTCATCATACATTCAACATATGCCTCAACTAACCATGATGACCCCAATTTTTTTTTAAATATATATATACATATATATATAATGCCAAATACAAATATTTTTAAAAAAATGGGGTCAAATCAGGCAGATGAGTGGGTATATGTGAGGTCACTCTAGTTCAATTTAGATTCATTATCATCATCATATAATATATATATATAAAACATAGCACAAAAATTAAGTACATTTGTGTTTGGTAGATTATTTCTTTGTTGTAACAATAAATCTTATACCGTTGGAAAGCCTGTTTATTTACCTTTTAAATGGTGCCACATTTGTAAGAAACATGCATTTGGGGGATGAGCAGCAGAGCTGAGAATGTGGGTTGCGCCCATAAAAAATGTGCCAAATCTTCTCTGCCACTACTAAACAGCTTATTTTGCTGTTGCTATTGTTTGGTGTTTGGTGATTGGTGGATTGGATGATTGAAGTTTGAAGAAACAAGACATATTGAACATTTAACAATGTATTAATTTAACAAACAGGAGCCTCAGTAGCGTGTGGAAGAACCATACACATCCACAACAGCCTGGCACCTCCTCCTCATGCTGGTCACCAGCCTGGTCACACACTACTGTGGGATGGCATCCCATTCTTCAACCATCATTTGTCAACCAACGTGGTTGTGTATGCCACTCTGGCACGAACAGCACGCCCAAGCTGATCCCATAGGTGTCAGGACAGGACTGCTGGCAGGCCATTCCAACCTCGGAGAGAGAGAGGGGTGATGTTAACGGTAGAGGACAGAGAAAGAGATTGAGAGAAAGAAAGATGGAGAGAAAGAATGAGGCTGCAGTCCTAACCAGCAGATGGCGCTGTGATACTTCACTGCAGTGTGACTTTTAACTGAGCTGTGGAGGGAACGTGAAACGGTATGAGAGGGCATGGAAAGATCTTCAGGTCATTAAGTACTGTGCATAGACTCTCGCTCTATCAGTACAAAATCAATAGAGAGTAGAATAGAGACTTTCATTTCTCTGAATATTCTATTAGGGTTAACATTATCACCTCCGTAAAAGATCATGGTACAACGTGACCTGGGAAATAAAGATCATGGTGCGACCTCACATGCAACATAAAAGCACACTGAAATTATAGTTCATATAGTTAAAGGCGCAGTACGTCATTCTAATCCCAGAAACTTTTGGTCAAATTAAGCTAATTGCTCTTCACAGTCCTTTAGCTGTCTGTTCAACGTTTGATCAAAAAAGCTCAGTCCTGGCTCTGTAATCAGGAAAAACCATAAACAATCCCAGCCATTCAACATAGTGTTCAGGAGCATGGAAGGGAGGGTTGTAATTTGGTTGGCTGTTGAGCACAAATATAAACAACACACATACACACACACAAATGAAAAATGGATTGTAAAACAAAAATGATGGAGACCCATGAGTTGCCATGTCTGACCATACTGCATTGTTCTAACACTAATACATTTGGTATTACCACATATTCCCCAGGAATACATTTATGACCTGAGGATTGACAAAAAGTTAAAGCCTAATTACTTACCTGTGTACACAGTAGAAAACAAAATAGTGATTACTCTTTAGTGTAATAACAAGCATACAGAAATGAAAGAATGCACTTAAACTCTGAATTTGAGTATTTTTCTTAACGTTAACCTAACAGTTCCTACAATAGCAAACCCCAGCTGTTAATATGTCTTAATAACAAATTCATCAGATCCACAGCTACACAGAACAATGGGCTTTCTGCTACAGAGAAGAATTAACTGCTTCAAGTACAGTTTGAGTTTTGTTAAGAATGATAAATGTCTAGAATTAGTCTTGGTATGGTAACATATATCAGATATGATTGCATATGGATAACATGTTTTAAAAAACAATATTAATACAATAATATTACACAAAACACAAGAGGCTCAAGTGATAGAGCAAGGTGATAATAACATGAAGGTCATAATAACATCAAGGTGATATTAACCTCAAGGTCATGGGTTTGATAACCAGGGATAACCACATCATGATAATAATGTATGTCTCTTACAGTCACAGTGTGTTAAAGCACCTTTAAATGATTCAATGTAAATATGAATGTAAACTACTACAGAATAGAGGTTATCAGAGAAAATATAATTAATCAATAGGTGAATGATTTATTTTTTTTAAACTTCAACACACGCCTTAATATCAGTAACATGGTGAATTAATTTTCCTTTAATTATTAGACATCTAATTGTGACATTTAACTTTGTTGAAGGTAAAGTCCTTCGAACGTCCTTTCATGCTTTCAAATTCTAGATCCCTGGAGACCCAATTTGGCTCCTACAGAAAATGAAACACCAACTTAAGCCTACCAGGAAAGAAGGCACTCTATTCATTAGAAGCAGGTCTGGCACAAATTTCACAGCTAGCTTTGTTAAATGTTTGTTCAAACCGTAAAATGGAACAAGTGCAGAGAAATCTTCATTTACGTTATAAAATGCAAACATTGTGTGGCCTGAAGCGGAGGGATTGATTGATTGAGCTTAACCACAAACCCTTCTGTTGTTATTGGTAGGAAGAGTGGGATAATGTCTGTCTGTTGTCGTTTTTACGGGGATATTCGAAGAGTCGGTGAGGAGAGGCTGGGGGACTCACAGCTGCAGGTCAACAGTTGATCCCCTGGAGCTGTGTCTGCGAGGGGGAGCAAAGGTCATGACCCCTGAGGGAGAGGAATAGAGTTCACAGAGATGCCCTCCAGAGCAGTACACAGCGAAGAAGCAAGGAAAGAGTCACAAGCCAGAGGCTTTTTTTTTGTTTCTTTTTAAAAAAAAGCTTATAACATCAAGCCCTTGTTGTGCACTTAAGTCTACTAATAAGAGGACACAGAGGCTGGCACTCTATCATCTCCTCACTTAATTTTGTTTTTTTTTGTTGGCATAAATTACTATTCAATTGATTCTCCTTAAATCAAGTGGACCTCTGTATGACATCCAGCTTTCTGGCTGCCAGAGGAGGTCGGGATATCAAAGACTGAATCGGAGACAATCGCTTTATTGTCCAGATTTGAGCCGTGACCTCAGTTTAAACTTGTGACTTGTTCGTTTATTTTTTCCCACTGTCTAGCAGGCAGAGGAAGCGGGGGTACTTGCAGGTCATGCGTGATAAGAATCTCTGGCTGGAGAAGTTCAGGGAGAGGAAAGGTTATGCGAAATTGCAGAGAAGAGGAGTCATCAGAGGATAAAAGGGAAGGAGAAGTCAGCGACCGGGTAACAGTCAGAGTTCAAATACTGTGTAGGGGATTCACACACACTCACTGTTCAAAATCATTACCGATTTCCTCACACCCTGGACACACATTTTTCTACTCCTTCCCTCCGGCAGGCGCTACAGAACCCTGCATACCAAAACTACCAGACACAGGAGCAGTTTCTTTCCTCATGCCATCACCCTCATATATATCTGACAAGAATCAGTTCTGATATATCAAAATGTCATTCCCATATGTAATTCACATTACTGTTGTTTCCACACACACACACACACTCACACACACACGCACACACACATTTGCACTTGATGTACATTGATTGTCTTTTATATAATCTGTGGATTGCTTGTTTATTTAATAATATGGACATTGTCTGTATATTGTACCACAGGTGGAAGAACTTATCAACTAACAAAGCATCATCAAACCACGTGATCTCCCATGATCAAATTTACAGTAAGGGGCTTTGGGTAAAACCACCTGCCTTGACACAAAATGTGCTTGAGAGATCTGGAGTCTTCTATGGATCTGATCCGAACCCGTTTCGGATTTAGCCATCGGTTTGAGGGTTTTGTCACGGCATGGAGCAGATTAAACGTGAGTGCTCTCCGGCATGTTTGCCTCACGCCAACTCTGCTGTTGCGTACTCGAGGTGTCGTCCTCACGGTCGCTGTTGCCAGCGAGCTATTTGATCTCAGTATGTAGCTGAGTATGTATATATTCATTTAAGTCTCCCTTTCAACAGGATACCTGCTGTGCATCATCGTGGCAGCTCGTGATAGCGCTGTGCCATAGGCCTCCAGCTGAGTATCTCAGGGTAACAGCAGGCCCAAAGGTAAGCAGCTCAGAACCTTCACTCCAGCCATAATTCCTCTACATACTGATTAATGCCTTTGGACAAAAGGTGGAGACAGGCAGCTTCTTATAGAAGTCAGTAAGTTTAGAAGCCATGCTCGACGGTTAACCAGATTTGAGTGCGACAGTTCCCTGGGGGCATATATACGGCTGTCTTCATGTATTTCCTACACTTTGCAAGCTCACTGGAGGAGGTGGACAGACTGCAGCTTTCAGCACTCAGCCCAGAGACTCACACTGAGGCTTGAGAAGTGCAGGCAGGATGGGAAACGCGGGTCAAGCAGGTTGCTAAGGAACTTGTAAGCTACATCAGGAACAGTCTGACCCTGAACTGGGATGCGTTTCCTTGAAGGAGTCCTTGTACAGCTAGCATAGTTGGAAAATAAAGAGACTATTGTTTTTGAACACTCTCTCTCCACGGTTACCACCGAGGTTGCTCAACGATGGTTTCGGAAACGCAGTCCTGGTAAATATTTGCCAGTGTCGAGCGAAACCAGGCCTAGATATAGCTGTTCTTGGGCCGACTTCTTTATGAGAAAGAAATTGAATAAATCTGAAATCTGGATTTTCCCATCAGAAGTAGTGAGTGAGTGAGCAGTAGTGGTTCCAACTACAGTAGTATGTGAAATGTCCAATAAGACACAGCATACACAAATCATTTGTATACATCTTATTTATTTATTTAGGTTGTCAGTGCAAATAAACACCCAAAATGACATTAAAAAAGAAACAGTATTTCTGGTTGTCTCGTTGAAATTAAAAATGTTATTCACAAACTAAATTAAGTCTTTAATGCACAGTGCAGGCCACCATAATTCAGACTGAAGGGTGGCTCGAATGAAAACAAATGCAAAACCGTAACAGAGCCCTCCACTTTCACGCACTCAGAGACACACACACACACACACACACACACAAACAATGATAAAGTCACATTTGTCATCACAAGTAATTTGAAAATCAATGATTGTATCAAACAGACTGTTGCTGTTATAAGAGAACAACCTGCCAAGGATAAAACATTTATTTTACTTTGAGACCCAGCAGTACCCCAATCCCAGTATTGATACACAGGTCCTTTCCATGCAGCAGCATGCAACAGGCAGCAGTGTAGAGCAATCGGACGTAACACGACAGGTTGCAGAATAAAGATTATCATCAGCTCACAACATAGACACATGCAAAAAACAGAGCCATTCTCCGCCATGATATGTACATATTGAACAGAGTATGCTTGCTGTACATCATAGGGCGTTTAAAAACTAGGGCAATATTTTTTTTTTTTTTACTTTTGAACAATACAAAATAATTGTCTTCCTTAATGAAAGCACTATTTACAGAATATTTAATTGTTGTCAAACGTGTTCAATGGTTTAAAGACATATGGAGTTTTATGTACCTTCTCTGTACATAAAAAAAAAATCAATTTAAGACTGCATGACCATACCTGGATGGGTTTATGTGCGCAAACTCACATACAGTATACATACATGCACACGGGGAGTCACACACGTACAAACGCATGCTTACACACACACATGCTCACACGCTCACAGAGACGCACGGCCAACCAACCAATCAACCAAAAAAAGATTTACTTAATACTTTAAGTAAGCTTACTGCAGGTATGCCATTATAGTAGCAGACCCAAATGTCACCATCATTGAAGGTCAAATGACATTTATTTTTAAACGTCTGATTGCCAGATGACTGGTCTCCGGTCTCCTGATACAGAGCATTATCAGTAATGCCAAATCTGCCATTCTAAAGTTATTTCAGTCAATATAAAAGCCCATACAAGCTGTTTCATATTTTAAACAAGGTACAAAACATTCAGTGTTTCTTTTTCAAAACTGCTACAAGAGGTTCATGCCTTTCAACTCCATACATGTTTTACATATTCATGAAAAAGAAAATGGTTATGCGGACACAGACATTTACCGCACGGCTACTCTGTGATTGCAAGTAAAATCGCCATCACATGCTCCTTTGTGTGTCCACGCCTCCAATCATGAATCTCTCGACTGATTAGAGTTCGTTGTGATATTAGAGAGTCATGTGGGGTTCTTCGTGTGTTGGAAATAAATAAATACCTGAATTAATTACACTGAGATCACTGTCCTGATTCTGTATAAAAATGTTTTACATTTCTCATCTTTTTCTGCCCTTGGGATATAATCACACTAATGCCACTAATGGTTGTTGTTGTTGTTGTTGTTGTTGTTGTTGTTGTTGTTGTTGTTGTTGTTATGTTGTGCTTCACATTGCAATGTTCTTTACATTTCCCTTACTTGTACAAAGGTGGAATGCCCTGATTGTGATATAAATCAATATGAAAGTAGATGTCATAGAAATAGTTAAGAAAATGATCAAATATTTTTGCCCTTTTCCATAGTTCACAGAATATAAGGATGTGGGGTATTCAGAATGCAGTGCAATGTAACAGGGATGTAGAGCAGGATACACAATACATTTTGACTGATATGAAAAAGTAAAATGCATTTGGGTAACTGAAACTGGCTTAAAATAACTGTAATGTTAAAGTGCAATGATAGTGATGCTTTAATTTGGTACCTACTTAATCAAGCTATCATAAACTTGCACGTCAAAATCTACAACAATGAAATACAAAATGCTTGTAGTTTTGAATTCAAAAGGTTTGGATTTGGCTGTATTGGTCATATTATGCAACTTTGGATAGTCTTTAGTCTTTAAAAAGAAAGAAAAAGAGAGAGAGAAAAAAAAAAAGAAAACTGAAAAGACAGAAAGAAATTAGGAATGAACTGGGTGCCTCAGTAAAAACGTGTTCACAGTCAATCTCAGTCCATGTATACCGTGTCCTTGTCGAGCTCTTCAGCATTTTTTTTTCAGCGTGTGGAGGAGACTGCTACTGTGAGGAGCTCAGTCTGTGGCTGTACTTGCCACCATGGTCGTCTTCCTGCTCATCTGCCGCGGGCTCCTCTTTGACTTTAATCTCACACTGCCCTGTATGGCTCTGATCAGTTGCCTCTCTCCCCAGCTCCCCTTTGCCCCGCTGAAGCATGTAGTATAAGATGGGGTTGGCCCTGGTCAGCCTTGGGGAGTCGGGAGTGGACGCACGCTGCTCTTCCCAGCCGTTTCCCCCTTCCTCTTGCTTTGGGCTCTCCAACTCCCTCTTCACAGAGCCGGGACTCGGTGTTGGGGCAGTCTCGTTCTGCCGTGACTCGTCCTGGAAACCATTGCCGCTCAACTGCCAGGGGGCAGCCCCAGCGCTCCCAGGGCTCGGAGACACAGGCTGCCATGGTAACTGGGAGAGTTTGTGGTTGTAGTGAGGCTGGTGAAGGAGGCTCCCGTTGACCTTGGTGTGCGGGAGGCAGGGGCTTGAGACACCCCGGCCCTGAGACAGCTCTTTCAGACAGTTGTCTGACAACAGGAGCTGCTTGAGCACATTGAAGCCTTGGTGGTCTCGCTGAAGCACTTTGCCAACGGGACTCCTGGCTGGAGATTCCTCCTCCTTTGGGCTCAGCAGCAGACTGCCATTGAGACCCTCATAGGACTGAGGCCTTGAGCAGAGCTCACTGGTTAGCTGCTCAGCAAGTTCCACGCAGAGTCTCCTTCTCTTTGGACTGGGCCCCTGACAATCCTGCTGTTCCTCCTTCACAGCTTTTGAATCGTTGTCTGTGGGTGTGCCAGGGTTGTAGGTACTGGTCTGTTGTTTCAAGAGCTGACTGAGGAGACCATACTTAGAAACAATATCTGCAGGACACGGTTCACATTTAACATCACCCTGCTTCTCAAAGAGGGGTCCCTGTCTCTCATTATGTCCATGGTTCCAGTGATGCACCCCGTTGTCATTTTCAGAGGGACCTAAAAGATGGCTTTCTTCTCCTGGCTCCGTTTTGATTTTGATGTCCAGCAAGGGCCTGTTTGAGCTGTCAAGGATATCGGGGGCATTGGACGGCATCTCAAAATGAGCGCTAGGCACCTCTGTGCTCCTCGTCCCGCCGGATTTCTCAGTGTGAGAGGTAGAGCCCAACAGCAGCTGCAGCATGGTTCGTCTCTCCAGCAAACTCTCGATCTGTGACGTCGCCGGTGATGAGGGCAACTCTCTCCTGTGTGACTTGAAACTGCTGTAAGGTGGGTCTAAAGCTGGAGCTCTGTTTCTTTGGGTTGGAGGGTTTGAACGCTCCAGTGGAGCTGAGAGCTTATCTGGGGGCAGCCCAGGACTTGGTCGCTTGCTGGGCCTCCAGTTCTGTAGGGCTGGTGGAGGAGAAGGGGAGATGTTTGTTGGACTGCACTGTGCCAAGTTCTGCAGTAGTTTACTGGCACTAAAACCCGGCTCTGCAGCCTTTTCACCGGAGTGGGCCTTAGATTTGCACAAATCTAGAGGACCGGACTGGACATGAGGAGAAGAGACAGAGTACGGAGACGGACTGCCACTTATGGATCCATTCAAGGAGAAGGTTGTCATGGTACGACTAAACCCGCAGTCTACAGGACTTTGTCTGTGGCTCTCTTCATTTGACGCGCTACACGTCATTTTATGTGGGTCTGTGGGCATGCTGCTCAGGGTTGAGTCACGCAGCAAATCTGGATCATCTCTGAGTTTGTTTACCGTTTCAGTGTTTCTGCGATCCAACAGTAACTGCATGAGTGTGACCTTATGATGGGATTTGGCGTCTGGGCTAATATCCAGCTCCTCTGCCTCGGACACCTTTGGTCCTGAAGTGTCTGGTTTCCACTTGTTTAACAGCGTCTCTGTGAGCTTCTCCAGAGAGCAGGAGGAGGAAGATGAAGAGGAGGGTGGTGCTGAATAATGGCTGGACACTTTGGTGCGCATGGAGAGGTCGATGGGGGAGCAGCTGGAAAAGTAGCTCTCTGCATCGCTGTTGGATTTGGTTGGGCTGTTGAACCGGTTGGAGACCTGGTTGTCCAGCAAGAGAGATGACTCCCGGCTTGGCGGGCTGTGGTACCAGTTGGAGGCCTGGTTGTCCAGCAGGAGAGAGGGCTCCCGGCTTGGCGGGCTGTGGTACCGGTTGGAGACCTGGTTGTCTCGCAGGAGAGATGGCGTCCGGCTTGGCGGGCCGTGGTACTGGTTGGAGACCTGGTTGTCCAGCAAGAGAGATGACTCCCGGCTTGGCGGGCTGTGGTACCGGTTGGAGACCTGGTTGTCCAGCAGGAGAGAGGGCTCCCGGCTTGGCGGGCTGTGGTACCGGTTGGAGACCTGGTTGTCTCGCAGGAGAGATGGCGCCCGGCTTGGCGGGCTGTGGTACGGGTTGGAGACCTGGTTGTCCATCAGGAGAGACGCCGCCCGGCTTGGCGGGATGCACTCTTTCCTCTCCAGGTGTCCGCTCTTGGTGAGCTGGGACTTCTGGGAGTTGTGGTTGTTGAGCAGCAGCAGGAGCAGGCTGCTGCAGTTCTGTGGGGGCCTGGAGGCATGCCTGTCAAAGGGGCGTCTTTCCTTCTGGGGCTGAGGGCTGGTGCGTGGAGAGATGCCCCCGCCACTGTGTGTGGAGTTCAGAGAGGGGCTTGAGTTTGCTGATGCGAGGGGAGGCGTTCGGTTTTGGCCATTCAAAGAGTTCAACGTGTCTGGGACCATCAAAGTCTCTCCCGCGCTTGGCGGTCTTGAGTCCTGTGATTTCTGCGACGCCATGGCCACAAGCCTCTCGCTGGCTGACTGTCCGGCTATTTGTGCTTTGAGTGCCTGTTCTCTAGAGTACTGCTGCAGGTGGGCCTCACTGGAAAGCAGCAAGGCTAGCTGGCTGCAGGCCATGCTCGGCCGGGGCGAGGGGGCAGGGCTTGACCTCGTCTTCACCAGATTTGCCACAGCCTTCAGCCGCTCTGCGCAAGACACAGAGGAGTCGGATGGGCTGGGCTGTGCAGCGGCACTTGCGTTCGAATGGGGCGACTCAGAGACTTGGTCCTGGATGCCTTTCCGGCTTGCGTCATGATTCTGGATCTTGCTCTTCCGCACAAGGCCCTTGAGGCGGCTGGAGGCCGTGCCGTACCCTTGAAAGGCATTGTGGCGTTCGTCTGGGGAGCTCTTGCCGCCGTTTTGTGCTTCCGGCTGCTTCGGGTTCTGCGAGAGCTGCTGAGACATGGCCACTCCTTGGAGCCTTGAGCTGAAGGTCGTGAGCAGGGAGGCTAGCAGCGTGCTCTCCCCCAACGGAGACCCATCCTGGCCTGCCCTCTGCTGCTGCTGCTGCTGCTGCTGCTGCTGCTGCTGCTGTTGCTCCCCTCCTTGCCCATTCAAGCTTGAGGCGGGAGGTGTCTTCCTCTTGCCATTCTCTGTCTCCCCCCAATCCCCTGACCGCAGGAGCCTGGCCTTCTTTAGGTGCTGGCTGGCTCCACCCGGGGGACTGACCTTCTCCCGTGCGGCAGGGCCATGATTGGACAGCGGCGGCCCTTGAACCACAACGTGGTTCCGTTGTTGATTCTCATCGCTGCGGTCAGCCTCTGATCTCCTCGTTGCCGTGGCACCGGGCCCAGTCGCCACAGGATGCATTAGTAAACCTTCCAGATAGGTCAGAACAGCTGAATCCTGGTGTGTCTCAGGGCCAGCGTCTTCCCCATGAGTCATGTTCAACAGAAGGAGCGCCCCCTTGTGGTGTGCTGTGGAGACTCGTGACTATGAGAAAAAGCTGTGACCTCAGGATACACGATGACATTAACCTCTGCACATGAAGCCAGCTGAGCTCACTGTTTATTTCCAGTCAGTTGTTTTTCAAATCAGTAGTGCACAGCGTGGCAAAGGCCATCATATAGGTCAGGCAGGCAGGCAGTCAGTCTTTTGTGATTGTGGTGATGACCTGATGCAGTGCAGGGCTTTGGACCAGGTTTACAGACGGAGCCAGTGAGGAGTCAGGCGGACTTCTCCTGAGCCCTGCTGAAGCGTTCCATGCCAGTGGGGATGATTGGGATGTCTGCCGGTTGGCCCGTGGTTGGCTCTGTGTTGTCTTTCTGTCTTCCTGATCTCAGAGGGAGGCACGAAGAGATCTGTGGGGGGTAGAGAGGGGTGAGGGAAGAGAGGAAAATATGACATGAGTGTCAGTGTTTGGCACGTAAGGCTCATAACATTCATTTCAACACATTGCCTGCGCTTTGACAAGCAAGGGGTTCATTGAGATTGAGACAGGCCTGTCATGAAACTATGTTGTCTTTCAAACCGTGTCACTCATCTTTATGCATTCCCAGAACCACTTGCGGGCTATTTAATGAGAAACACCTTCACCCCAGGGTACACCTTGTCTGGTGTTTGACTTGGGGAAACTAAAAACAGATCAATGAATATGTTAGAGGAAAAATAAAATGACTGACATTTTTCTTATAACTCCAACCATAATCCATAGACAGTCGCATAGCAGCAGGCAAATACAATCTACAGCCCCTTGTGACATGTGTCTCTGTTCGCTTCTGCATGTGAAGAGCTTTCAAATACAAAGAATCGCAATATGTGATAATATATAAATCACGTATTGTTCACATTTTGTTTCCTTCAATTTCATTATTATTATTATTATTACGGCAGTTTTAGGCACCTTCAGTCCAACTACAGTAGTCTAGATGTCGACACAATTCTAGAATTCACGGGCATCCTATGTTCTCAGTCAGTAAAACAAAAATTTAAAACAATATTTTTTTTTTTTACATGCAAACGTTTTCATCTCTCTGTCCCTTAATTGTCATTACATTATATCCCATTGTGGTTATAAAAATGGTCATAAAAATGTATGCGCTGCCGATTATCTTAGAGAGACATTCAGAATTATTTCAGGCTTCATCAACATTTCTGTCAGTGCAGTAGTCCATAAATAGGCTACAAGGTTTGATAGCTTATCCGCTCTGCAACTCAGATGGCCTACCTAGGATAAAGTTAGACAAACTTTTATTTTCTCTCTCTCTAAAGTGATTAGTGCCATTCAGAGTAGTCTGCTTTTAGTTCTTCTCTGTTGGCACAGCTCTCATTAAACTGTATAATCAAGCGGCAGCCCTGACAGACAGGTCACCCAGGGCCAGATCTAAACCTGACCCTGAGGCACTACTGACAGGCTCTGGCTGGCTGAGCTGACATGAAGGACTTAAAGCCAGTCCACACCGTCAACGATTACGAAAACAATAACAACAACAGTAAATACTAGGGCTTTAAATACTCCAGCAGCTCATAACTATGGCAACGTCCACACCACACACTATAACAATAACAACATGAGGAACAAATTATAATGTTATGTCATAGGACTTACGTATACACAGATATTACTAATATACAGAGACTCTTATAAATAGTCGTACATAGAGACAAAGAATACAAAGAGGCTCATATACACAAAGATGTATACACGGAGCGGCTCATATTGAGAGACAGTTACTACTTTCAAGATGTGTCTTTGGATTTCTGTAAACTCCTAGCAACAGTGTGTTGTTTTTGTTTTTGCGAGTGAGTGAGTGTGTGTGTGTGTGTGTGTGTGTGTGTACAGTGTGCCTCTCTGGGGCCTGGCCTCACATCTATCAGAGTGTGTGGCAGGTCTGGAGCGTGAGTCTGATAAAAAGCCGTGGGGTCGCCGCCCCCTGCCTCGCGTCTGCCACCCGCAGACAAGCACCAGCGGCCCAGGTATCAACAGCCACAGGCCAGTAAACACTAGCGTCCTCAACACCCTGCCACTCACAGCGGAGCAGAGCAACACAACACAAGGCAGCAGGAGAGGAGGACACAGGAGCAACGGAGAGGAGAGGAGAAGAGAGACGGGGACAAGGGAAGAGAGAAGAGAGAAGAGAGGGGAAGAGAGAAGGGGCGAGAAGAAGAGAGGAGAAGAGAGAAGGGGAGAGAAGAAGAAAGGAATAGAGAGAAGAGAAAAGGATGCAAATGCAGATTTGAGGAGAACACTGGCCTCAGCACTGTGTGGGATTAGTATGAAGATAGTAATCAGTCATCATTCTGTTCTTGTCCTGCTAGCATCTAAGGGTATATTACTGTGTAACACTCATATAAATACTGGGCAACACTCATATAAATACTGGGCAACAGACATTTTCTTGGATGAACTTTGTATCTCTTCCCCTGTGGCTATTAGATGGCCTTAAATCCTGTACCATGTCATTAAGCAACAGATTACTAAATGAATGACTGAAACATTAATATCTGACGGAGGAATATAAAGCCATGTTTAAGTTTATAAAAAATTCATTTGATGTTACTATGTCCAATTTTGGTGCAGATTAATGACTAAGATTAAGCCCTACAATGAAGCACTAAGTCATTGCCTCCTCCTGGCATCTCTGAGTGATGAAGAACACATGACTAGATGTGCTACACAAAGATGGACATCAGAATAAGAGTCAGAGTCAGAGTCAAGAATGAGAATGAGAATGAAGACATAAAGATTTGAGTGTTCCTCTGTGTGTTCCTGGTGAAGTGAGCTACCACAGTGCTGTTTTGAGTGTGAGGCCGAGTGAGGGCCCACACAGACCTAAGGCAGGCTATTATCGCCTGGCTTTGCTCTGGATGCCAGCCACTCTGCGTGTGTGTGTGTGTGTGTGTGTGTGTGTGTGTGTGTGTGTGTGTGTGTGCGTGTGTGTGTGTGTGTGTGTGGCTGGCAGGTGTAGAGGAGGCAGCTTGGTGCTCCTGTCAAGCTGAGGCGGGGGTTTTGCAGGGCAGGGGCTGCAGCGCGGGGCTCGTCAGATAACGTGACACCGCCACGGGCCCGCACACACATATGCACTGACACACAGTCATACACATACAGAGGCACACACACAGGCACACACACACAGTTATACACACACACACGCATACACACAGTAATACACACCCACAGGCACACACACAGTAATACAAACTCACAGGCACACACACAGTAATACACACACACACACACAGACACACTCGAAGGCAAGCACATGCACGCACACACGCAAACACACACACACAAATATATGCACTCTCACACCCCCCAACCCACACACAAAGTCCCCCAGTCTGAACTGTGTCAGCCCTGTCTCGGCAAACACCAGCGCCCGGCCACAGTCACAGTCACAGCCACAGTGAGTGGCACATCCACAAAGGTTAATTAATACAGAGGCCTTCTCTTCACCTCCCTCCAGCCCTACTCACTTGCCAGGGACCGTCTTCTCCCCCTCCGCCGTTCCCCTTTGGCACCCGTTTAATGTGTTAAGTGTAGGCCGAGAGCGCGGAGCCTGATTGCCACCGCGGGTCAAAAGAGGAACGTGGACGTATAATTCACAGAGTATGCGTGTTGCTTTAGAGTGAGTAAGAGAAAATAACAAACTCAAATCCAATTACTGGAGTGTAGGAGGTGTTTCATTGATAATCTGTCTGCACGTCGGGGTTGTTTATCTAGCGGCGTGACATGATTAGCGAGTTGTTTTGTCACCTTCTGTCACACTGCAAGACTTCCGGGGATACAAACGACCTGGCTTAAAACAAACACCCGTGTCAGCTCAACTTATTTCAAATGTCATCAGAGAAGAGAGTGCCGACACCCAAACGTGCCCAGCAAGAGTAATTAATTAATAAATGAACTAACCCAGACTAAGCTATCGGACTCATTCAGCCTAAGCCAGTGACCCAAATTTGACTCCAACAAAAGGCAACCTGGTAAAACTGGGCCATCTGACGTCTCTTGTTAATCTTAATGGACAGGATTAAAACTACTTCCCTGCCACTGGCTTAGCTCCATTTTAAAAGAAAACAGAAAATGATGTGCTATATTTTGGCCTTGCTGACCTACAAACATATTGAGGTATTATGTGAATCCTAAAGAAAAGCCAAAGGGAGGAGCCTCATTCACCCCTATCCCACCACCATCACACAGCAGGTTAAAGTAACACCACACGTTTCATTGGGAACGAGGGATCATCTCTGGGGGGGGGGGGGGGGGAAGGAGGAGGCAGGCAGAGGGCAGGTACCAGGGGCTGCGTGAGGGGCTGACTACGTGCAGGAAAGCACATGTGTGTACTCCCAGCCTGCTTGAGGACGTGTGCCGTGGTGCAGGAGTCAGGCTCAATGAGACCTGGCGTGTAAGGACAGGCATACGTGTGTAATACAACCGCCCCCGTTGGAAATGACCTCACACATCTGTAAATGTGTCCTTGCACATGGCTCCCCAAGCACGACTCACTCTGCCGGACATGAAAGGGGGGGGTGGGTGGGGGAGACAGACAGACAGAGAGAGAGAGAGAGAGAGTGACAGAGACAGAGGGAGAGGAAGAAAGACAGACAGAGAGGGGGGTAGGGAGGGGAGGATAAAGAGAGAGAAGGAAAGTGGGGTGAGAGAGAAAAGGGGGGAGAGAGAGTGTGAGAGAGAGAGAGCATACCTCCTGAGCTACTGGGCCCCGAGTAATTATCCATTATCTTTGACAATGTCAAGCAATAACACCCAACAGCATTTTAAGTGATTTCGCTGGCCAGTGGCGAAAAAGCACGGCAAGGACGCAGGGAGCTTCATCATCTGCGGGTGTCTTTTCTCACACGCACACACACACCAACAACAGGAAGGTCACAACATTATCAGTGCCTCAGAGCCAATTTCCAGGCATAAGTCACAAGAAAATGGACTCTGCAACCAGGGCTGGACCCCATGCAAATGTCAGGGATTTTATATCCAAAGCCAATCTACTATCATTCACATGCCGAGTACAAGATTAATTGCAACCCCCCCACCCACCCATTCCCCCCATCTCCCCCATCTCCCCCATCTCCCCAAGAAGGGCTAATAAATGACTTCTATTGTCAGGGATTGTAATCCATTTAAGGCATTTAAAATGCATGATTAGAGAGAAGAAGAGAGCCGCGGGATGCATGTTTAAAGTCAAGGTCACTCCTTTCGTCTGGGCGGGCGGGCAGGCAGGCAACTTGATGCAACAGCTGGTGTCTGTTTGAAGCCCTCCATGTTAATTTAAAGTGACAATCTAGCCCTCGCTGTGTATATCACTAATATTTGACATGAGTCTGGCAGATGCCTAGCCTGAGCTTTAAAGGTAAGTCAAGGTTAAAGAAATGCAGGGGGGGAGGGGGGAGGGGGGAAGGGTGCGGCTACAAGCCATTATAATATGTTACCAGGAGTTTTATAGCAGTGCTTCATATGCAGCTTGCCATTTTCAAAAATGTTTTGAAATGATAAAATGCGAGAAAAAAGAAATCGCCTTGAGCAAATGCAGTTCTGAGACCTGTGTTGCTCAAGTCTCCCCATATGGGTATGGTGTTGTCGTATGGTGTTGGTGGTGCAGTGGTAAGTGTATAAATACCAGACCATTATCTATATAGGAGATTTATAGTATAGTATAGATTTATACTACTATGAAATGCCACAAGGTTAATGTTGTGGTAACCGTGGTGAACATACAGAGGGATTCAGATGAATCAAGCCGGCTAAAATATGCACATGTAGTCTACCTGGCGCGCACACACACACACACACACACACAAACACACACGCACACACAAACCACACTCACACACACACAGCCAGTAGCGTGCTCATTATTTCTAATTACAGTATCAAGCAGAATCAGAACACAGAGTGACCTACATTGCCACAGTCAATTCCCATGAAGCTTGCAGAGTCCCACTTCACTCCTTACATAAAGCACAGCGGTGTTAAAATAACACTACATTTGATTACACTACAGCGTCATGCCATTCCTCTACACCGATGATGCCCAAAATAACAGTCCTGAGTAGAAGCACACACAGACTTACAGCAGGGCCACTCAGACATGTGGTTAACAATAGACTCTCAGCCGCTAGATATTTTCTCTTCACATTTGTCGCAAAACAAACAGCGTATAATAAAAATGAAAATGAAATTGCATTAAAAAAACTCCTCTGTCTTTCCCAGTTATTTTCTGTGTGCTCAGTCAGAGCGTGAATGGCAGCATAACATTTGTTCCGTCTGTCGCAGTCTCTCACAGCTGATATTGTTATGATCTTTGTCAACAGTAACTCGGCGGCTATGACGAACGGGCAAATGGCACTACTGCACCCACTTTCACGTCAGTAACACCAGGATCTTGCGAGGCTTTTGTTGTGAGTGACTGAATTTCCTTTAGGAAGTCTAATATTTTTTCCGATCCAATGCAGGAGTTCCTAAACATTGTAATGCCACCAGGATATTGAACTAGTGGACAGCCAGTTACAACAAACCCTCTAATCATATACAGCATAAATCATGCTTCGTCACTGAAATAAAGGTGGACTTCATTGTGTGACATGTGGTTTACTTTCAGTGTAGTCCTTGAAATTTGGTGCATTTGTATTCGGGCCACACTCAACATAATAGCAGAGGCAGACTCGCAATAGCCCTGTGACAGGTAGGATCAGGTAGAATCGTTTCTATGTCCCTGGCACTTTTCAAACCATACCGCACCGCAGTGCTAATTAGGACAGCTGTGGTTTATAAATGGCCTACTTCAGTGCACAAACATATTTTTCTTAGAAGACTATCAGGGACAGGAAGGATTAGTGCGTAAATAGAACAACCACTGATCTACTGGTCCTGATAACTTCTTTTCACTTTGTATTTACTGTAGAGATTTTTATTTCAAGTTGTCAAAAGTGGTGGGAACAACATTGGTGATGGCAAAAAGTGGTGTGGACATGTTGGACGTGGACATTTTGAAAATAACACTTAAATAATAAAAGCAATTGAGAATCGTGCAGAAGTCCCATGACTTTGTGGGGTTTTTGTGGAAATATTACGGCAAGAGAAAATTGTGCAAAAATTTGCAAAATTACAAGATCGTGAAATCCTCATCATCATCATCAGTCTTCTGCTACTTCTTTCTTTCTTTTTCTTTGTTTCTTTGTTTCTTTGTTGCCTAAACTGTAGGCCTACTGATGGTTGTTTGTGATGGTTGTTTGTGACAACTGATTTTGGTCTTCGGCATGATTATTTACTAAATGTGAGAACTCTGGATCACCTGTGCAGCTGCTAGCAGCTAGCCCATTTGAACACCACTCAATCAATGACACATGCTAAACTAAGCTAGCCCATGTGAACACCACTGGCACCACTCAACCAATGACACATGCTAAACTAAGCAAGGGGGCCTCTTTTCCCCTCCTGCTAAATTCAGACTGCAGCAGTCCCTCTCCCATGGCATACCATAATAACCCTCGTGGGTGTTGTGATTACATTTTATATGGCCTACTGAGACATAGCGTTTGAAGCAGAGCTGTCACGGGTGTAAATGGCAATTAACCACGATTCCACGGTGAGCTCCATGGCACAGCCTCAGTAGTGGTTACAGTTGGAGAGGCAAGACGGCTCCAAAAACAAGCCCAAAATATCCTTCTAAATACAGTGAAATAATTAAATGAGAATCAAATCAATTAAGTGCACCCATTTGGAGCAATCCTCAGGTGCCACCCTTCCAGCTGACATTCCAGGCACTGGTCTGAGGCCAACGTCATGTCACATCACACTAGGGGAACTCAGAGTTCTAACTCTCAGTGCTTCTCTCTTCCTCTGTGTTTCAAACCTTTCCTTGTCTTAATAACTCTGCAATAACTGCAGAACCACACTCAAGCCCACATCATATAAGCTATTCTATAAGCAGTTAAAGTGGTAAGTGTACGAAAGACTACCTTAGTCATCGCATAGATTATCACTGTAACCTTAAATGTGCAGAGTGCAAAATAACTGGCAATCAAGTATGTCTTTAACTGTACAGTTGAGCCATGTTGAAATTTTACTAGCTGATTAAAGAGGCCAGTAAAGCCCAATTTTCACCCAGTTTTCACCACTAGAACTTCTAATACCAATACTTTACAACACCTATACCACTTTACACTAATAAATACCATTACTTTACAACACCTATACCACTTAACACTAACAAATACCAATACTTTACAACACCTATACCACTTAACACTAATAAATACCATTACTTTACAACACCTATACCACTTAACACTAATAAAAACCAATACTTTACAACACCTATACCACTGAACACTAATAAATACTAATACTTTACAACAGCTATACCTCGTAATACTAATAAATACTAATATGGCAGTTATTTATTCCCCATGATTATGTCTAATATGGCCCACTGCTTCTTCTGTTAACACTTTTCTTCCAATACTACTAATACATTTCCAGCTAATACTTTTGAACTGGTACACTCCTTATTTAGTATCCTTCTAACACATACTTATACAGTACGGTACATATTTAGCACGTGCCTCCTTACCCAGTGTGCACACTGCACGATGACTACTTAGGCTCCTGTCCTTTGGCCTTCTATCCAGCTAATCTATATCGACAGCTAATACTTTCTCCCTGGCACACCCACTTATTCAGCATCCCTGTCCTTTCCTACGTGTCCAGTCCCTCCTCCTGCCGGTGCCTCCTTGGCCTTGGTCTCGTCTGACCTGACCTGCCGCCTGGCCTTGGATCTGCCTGCCTGCATGAAAATGGGGCAGACAGGCTTGAGCACAGATAGCTGCTGCCGCTAATCAAGCCGACGTGTACTGGGGCACCGGATTAGCCCGCTCCACGCATGGCTCCGCTCACACGCTGAACAGCAGCGAAGCGCACAGCAAGGTCAATGTTAAACCTGCGCTTACTGAGCAGTGCTGTCTCCTCTCCAGACACACACTCACGCACACACGTACACAAACACAGACACACATTCACTTACACACACACACACACACAGAAAGTGTTTCAAAAAGCAATGAGTAAAGTAGTAACTAGAAAGGGATAAGTAGTAGGCGAAAGAAGCGATAAGTACAGAAAAAAGCTTTACATTCTGACAGAGCCCATTCAAGTATTGCTTTTGTGGTAGCTGAGGTATCAACAAGTGAGTATCAACCATGACCCTGTTGTATAAGCTCATATGGCCATTTCTTGAGGAAGATTACCCGTAGTTATAAAAATATGCATGCATCTCAGCAAGCTTCTAAAGCCTTATTCTAAGTACTACAGAATGTCATCAATAGCTAGGCTACTGCTATGAGGAAAATAATATCATAATATACAGATATCTGTTATCTGAATTGGACCTGGCCCAGATCTGTCAGTGGTCCACCAGAACAGACCCAGAGCACAGAGCATGGACTGCATCGGCACCAAAGCTGAACTGGATCTGGTCCAGCAGTCCAAGAGCTTAATTCTGCATAGAATTCTGCATAGCAATGCTGGAATTTGTCCTCACCAGCTACTTGTAGGAGAACCCATGTATTGCAAAGACACAGAATCAGCATCAGCCCTGGCCCTGCGACTCCAGTGGACTCAGTATGAGTAGTCCGGACTGGTGCCTGTCTAAGACGAGTTCTCTGATTGGCTTAAATAGGAGACAACAGCAGCCAGACACAAACACTGACCCCTCCCCTTCTGCATCAGCAGGAATATTTCATTATGGGCGTAACGAGTGCCATTAATCGCTCTTAACTAGAGGACACAACCTCACCTTGGCAGTCTAACACACAGCTGGGGGGGAAACAGAAGGGGGGGGGGGGGGCAGGTAGAAATTAAAAATCACAACACCCAGAAGTGTGCCATCTTCTGGTGTTTTTGACCTTAAAGTGTGAATACAGCCGGTGGCACTGAAACCGTAACAAAACCCAAACCATTTGGAGAAAGGGGGAGGGTAGGGAAAGAAGGGGGGGATGAATGGAGAGAGAGAGAGAGAGAGAGAGAGAGAAAGAAAAAATAGGAAGAAAGAGGAAGGTTGCCGTTGATCCGACAGTGGATCGCGGCGCCCTTGACACACTGACATGGGCCTCGCGTCATGTGACACTTTGTCATCAGCCACCTGGCAGACTCCCCACCTTCTCACGACCTCATCCTCCAGTGACCCAGCACAGCTGCAACACACACACACACACACACACACACACACACACACACACACACACACACACACACACACACACACACACACACACACACACACACACACACACACACACACACACAGAGCGACATGACTGCCCCAGTGAGGGCCCCTCCCTCGCGGCTGTGCGGGAAGGTCGAGTGGGTCACCATGTCCTCATCTGTAATCCTTTGCCATTCGTCAGCAGAGAGAGGGAGAGAGAGAGAGAGAGAGAGAGAGAGAGAGAGAAGGGGGCCTGGGGACAGGAAGAGAGGGAGGGGGGAAGAGAGAGAGAGAGAGAGAGAGAGAGAGAGAGGGAGGGAGGCGGCCTCGCTACAAGGGGAGAATGCCCAATTAGGCAGCTGTCACACAAAGCAGAGGCAGCAAAATCATCCCCCTATCAGACGCTGGAGTGAGTGAGCGAGAACGAGAGTGAGAGAACGAGGGAGTGAACGAGAGCGAGCGAACGAGGGAGAGAACGAGAGCGAGCGAGCAAACGAACAGCTGCGGGTGCCAATTCCACATATGCCTTAACCCCTTCAGCTCCGGACGGAGGGAGGGAGGCACGGCCATACCCCACCCTCGTCCACTTATACTCTTTTAACCCAAGCGCATCCCCCTGGCTGGCACAGAAACACCAGTAACATCTCAACACCATGATGAGTCTGGCAAAAATGCTGAGGGGAAATCTTTAGATCGGAATAAACTTCTGTGTCTGTCTGTCTGTCTGTCTGTCTGTCTGTCTGTCTGTCTGTCTGTCTGTCTGTCTGTCTGTCTGTCTGTCTGTCTGTCTGTCTGTCTGTCTGTCTGTCTGTCTGTCTGTCTGTCTGTCTGTCTGTCTGTCTGTCTGTCTGTCTGTCTGTCTGTCTGTCTGTCTGTCTGTCTGTCTGTCTGTCTGTCTGTCTGTCTGTCTGTCTGTCTGTCTGTCTGTCTGTCTGTCTGTCTGTCTGTCTGTCTGTCTGTCTGTCTGTCTGTCTGTCTGTCTGTCTGTCTGTCTGTCTGTCTGTCTGTCTGTCTGTCTGTCTGTCTGTCTGTCTGTCTGTCTGTCTGTCTGTCTGTCTGTCTGTCTGTCTGTCTGTCTGTCTGTCTGTCTGTCTGTCTGTCTGTCTGTCTGTCTGTCTGTCTGTCTGTCTGTCTGTCTGTCTGTCTGTCTGTCTGTCTGTCTGTCTGTCTGTCTGTCTGTCTGTCTGTCTGTCTGTCTGTCTGTCTGTCTGTCTGTCTGTCTGTCTGTCTGTCTGTCTGTCTGTCTGTCTGTCTGTCTGTCTGTCTGCCTGCCTGCCTGCCTGCCTGCCTGCCTGCCTGCCTGCCTGCCTGCCTGCCTGCCTGCCTCTCTCTATTATAGTCGTTTCTCCTGTAAAGTGATTAAAGTGCTCTATCCTCCGAGCCCCAAAAGGAGTAGGCGGTCGAGCCACACAAGTTTAATCAGCTCGACGTGAGCATGCAGCCCCATAATCTCTCCCTTTTGCAATAAAGCACTGAAGCAAGGCTGGGGAACCAAGCAGAGAGGGGCTAGGCTATGGAAACCTGTGGCACTGTGCACAAAGTGCCCATGTGTGCGCATGAGACTGGGATTATGCATGCACATGCATGAGTGTGTGTGTGTGTGTGTGTGTGTGTGTGTGTGTGTGTGTGTGTGTGTGTGTGTGTGTATGTGATTGAATGTGTGTATATGAGAGTGAAGGTATCGGTGTGTATGTCTACATGATGGGTGTGTTTATGTGTTTGTTTTTGTGTGTGTGTGTGTTTGTTTGTGTGTTACTTAGATGAAACTCTCAAAAGAAAAGGATTGCCAGAGCATCGCAGAGTGGAAGATATCAATTGGTGACAATTTCAGCGTAATAGCATAATTCATCTTTTCTCCGCGCATCTGTTTTGAGTAATGGCAAAACTGATCTGCAGGAATGAAACTGAATGAGCTGGATTCCAGCCCAACCTGATTTATGCTCTGCCAGATGACTGCAGTTATTGATCATTTTAGTTGCCATGTTTTTTTTTTTTATTTAATCAAAAAGTGGAAGGGAAAAGCAATAAAAGGTGTTTGATGAACAAATGAGTTTCTGAACGCGTGACCCAACGAATTGCTGGCTTTGTCTGCAATTCTCTCTTTCTCTTTCTCTCTCTCTCTCTCGCTCTCTCTCTCTCTCTCTCTCTCTGAGTGCCTTATGAGGTATGGGCGTACGTGCTAAAGGTTAAAGATGTTCAACTCCACTTTAAATCCAGCCTTAAGCAGCTAGTCCTCAAACCTATTACGTCACAAAAGTAGGGGACACTTATCCCACAAATCCTGTCTGAGAAGAAAGTGCAGTTGAGTGAAGTTAGCCACAGACGCGACATCATTCAACAGCCTTGTGATATAAGAGAAAGATGTCACTCCCTGTTCTCCATATCTGAACATTATAGTGACTTTCATTAATTACGGAGGAGTAAACCGGACCAACATGTCATAATACAGGTTGACATCAGACAAGCACAGGTTCTGTGGCCTGCCAACTTCAGCCTCAGTGTGTCACCAGTGTGACACCAGAGGATGATTCATAAGGACGTCTCAAGGTCAATGGCGTGACGGTAAACAGACTGCTGTCTGTGACAATGTGAGGGCACTCCTAGTGCAGAGGGAAAGCAGCACACAGCAGCCCTCCACACACAATAGCCTTCACACACAACAGCCTTCACACACAACAGCCTTCACACACAACAGCCTTCACACCCAACAGCCTTCACACCCAGCAGCCTTCACACACAGCAACCTTCACACACAGAGCAGCCTTCACACATAGCAACCTTCACACAGAGCAGCCTACACACAGAGCAGCCTTCACACACAGCAACATCAACACACAGCAGCCTACACACAGAGCAGCCTTCACACACAGCAACATCAACACACAGCAACAGCAACATCAACACACAGCAGCCTACACACACAGCAACCTTCACACAGAGCAGCCTTCACACACAGCAGCCTTCACACACAGCAGCCTTCACACACAGCAGCCTTCACACACAGCAGCCTTCACACACAGCAGCCTTCACACAGAGCAGCCTTCACACACAGCAGTCTTCACACACAGCAGCCTTCACACAGAGCAGCCTTCACACACACAACAGCCTTCACACAGAGCAGCCTTCACACACAGCAACATCAACACAGACCAACAGTGTGAGATCTGGCACAGCACCCACTGATCAATTCATACTGAGCCGTGCGTTTGAATTCATCTGTTGCTAGGGATACTAAAGAGACGACTAATGACTACTGTTTCTACCGTTTCAACTCATTTCTACTTATCTCTATCTAGCTTTCAACCTCACCTCCGTCTTTCTCTGTATCACCTCAGCCACACACCACACCAGACATTTTAGTGTTCTCTTGTGTGACATTGCTGAGTCCATCATTTGAAAAAAAAAAAAGATTCTTCTACTGCAGGCAGGGAGACACAAGACACGAACTGGCAAAATGACTCGCGGGAGCTAAATATGAGGTGGTGTGTGTGTGTGTGTGTGTGTGTGTGAGTGTGTGTGTGTGTGTGGGTGGGGGTATGATGGATTTAACAGTGCCCCCACTTCTCCCCCCTCTTCCTGTTGTTGCTGAATGTCACTGGGTTTAGCGTGAGTGACCTTGAGCCTCAACGCTGGCACTGCGCGAGTGGGCTGCTCTGCCTGCAGGCGTCCTTGAACTGGATCTGCAAGACAAAACCTTCACACTGCCTGATAGACATCTCAAATCTCCTCAAATGTCTCTCTCTCTCTCTCTCTCTCTATCCCTCCCTCTCCCCCTGTTCTTTTTCTCTCTCTTTCAATCTGCACTGCTGCCCTTATCACTCCCCCCGGCGGGAAAGAGATTTATCAGGACGCTGTATCTTTAACCTTACCACTGAGCTGCGACAGAGACAGAATTTCAAAATGTCTCACCAATTTATTTTTAACCTACACACACACTACACACACACTCTCTCTCTCTCTCTCTATCCCTCTCTCTCTGTCTCTCTCTCTACATATACTTATATATTTTCTAAAATCTCTCATTGTACGGATAGGGATTCGAATAAAGGGGTCATTAAAAAGTGAGCAAATCCCAGTTTCACATTACATACAGTATGTTTTTCCCTACTCAATACATCCATGTAATATTCACTCACTTTACCCATAGGCAAACACATGGCCAGGCGTGAATGAGAATGAATGAGAGATCATATCTTTACATAACCAATCCATTTCTCCTGCAGAAACGACTAAGGAGTCTTTACCCTGGGCACCTGTGCCCTTCACGACTTTTACTTCTAATAAAAACTTAAAAACGCGGCTAGCGAAGGACACAGTAGCGTTGCGTAGCGGGACGGATATGAGTAGGGCATCAGTGTTTATAGTGCTCAGCAGGAGACACTGGATACCCTGTCTTCTCAAGTCCTAAAGACTGCTGTTAGACAAAATCTCTCCGTATTCTCATAAAAGCATGTTAGCGTAGGAGGAGTGAGTCACATGAAGCACCATCGCCCTGTTCTGACCTGAGCCGTGTGTCTGTGGATCTCCCTCAGTGACTCGCTGCCTTCCGTGACGGTTCAAACCCCGGCACAGAACTCTCTGCCTCTGACACGCGTGTGTGCATGCATGCTCTCTGCTCCTGTGCTCGCTCCACTGACATTCTAGTCCACGGTGACCTATAAACTTATGGCGTGAGGCAAATACTGTCTGCATCCTCGTGCTCCTTCTCTGAATCAAAGCACCAAAGTGTCGGGAGAGGGAATGGCATACGTGTGTGTGTGTGTGTGTGTGTGTGTATGTGTGTGTGTGTGTGTGTGTGTGTGTGTGTATGTGTGTATGTAGAGCCAGCAGCATCTCCCGACGGAGAGTTTACATGCCTGTGTTTACTAGTGGCTCTCTGTAGATTGTCTCCGTT
This sequence comes from Sprattus sprattus, assembly GCF_963457725.1. Classification (NCBI taxonomy): domain Eukaryota; kingdom Metazoa; phylum Chordata; class Actinopteri; order Clupeiformes; family Clupeidae; genus Sprattus; species Sprattus sprattus. Next base: position 66,395,989 of record NC_137920.1, read on the forward strand.
CCAGCCTCCTGCTCTGTGGCTGACCTTTCCTCCCGACAGTAATGTTATCACATATCCTGCTGGAGGCCATCTGCTCCTGGCCACCTCTGCTGGCCTCTCCACAGGGCCAGACAGCCAGCCGGCCGGGCAGCCAGGCTTGGGAGCGGAGCACAGAGCAGTGAGGCTCACGCTTCCCGCATACTTCATTGGATTACAAGACCATGGCAACGACTCGGAGGTGCCAGTGGTCACCCTCGTTAAGATCGCGGTCAACACTTCAACTTGGTCCCTAGAGGCGAATTCTCACGCAGGCGAGAGGATTCCTGAACTGACAGTAATGATGGCGCACACAGGCCAAATTAAGGAGGGCTGTGACCAGGAGCTACGTGCCGAAATACAACAATGTTTATAACACTTTTTATTGCATTGTACAAAGTACAATGCAACACACTGATTGTCAGTGTGCATATCCCCAATCTCAAATTATGTTTTGTGTAAGTGTGTCTTTGTGACTGTCTGCATTGCTTCAATTTGTTATACAGAACTTAAAGAGTACAGTTAAGCTATTGCAAGAACTGTAGTATATAACTGTAGTATATGACTGTAGTATATGAAGTGAGGCCAAAACACCTATGTAATTCATATGTTCATTGACAGTTACAGTTACTTGGTTCATGTGTTCACCAATGTTGTGATTGCTTGGTTCTTGTGGGGTTTTGAGAAAAATATTGTGCATTGTCACTCAGAATACAATCAATAAAACAATCATCGATCACAGAAAATATTCTGTGATGCACTTTATCCTCCAAATTCTGCTGTCACATTAAAAGTAAATTTCAACAGGCATTTGCACATTCACTAAACAACGCTTATTAGAGAATCAGTTTTTCTATTGTAACACAATAATCAAAACAACCCCATGATCCTTTGGAAGATCCCAACTTTAGTATATAAGTGTATGCCATGAGTTCTAGTGAACTAATTGTAGCTTGTTTACCAGTAGGCTATTGACAACAGTCACATCTCCTGGGGAACATGAAGAACTTTTGGCTAATGACATTATGCTCCAGGTTACGAGGACAGGGTGACACAGAAGTCGTCACCAATCCCAAGAGAGAGCTGGGCTTGGCTGGGTCATCTGATATCCGTAGCTTCACGCTGAACCCAACCACAATCTGACTGGAACAAATGGAACCACAACAAGAGAGCCATTCCTGCTGGGAACGGCATTCATCTGGGGCTGATTGGAGTAGGTCAGGTTCTGAAGGAAGAAGACCTCTCCACACTCCCACACACACACCCACTCACACTCCCCCTTACACTCCCACTCCCACACACACACCTTGGGGCATATAATCTACGGTTCATTTGCAGCTTTCTCCACAATATGCCAGAGCGGTTTGTAGAGACGTGGGCCTTCCTTCACTGCTGACCCAGTTCTCTCTCTTTCTGTGTGTGTGTGTGTGTGTGTGTGTGTGTGTGTGTGTGTGTGTGTGTGTGTGTGCGCGTCTCGTGACAAGGCCCTGCCTCCCTATCAGACCCTGCTCCCCATCTCCGTGACAACAGCTCTGCCACCCTCTGTCTCCCTGAACTGTGAGGAAAATAGGTCGCCATGACCCACTTTTTTTTCTCAGAGCGAGTACTTCTACAGAGAGAGAGAGAGGAATGGAGAGAGAGATGGAGAAAGGGAGGAATTCAGCAGAGAGAGAGAGAGAGAGGAATGGAGAGAGGGATGGAGAAAGGGAGGAGTTCTGCAGAGAGAGATGTGAGAGAGAGTGAGGGATGGAGAAAGGGGGAGAGACAGAGCGAGAGGTAGGGTGAGTGAGGGAAATGGACAGGGGAGAACGAGAGAGAGGGAGCAGAAAGAACAGAGAGGGGTAGAAAGAGATGAGAGAGAGGGAGAGAGAAAGAGAGCGCGATGGAGAGAGAGTGTGATGAGGAAGACTGACGGCAGGAACCGGGGAAGAGTGCTCTTTCATTAACACTGGCGCTCAAAGAGCACGCTCAACGGCCATCGCAGATGCATGAGACCCTTATCAGAGAGAGTGCGTGGGAGTAAGGCTCCTCTCGCGCCTTAATTAAATACAGCTCACAGACCAAATCTGACAGCCCGGCTTTACACCCACACACCCACCCACACACACACACACACACACACACACACACTCCTCACTTGTGCGCTTTCACAGTGACTTCATCTCCATAAGGTGCCATTTTTCAATGCGCACCGACTGTATTCGCACTAATTAAAAAATGCATAACTCAGGGGGACAGAGAGAAATGTATTCATTTCTTTTTACCCCCTCCCCCCACACACACACACACACACACACACACACACACACACACACACACACACACACACACACACACAGCACATGATTTAAAACCTCCTTGGGGTTTGCTGTACGTCAGTAGTAGTTGTTCACTGCCTCTCTTCCTACTGCAGTGGCAACAATGGTGACAGACAACGTGCCCGCACGCTCATCTCACAGCGAGCGGATCCTGAAGGCAATCCTCTCGCAATGTGACCTTTTGTATCCATGAAAGACAACAAAGATACAAAGATAATCACACAAAGATCAGATGTATTGATAAAGGTCAGACATATTGATCCTGAGTTTTGCCTCATTATAAAGGCTTGCAACATTGTGCACAGTCAATACAGTAGTCTTAGGAGGATCATGTGCCAGTGGTTGTCAACAAAAGAATAATGGCACAGTTCTTGGACAAAAAGTGAAAAGACTTCCGTTTATAGAATAGAGTTTAGTTTTTTTTAATAGTCTATGCGTCCTGATTGTTTGCCCTTAGGTGATTTAATGCATGTATTCTCATTTAAAGACTGCAAACAACATAAACGAGAACGCAGCAACGCACCAACAACAGAAACAAGAACTCGCAGGAATACTGGGAAGCCGTCTTTTTTCCATGGTGCCCAGAATCATACACAGTATGATTATTTTGTTTTGATTCAGCACTTTAATCTCAATCATCTCCTACATGTTCTGCTAATGTGATGACTTCTACTCTACTTCCTGTTGTTGGTATCACAGGAAGTACATGAGCGTGAGAGACACAACCTGATGCCTCATTACTGACACCACCACTGAGCAATAAGCCAGAACACTTTTTTCAGTCTTTTAATTTAGTTTTATGTGGCGTTTGGCACTACTGGGCCACCGTAATGCAGAAGATAACCGGAGCAAAAAGAAGAGAGAGCACAACACAACCAGAGAGGATTTCCCCCGCCTTCCCTCAGAGAGAAGCTGTGCTCTGGTATCTTTCCAGCACAGACTTATATGACATAAAAATCTATTTGCCCAAAATTAGACCAATCAGTGGCCTGGCCCTCCCGCGTCTAAACCCTCTTTGGGTGTATTAAGGCCAGGGCCAACCTGCACTTAAGCATCAAGGTCAACAGCCCTGTAAACACAGGTGGCAGCGGAACAACAAGCCCATCTGAGTCTCTCAGCTTCAGATACACACACAAACACACACAGTGACACAAACACACACACACACACACACACACATACACAGTGACACAAACACACACACACACACAGTTACACAAACACACACACACACACACACACACACACACTCACAGTGACACAAACACACACACACACACACACACACTCACAGTTACACAAACACTCACAGTCACAGACAGACAAACATAGACACACACACCTACAGACAAACACACAGTTACACAAGTTACAGAGCAGCACCCAGAAAAACACTGTTATGCTGTGGAGTTATTAATCCTTTTGGCCACAATGAGAAAACAGTTAGATTATAGATTAATGATTCAATGTTTGAACAGCATTACAAACAGTAACTATGGGGTGAGGTTTGTTTCCTCTTAATACAGATTAACAAATAAGATTTGACGGGAAGTGCTAACTGACCCTGCTCTACATCTCCACAGATGTAATCTATCAAAGCGTACATTTGCTGATTACTCACTTTCCTTGGCTTTTCAGTGATTTGTAGACAGTTCTTGACTGTGAAAGCGAAACGGAGCCAACAAGTGTCTCATCAAATAAAAAAAAGAAACTGCTCTTAGTCATTCAGCGAGGGAGCTTTTTTAGCCCGCAGGTGGGGGGGGCTGGGGGATGTCATGTGACTTCATCTCATTTTGGAGCGTTGCTTAAAAGCTTCTTCAGCAATCAGGTCAAGGTCAGGTTATGGCCTTAATGCTGCTCTTTGAGGGCTGGCTCCGGTTCTTCCCGGCCTGAAGTAGCTCACTAGGACACAGGCGGGTGCAGCATTTATCTTCCCTTCTCTCAGCTGCCAAGGACATCTTCGGGTTGAAAACACCTCTCCCTGCCTGGTCCACGACTCCAAATCATCGTGCACCGCACAGCTCTTAGCCTGGCCCCGGACTCTGAGAGCTCATTGAGATGCAGGGAAGTGAACACGCTGTTCCGCCGGTGAATATAAAACACAAGCGGCAGGAGAAGGAAGAGGAGGACGAGGAGGAGAGGGCTGGATAGATCCACCCCCAAACAACGCGCAGAAACACACAAAACAACTTTCAGCAGCCCTACCGTTCCTCTCTCATTTCCACTTCAAAATCTTTCTCGTTTGATGACACACATGACTGTCTGGGTCTGTCTAAACACACTGTTGAAAGGAACAGCTGAGCAGACTCAGACTCAAAGCAGAGAGCGTGAGAGACCATACAGGACAGCTTTGTGTGCTGTGGAAGTGTCGCTTGTTGCCCAGCAACGGCAAAACTCCGTTTAACCCCTGAGTCATGTGTGAGTCAGCAGTCTGGGAGCTGTGTTTACTTATGAAGAATAACAATTACTCACTTTCTTTAAATATCTGGATTATCTCGTTATAAGGTCCAGCGCAAACACAATACTGACTGACCAAACTCTGATCATGCTCCCAAACAGATAGTAATAATTCGTTCTTGCTTTTCTTATTGTTTTGGCTTTACTTCTCACACACTAAGATCTAACTGATCAGGGTGAATCCTACTGAAGACTAAAAGTTAGCATGATCAAGCTAAAGCACTGATTCTCTAATGGAGGGACAACATGAAAGGCCCATACAAGATTGTACTAAGTTTTACATGAACTTCCCCATATGCGTTGATCCTGGACTTTACCTGCATGACAACATGTTCTGAGTACAACTGCAGCTTAAAGTCACAATGCCACCTTTCAAAGAAGAAATCAAATGGTCTTTGTCAACACGATTTCCAACATCACTGCCACATCAAAACAATCAACAAAATGGCCTGACTCACACTCCTGCCACTCAGCTACTTGCTTCCAGACTTCAGTGAAAACTGACCAGAGGACTCATAGTCGGGTCAAAGGCCCCCAGGGACCACAGCCCACCCATGAAACATGAATGTGCACAACCTGTTGTTCATGATTCTCTCAGCCATGTCAGGAGAACCCCCTCACATGGCATGTACACTCCCAGCAGAACACCCTTTAGTGAACTTGACCAGATCACAGCACACATTCAGCATAAGAGCACATGGCACATCCAGGCGTCCGATGCAGCACATGTTAACAAAGTCAAGTAATCCTTAAGCAGTTAGATGTATGAGATATTCCCGGTCAAAACTTAAAACCTTTATAAGACAGGGTGATAAATTCAGAGGGTAGGAGGCTGACATATATGCAGTGTCAGACGGTTGTGCTGAAGTGAGATCATTGCGTAAATCTCTCCCCTGTACAGCTTACCCGCTCCAGCCCCGCTGCCCTTGCCACAGCTTTGAAGGTTCCCAAAAGGACAGCCTGCTAAAGAAGTTTTTGCTAAAGAAGGACGAAAGCCACACGGCCGCCGCCACTACCCACCACTGCTGCTGTTTCTGTGCGAAGGGCTTTGCAGTGGCCTTGCACTTTCAATTCCCCGCCAGACAGGCTCACGCATCAATCCCTCAGCTTACCCAGACAAGCCACTAACCTACCAGGAATGGCTATCATCTCACCCAGCCACCCCCTCGCTGCCGCATCACAGACAACCCACTAGGAACGGCTAGCATCTCACCCAGCCACCCAGCCACTAACCTCCATATAACCACCAGGAACGACTATCATCTCACCCAGCAACCCACTCACTGCCTTAGCCCCAGACAAGCTCTGTGTCCAACCAGGGCAGAATCAGACACAGCTGAATAGCTAGTGCCAGAGCAAGCCAACTCCCTGGGCAGCAGATGGTGCATTTGAATTGGACCTTGATGACCTCTTGTTCTCTGACTGCGCTCCTCTAACCTTCCGGATGATAGGAGTTATGAATATGAACATTTCTCAAGGTTATCTGCATTTCTAATTATAACTCTCATTAAATGCGACATAGAAGTGGAAGCCAAAATACTGATAACACCTGACTCACATATACATTATGCATCAGCTTATATCCAACTCTAGCTAAGAGATAATTACTTTATTATTATAATTTCATATAACCGTCTACTTAATGTCTACTTGAGCATATTTTTCCTTTTGTAAATCTGGCAGACAGAGAAATTATCATTGTTTATTTGTTTAAACGGTTCAACCGACACAGAATCTTCCTTCAATTGCCTACAATGGCGGGTGGCACGCCTGAGGCACATGATTTGAATTGCCAAGTACACAAGATGTGACCTCCTTGCAATCAGGGACAATCAGTTCAGCAGAGTAATTGAGAGGCTTGTCACCAGTCCAAGGCCAGGCTGCGACGTCATCCAGCAGATGAGGAACGAGTGCCTGCCCATAACTCACAACTGACGATACCTTCCGTCCATTCCCTCGCCTGATTCATCACTTCCTGCTGGATTCCAGGGCTGAGGTAATAAACATTAGCTCCGTTCTGTCTGTTTGCTTCTCAGGTTCATTACCTTTGGTACACCAAAGGATTGGCCGTTGCAGTACCTTCACAATTTAGTAAAGGTAAACAAAGGTTTAATCTCAAAGTAGCTTTCCTTTCCTCATAAACTGTGAGCTACTATGAACCTTTAAAACACGGTATAAACTAGAAGGGCACTCAGAGAGCGCAGATCTCCGCCAAGGCTGATATGCCAATATATCTCACAATGTTACAGAAAGTAACAAATCTGGCTCATGGTTCCAGATCAGCTCGAAAATGCAATCGGTTCTCCCTCTGTCTTTGCTCCACCTCGTGAAAAATTGGTATTTTTTTTGCCTAATCCTGCCTACAGACAGACAAACAAGTCAACAAGCGGTTATGAAAACATAACCTCCTTGGCAGATGTAGCAAATAGCACAGTCTATTTGATTCTGATCTCTTGGAATAAATATTATTGTACTTCTTCCAGACTCTGTAGAGGAGATTGTTATATTGTGATGTTAATCACTTTAAATGTCTTCCTTGACTGTGAGGATAGACACAAAGGTCTCCCGACACGAACTGCCAGAGGTCGCTAACTAACCACACCACAATGAAACACATGACTTTGAAGATGATTCTCCTCATACACCATCAACACCTCCTACTGTCTACCCTCCTCTACAGTCTCTAAGTGCAGTTGATTAACATGAACAAAACAGGCCAATAGTCACACTTTCCAAAGACAAAGGTTTCATTCGGTTAATGGTTTAGGCTTGACAGCTCTTCCTGTTTTGACTTTAATGGCAGTTTACATCTTTACACATGGATTCATATTTTGTTTCAAAAACATTTAGCTTTGTTTGCAGTATTTAAAGATGCAGTCCAAGATTTGGGTTTGGTTTGGCAAAAGGTTGTTTGACCTCTAATGACACCCCTCCCCTGTGTGCTCCTGGGGCTCCGTGTTGATTGGCTGGGATTGTTTATGGCTTGGTCCAAGCCCCTATGTTTGTTTCCGATTTACAGAGCCAGGGCTGTGTTCAAAAATTGAGTTTTTCCAGACAGCTTAAGGACGAGGACCCATCCTCTACATTAATGTCTTTACAGTTTATTTAAAATCAAAAACTTTGGGTACACATGAGCTTAAATAAATCAACAGTATATTATCATTCTATGTAGCTAACAACTTTGCCGTTTACTGTAAATTTGCAACATGTGACAACAGAAAAAACACTTAACACTTAATACTTTTTAATGATAAACACTTTACTAATACGTTTATGATGATATAATGATTTATCATTTACTACACACTTCTTTACCCATTTATCAGTCTAGTGGTACCAAGGGGGGGGAAACTATTAAGCACTTGTGACGTTATCTGCCATAGAGGCAGTAAGCTACAGGTACCCATACAGGTACAAGCAGGTCAGAGGACAGACTGTATTAGGAACACAAAGTAAAATCAGGTGTTGAAATGAGGTATTCCATGCCCCTAGCCTATAAAGGAATCTTCCCTTGGCAGTATCCTTGCAACTGGACTCAAGGAAGCAGAACTCCCAAGGCTGAAATTAGCAGAAGGGTAGGAAAAAAGCAGTCTGCTTGGCCAGGTCTTCACAGCTGTAACACATGTTTTAGATGCTACACATACTGAGATAGCTAACTTAGGCATTTCTATCAGTAAGAGGCTACATGACTGAAATATATGCAGATAACAACTAACCAGTGTTGGGGGGGGGGGGGGGGGGGCAGAGAGTGTGTGTAAGTGATTTGAAGAGTACAGCATCTAGTCCCATTGAAATAGGACTGTCACACAAAATGTAGCCAAGTGTCTCTAACATGTGTAAACTGTGGGTTCACCTCAAGTGCAAGCACAAAAGCACTGTGTTGGTGTTTGTGCTTGACCATTCACCAGGCGAACATCTGCCAGCACAAAAGACAAAAGGCACTAACTGCTGCCATTTACACATCACACAGCGCCACTCACACACCCCCTTTCTCATCCCACAGGCAACTCGCGGTAAGGCTACAGCACTTAAGGATCTTATCGAGCAGCTGAGAAACAAACTTAATTAAACCCCAACAAACACATTAACATGGCTGTCTGGCGATTTCAACTGTCAAACATTGAATTACGTAGGCTAGAGAGATGGGCTTAGGCCACTACTATGATAATAGGCCTTTCTTTTTATCAATTATTGATACCAACTTGTCAGTTCATTTATACAAACATGATTTACATAGAAGAAGGGCTAATTGGCAGTTGTGGAGGGGGTGGCTGAAAGCACCTGAGGGGAAACCTTGCAGTGACCCTTCATTACAGCCTCCAATGACCTCTTGGCTTGACCCTTTGACCTCCAGTACCTCTCCTATTGACGAAAGCCACAGGAAACCTCATGATAACTCTAAACACAACACAATCTTTAATCCATAGCTGTCATATGCACTGCTTCTGCGGTTAAACCAGTAAAACACACGTTCGGAATGTTTACCAAAGTAAACAATATAATAACCATTCAAAGACAGCTCTCCTTGCCAAACACACAAAGTTGCAAACCACAATATAAACACGTAGGATACTACCAAAATAAGGACAAAACCGGCGCTCTAAACACTGTCCTCGTTATCAACACAAGCGGTATGCTAGCACCAGTAGCCTAATGTACAGTAAAAAGAATTTCTCAACTCACTCTGATGCCCCGGGGTCAGGGCTTTGCAAGTATAATTTCAGTACAGGTTACCTTGTGAAAAAGCTAAGTAAAAAGTGCGACTGCCCCGACCTACAGAGACATGACGCCTCACCTATGCTCTGGCACTGATGAAAAACGTTATTGCTTTTCTAAAAAAGATAGCGAAAGAAAAAAATGGCAATCCCTACCCACATCAACATCACCCACTCCTTGTGTAAGACGATGCACTACACGTAACACTGGGATGCAAGGGTAGGAATGATTATGTCCTTGGAAATCATTATCACTTCAGGGATAGAACTATGCAAGATGTCACATAGGTTTCTCTAGAGCTATATTGACATATTCTTCAGGCTATTTCTACGCATTATTTCTCTGTCGACGGTGTGCATATTCGCAAAGAAAATGACTGCCCAAATTCACCATTCATTCAGCACTTCAGACATGTTGTACTACTCTATGAATTGACACCACTCTACATTTGGGCTTCCGAGTTGTAAAGTATTCGTATATATTTTTCACAAAGATTTTCCAGCTGGTTTGAAATATTTATATTCTGCTCCACACATACCTGGTTCCGCTAATAGGACATGGACAGTAGGCTACAGTCGAAAAGGCGCGAGGTCTGTGGACACAGGGAAATCCTTCGGCAAGTCTTCGAAAAACAATTTCAGTCCACATACGTACGTTCACTAAACATTCATCTAAAAAGAATATGTTACGACTCCAAATAGCGGATTTGTTCGGGTGAACTCAACTCCGCCTCGACCTGTAGTCAAGACTGACGGAATTGTTTATTCTCGGAAACCCCTCGCTGTCGAGAACTCTGCAATGAACACTCCCCCTCTCCGTTCAGACAACACCCTTAAAGGCACAGTGACAGTTTTGCATGGCTCCTGCGCATGTATCAGCCGAGGGTTCTTTGCCTTAGCAAACTATTCTATTTCAAATACGTGTAGGCTACTTTCTTTATAACGAGTACGATTTCCTTTCATACAGTCAGAACAAAAGGAACCATTCACTTTGTAACATCTGAATGTAAATGTAAAGGTATGTTCGAAAGTCTGTTGGACAAGAAATAAGGAGGAATCACATGTTTTTTCACACTGAAATGAAAGATTAAATGTGCTGTAGGCCTACAAGTGTAAGTAATTTAAAAGCCTGACGGAAAATAAGAGAAAATATGTAGGCCAACTTGAATTCCAACATTATAGCATATCACAAAGCTTAGTCTGTCATTGTTGCTGAGTTATTTTTTTAGTTTGTACATTAGAGTAACATGTTGGTCGCAAACAACTCAAGTGAGGTGCCCAGCAAACAGAAAGCCACCTTGCTGCCCTTCCTAATCTGTAATTATTCTGACAAACCAGTAACTTGTCTGTTAATATCCAAGTTTTACAAAATGTTCATATCTTTGATCTGGTTTTGCATTCTTGCAACACAGTCTACGTTTGAGGTCACAGAAAGTGGTCGGATCAGCAATTTAAGCAGGATCTTGCCTAGATGACCTCTGAACTGACATGACCTTTCATCTTTGAACTTTGACTCCAAATGCCACATGAATGGAGATACAATATCCTGCCTTTCATTCCTCCCCCACCAGAGCTCTGTGACCCTTGACCCCTTGACCCAGAGCTTTTCGCAGAAATGTGCCTCGTGGACCTTCCACCTTTGACCTGAGTGAAGGCAAGCATGTGTGTGTGCTTTTCTTAGCAAAGATCTTTGGCTGTTTCTTAGTAATTGTGCAGAGAGGGCTCAAAGTCTGTACGATAATCACCCCACGGGTACAGTACTTCATTTTTAAGCGACAGCACAGGCAAGGTTAGTGAGGTTGATTATGAGTATTGATTCCATGGATTTGATTCGATCAGTGAAATGAAGATACAAGTGAACATGACATGTGCATAAATAAATATGACCCCACTGATTATCTGTATTAGTGGGTTTTTGATTTCAAGAAGACCCTGAGATCACGGCACCCGAGCTGTGTGAGGTTTGGACGATTAGTGAGCTTTAAGACACCCCTTACACCACACAGATGAGTCGGGATCGGATGTGGATGAGGGAGTGGATTCAGCCTCAGCAGACCAGGGTTCAGCCAGCGGCTACTGGGGCAGATTATAGTCTGCATGAAACTCACAGAGAATTTATCTATCATCCAGAGATTAAATAATCCACCACAACCAGACCGCACATTTTTAAGCAGTATTATTGTCCCCAAACATGTCAAATGTACACAGTCATACTACTATTAATATAAGATGGGACCTAGAGGAAAGGCATCAGGCTGTATGGATGGGCATTGGGCTGTAAATCCTGCTCAGACACAGACCCCAAACTGTCTTTGGGGGATGTGGTCAGAGTGTCAGTGACCGTTAACCTTAGACCTCCGGGATCCAGCGGCCATCTCTATCTCTCATCTGTGCCATGCGGCGGAGGAGGGGTTTCACAACGTCATCAGGTTCCTGATCCACGGACCATGACGCAGCGAGCGGCGAGAAAGAGGCAAAGACTTCAAGAACGACTTGTTTTTGTCTGGGCCAGTGGTTTGGGTGACCATGCACCAGTGACCACTGGCAAAGAAGCCAGATGTCGTAAAACTGAGGTTAACACTTTAAAAAAGAAGACTTTTCTTACCCTCTGGCCAATTTTAATCTGAGAAGAACTTTGGCTGAGAAATACCACATTTTGAAAACACAAAATGATATAATGGCTTTGAGATCAATAATAATATACAAGCACATTTCCCCACATTTCCTGTTGACCTAGTGGGAAATGCAATAGGGGACGCTATACCCTTTTCAGACAGAGGTCACGTCTGTTTTAGAGGTGAGTATGTCCTGGTCATTGTCCTGAGCATTGGGATATGAAAAACAAACATTATAGAAATTAAGCCTGTGTACAGTACATCAGGACAAACATTATACAAAATGAGTCCTGTTGACAGTACATCAGGACAAACATTATAGAAATGAGTCCTGTTGACAGTACATCAGAACAAACATTATAGAAATGAGGCCTGTTGACAGTACATCAGGACAAACAAGTCTAAGGACCACTAGAAATAGCAAGAAAGAATACTGCACAGCTAGCATATATGTCACTGTCATCACTTTCATGATCAATATGCCCAAACAGCTCTGATCAGCGAAGCGGGGAGAGAATCATGACCCATTTATTAATAGCTCCACGCAGAGGACTTTGATGTGAAAACATCAGCGACTGCTAAAGCATACTAATGATGTGTACTGCTTCTGTGTGTCATGCATCTATGCTCTCAATACATTTCCAAGCATGCTAATTATTGTGTACCACTTAAGTGTCCTGCACATCTTTAGGTTTAGTGTCTTTCTCTATAAGGTATACTGATGATGTGTGCTACTTTTGCATTAGCGTCATCTTAATTTCCACAAATATTATTCATGGAATGCAGAGCGTGTCAATTGAGCCCTGTTAACATCCACTCACGTTATATATTCAAGAGATGTAAGTGTGTCATTTCTTATTATCTTTGCCTTCTTTACTCTCGCATGGAGACATATGGGTGAAGTCTGAAGTCCCTGGAAGAGATTCTGTGCTGATTGATGCATGGGTCTGTTTTTCACAGAGATCAGTGAAGAGGAGAGGAAATGTTATCTCGTCTTCGTTTCTCCCCAGTGCGTTTGTGACACGGGGTGTGTTTTTAAAAAAAAAAACTGATGTCAGTTTGGTTAATCAAAGATGATGAGTGGTTAGAGTTGTACCATCATGAATAAATTAAAAGTGTGGAAACGGCTCCCTGGTGACTGACAGCAAGGGGAATATTTACGCTCCCTTCAGCTTCTCACACTGATTCAACATTTAACCTACATCTATAGGGCCTTGAATGCTTCAAATGTCAGTACACAAAATGTATGTGTGGGTTCATGAGTGTGTGCATGTGTGTTTGTATGTGCAAGACAGTATTTACATGTGTGTTTTTCGTGTGTGTGTGTGTGTGTGTGTGTGTGTGTGTGTGTGTGTGTGTGTGTGTGTGTGTGTGTGTGTGTGTGTGTGTGTGTGTGTGTGTGTGTGTGTGTGTGTGTGTGTGTGTCTGTGTATTTGTGATCTGAAAGCACAGGCACATGTGAAGACCTGCTGCTCTGAGACTAGCTGTAGTTGTCTCCTCTGTGTGTTGCCAGCGTATCTTGTTAACCTACTTTGTGCTCTTTGGATAATCTGTGGCGGCTCTCTGGCTAGTCCACACACACACACAC
>NC_137920.1:66412196-66417196 GCF_963457725.1 Sprattus sprattus
ATGTCTAACCTTGTCTGTGGAAAAGGCCAAAGGCTTATTGAGTGGGAGGCTATGGCTATGGCTGCGGCTATGGCTGTGACTTGGTAAGGTGCAGATCTACAGATGTTCCACTGGTTCTTTAAACAGAAGTGGACAAGACAAGCTAGCGATAGTATACGTTGAAAGGCATGGGTAAAAAAAATATGACTTTAAAATCCTGCAGTATTAGAATCTAAAGGTATTGCAGGCGGAAACATGAAACTGTTTTACCAGTGAAGACAGCCAGCTCATGCCTCGCCTTCACCTCCACCCCCTGAGCCGACGTTTAGCCTTGGAGAACTTCCAAAGGTCCAATGGCCCTCTCACCCAGTGATTTACCCAGGATGGATGTTTCCTGATGCAGGCTCTAACAGCGCAACAACTATGTTTCAGATGCCGAACCAGCTACGTTTAGCTGTGTTTATCTCATCAATAACTGCAATAGGCCACAAGCCCATAAGATTGAGCAGATGAACATGTTAGTCGGACCTAGCTGTGACTCTTTGTATCTGGGTATCTGATATGAAGAAGACAGTGCTGGATCCCCTCCATTGATAGTTGTTAAATCAATTAAATCTATAACTGAATTTTAAAATTAAAACTATTTAATGTAGACCGGACCGGATCATTTCCAAGTGAGCGGTCTAAATCTAAAATAATCTAAAATCTAAAATGAATCTAATGCAAACAAGGCAGTAGTGTTGGTTACAGAACATTTAAACCAGAATACAGTGATGTTGGATTTATGGCCAAAGACATTTTGCAATGTGAGACGGACCAAAAAGGATGTCATCGTTATAAATGGAGTTTAAATAGGAGCCATCCGCCTTGTGTGCTAGTCGATAGCATTCTTGACCCGCATCAGTTGAGGACAGATGCCCTTGGATTCTTCAGCTAGCCCTCTCCTTATCTTCAACTCCGCGCTCGAGAGAGAGTGGGGTGGGTTTTAATCTTCTCCCCCGGAGAACATAAATGTTACCAAGCCTTCACATTGCATTTCGATGGACTGATTCTTGTCACCGAACAAAAGTACAAGGTGACTTACGTATAGCTATATCTGCCAAATGTACAAAGATGGGATTTGGAAAATAATACTGCTTTGAACTCATGAAATAGCAAATAGCCTAAGCGTTTGGTAACACACCTATTTGAAAACCAGATTTTTATTTCAATCTTTGGTATGTTTGTAAGCACCAAGAAATAGTGAAAATAGCCATCCTTCCTCTGTGGCTCTGAAAGATCATCTGATCTTGTGTAACCTCAGCTCTCCAGGTCAGTAAATGTGTCCTTCACACAACCAACCACTGTCTGCCCCCCCCCCTCCCCCCCTCCACCTCTCTCTCTTATTGTGTGTGTATGTGAGTGTGTGTATCTGTCTTACTACCACACAGACATGAACTTTCATGCACGAACAGGGTCATACCAAATACAATCTTCCTCTCTCTCTCTCCCTCTCTCTCTCTGCCTCTCTTGCTATCTCTCCCTTCAGCTTTCTCTCTTTCCCCTTTCCATCTTGTGTTGAGCATAGTCAGTCAGCCATGCAGCGTTTTCAAGCCCCTGTCAGCTGGGCTGACGCTGCTGCACTGCTTATTCAAACACGTCTGTAACCACCGGATGCTCACTGATTGCACAGGGGTCCAAACATGAAGCACTTGCTACGCACGCACGCGAGACAGATAGCCGTCCGTTCAAGTGTGAAATGTTTTATGCAAAATAACTTGCTGCGTGTTGCCAGGTGAGGGGCGGTCTTGATGTATTGGATGCCTGGAGACTTGCTGCACTGGCTGAAAAATGTGACTACGTCAGCAACCTCGCAGTGCCAGTTATGCAATGTCTAATTAGAATGAGGCGCTGGGCCAGGAGAAAGCTGTGTGACAATCCAGCTGAGATTTGTTTCTTCGGAGGGGGCATTATTGTTTTGCGGTAGACATACTAATTGCCAAAATGCTGAGACCGTAGTTTTCATAGCTGAACACTGCCCTTCAGTGTTAGTCATTGCACAAGACGATGTTCATCAATCAAATTACATGCAGTTCAAGTGATGTGGGTGGGTAGGTATATATAAATCTTTAGACGTAGGTGTGTGATTCTCCTTGATGAGGTGCTTGTCTGCCTTACAGCCTGTAATCAACTGTTGGAAGTCACATAGTTGGCAGAACATAATAAAGTGCTTAGGCTGATGACAACGAATGGGAATTCATATAAGGATTTTTTTCCTTTTTTGGTATAACAGCTTTTATCTGCTGTGTACCATGGTGCTATTGGTTCGGCTGGCTAGGTTGGTTTGTTGTCTATGTTGACATGCTCTTTTGTGTTGGTACGTGGGCGTTTGCACTGGGCAGGACCTTAGACATTGCAGTAGAAGCCCTTATTAAGATTTGCCACTTGCCCCAGAAGAACCACACCAGAGTTAAATATTAAAGAAAGCAGTCTGGTAATTGACTCCTCACTGCCTTGGTGTGTGTGTGTGTGTGTGTTTGTGTGTGTGTGTGTGTGTGTGTGTGTGTGTGTATGTGTGTGTGTGCGTGTGCGTGTGCGTGTGTGTGTCATTTGTTGTGTCATGGTGTGTAGTGAAGTGCGGATTGCCACTCCTCTGTGTTAAAGTTTGGTGTAATCCCTTTCTTGTTAGGTAACACCTTAGTGCGAATGCTGATGTTTCTTTACTGCTCCGACCCCCAGACAAAACAGATGTATTATACTTTTTTACAAATGATGTGAATTGCAAGTGTTATTGTGTAAAGCATGTCATGTGAAATATTAGGGAGAACTGGGGTGATGTTTTTTTTCTGTCAAAATGTTGTGAGGGTACAGGCCTGCCATGGACAAAAGCATTGCCAATAGTCCTCAGGCAAATGAGAGCCAGAGTGAGAGCAAGAAGCAACCTAAGTCCATTTAAAATTCTGGTTGGACGACCGATGAACACTGGCATAGGGCCTGAGAAAAGACAGCTTTTTCAGGCCTTGAGAATATAGTGTGCTGGAACAGAGTGATACTCCCTGTTCTTCTTATCTCTGTAACCCTGTTAAATAGACACGGCCTGTGAGAGAATTCATCCAATTCTCACAGACTGCTTGCCGTTCACTCTGTGTGTTTCTGATCGTTCTGCAGAAGACTAATAAACTTAATGCTAATATCTAATTATAAGACTGATCTCGCATTAGACTGGGTATTATCAGATTTCCACCACAAACTGGTGTCAGAAGTGGGATTGCTTGATTGAGGTGACTGGACCCCGTGAACCAGTAGGGGACTGGTCATCCCAGGGAAATTCCCTGGCCTCAACCTCTTCACAAAACGAGTGAGACTTTGGCGTGGGTTGATTCAGCGCTGCGATCTCAAGAACGAACTGGTGAGAGTCTGAAAAAGGATTTTGTTCTGCTCATTTAGGCCCTCACTCTTGCCTCCTCAAAGGCAGAATAAGTCTGCTTAAGATTTTTCACCTGGGTTGACACTGACGAGTGTCTCTGGACGTGTTGTAAATTGCCTGGGGCGTAAACACAGAGAAGACCTGCGCAGCCAGGAAAGAAAGAGGGAGTGGACTGAGAGAAAAATATATACAGCATATAAAAAATAAGAAGATATACAGTATATGTGTGTGTATATATAACATAACTGTCGAGATCAGTCAAAGGTAATAAGTAAAAGTATAAAACATTACAGTTAACATTTTATTTATAGAAAACAATAACAAAATAACAAAATAATTTAAAAATGAGAAATTGTCATAGCACTAAAAGCCAGGACCATGGAGAAGGTGTAGACTATTCCAGTCTGAATGTACATTTTATGAGGCAAAATTATGGTGAACTATCGATAAAACATTATGACATATGGGTGAAGGAGATGGGTTTTCCTAAGGGAGGCAGTTTTAGTATGAGACAACTCGATCAGCTAAAATGAAGTCTCATAAAAAAAAGGGATGAGGGATGAGATTTTAGACCTGACTGGAAAAGTTATGTAATGTGGAAGAAAGAAGCTGAAAGTAGGGACAGAACAAAACAGGCACGGAAAAACAGGGACTTAGTTCTGCTCAATGTCTTAAATACAGGTGAATCTGGACTTGGACTCCCCCCCCTACCCAGAGCAACGGAGCCGCTACAACCACAGCCCCTGAATGAACCTTCTGGAACAGCCAGCCCATCAGCCCAGCCCTAACACACCTGAGAAAAGATCTACCAGCATCTCCAACGCACACGAAAACAGGAACCAGATATGGAATAAGACAAATATATACCCGAACAACCCCAATACTCGGTGGACTACAGAATATGTTCGCACCACACCACCACCAGACGACAGTGGCACCCATGTTTGAAGTAGCAGGAGGCGATGGACACACTGTTTTGGTACACAGACCATAGACTTTTGCTGACATAAAGGAGGCCATGACTCATCTGCTGTCACCTGCTGAAGGAGCAGAGTTCGCTGATGAACTAAGGATTTTTTGCAGAGAATTCAGAGCCACTACCATTGAACTAAGAAGGCTGTTGATGGCAACAATGGAAAATGGTTGGACTAAAGTGTCAGCAGGATACCCCAATGGACTTGCCAACCTGGGTTGGTAACAGGTGACATTTTTGACAACTTATGTTAAAGAATGAGAGAAGCACTCCCTGTTCGTATGGACATGACAAAGATCACAGCATGTAAGCAGGAAATTGGAGAATCAGTACACGATTATCTTGTTCGACTGACTGACACACACAACACTCACAGTGGATTACCAGCACCCCAGAATCTGAAAATAGTTTTCTGAATGGATTAAGAGGTGACATATCTCAGACGGTAAAAAAGCAATGCATCACCTGGGACTCAGGCCAACTCAGAGACATTGAAGCACATGCAGCCCACGCTGGAAAAATCCTGTGAGACTTTGAAACAAAACAAACCAACAAACAAAAAACAGAGAAAGTGAGAAAATGGCCTGCATAACTGCATATGGCCTGACACTCTGACCCTGCTGCGTACAGTCATCGAGAAGG
>NC_137920.1:66427196-66432196 GCF_963457725.1 Sprattus sprattus
TCATAGCTCTGCTCCTGTTAGTGGAGCTGATCTTACTACCCAGGGTTCTGTTTGTGGTGAGCTCATACACCCAAACACACACACACACACACACACACACACACACACACCCACACCCATCCACACACACACACACACACACACACACACACACACACACACACACACACACACACACACACACACACACACGTGCACACACACCCACACATACAGTAGTGGACTATGGCCCTGATCAGAGGCACATCGGCTGCATCTAGTCCATATCCTGTCAAACCCCAGGTTGTATTCGGCCCACACCCAGTGCAGCCTCAGACAGGTGTGTTGTATTCGACCCACACCCAGTGCAGCCTCAGACAGGTGTGTTGTATTCGGCCCACACCCAGTGCAGCCTCAGACAGGTGTGTTGTATTCGGCCCACACCCAGTGCAGCCTCAGACAGGTGTGTTGTATTCGGCCCACACCCAGTGCAGCCTCAGGAGCCTCAGACAGGTGCATGCCTCTCTATCATGTCATCACCGATGATGGTGGGGGTTCTGATATCCCCCAGGGTCAGTCGCGTCTCACTGATGATTCACCCCTTCTCCACTTCCTCTCTACTTCCTTCTCTTCACTATGTCTCCCTCCCCCCTTCTCCCCTCCCTTCCTCCCTCTCCCTCCTCCTTCTCCCCTCCCTTCCTCCCTCTCTTCTGTTTGTTCCGCATTATCTCGCCCTCCCACTCACCACCGCTCCTCTGTGAGGGAGTGGCCGAGAGATTGTTTTTCCACTTCCACTACACGCACCTGTTCATGTCTCTCTCTCTCTCTCTCGCCATCACAAATCAGGCCCGCGACAGGCAGCGCTCCGTATGGGGGCCAGCTAAGCCACGAATAAACATGATGGCTCCCATGAAGCTAGCACCTCAGCCATTCACCAGCTCAGCTGGCAGTCACATTATAATCAAGGAACGTAATTATCCAGGTGAAATTTGAACAACATATTCAAAGATACACCAGTGATACGCCTCGACACAAGGAGCAGATCAAAGGCATTGTGAAATAAAGCTTGCATACGCATAGCGGGTTAGGATTAAATGAAAGTGATTTCTCATTGACTGTCATTGTCTGTTCTCTATTTTCAGTAAATGTGCCAAGCGAGATGTGCGCTCGTGTTATTACAAAGATGTTCTGCCTGAAAAAATGCTTTTATCACACAACAAACAATGGAGGAGATGAGCGTAGCTACGCAAACAAGGTCTAAAAATGGAAAATTGGGTTGAGGAGGTGGTGTCAAAACAACAAACAAAAATACAATAAATAAATAAATTAAATAATAATAATAAGCGATAATAATAATCCTTTTGTGACCCATTTCAGCCTCAGCAGGGGTGCTGTCACACAGAATAATAAAAAATGAGACTATTTTCCCAGGCCGTGTAAATATATCTACAAAGCTTCAATCACCTACAAAGGCCTTGTTACCTAGAAACCAGAAGGAAATTAGGACTTCTGAGTACGAGGGGGCAGGGCAACCAGCAGTCCTCCTTCCAATCCACCCCACAGAAGACGGAATATCATTTGTTTTCCCCGAATATTACTCCCAAACCAGCAGCATGCCGTAGTCTCCTCGGAAGTAGTCGTGTAGCCAGTGCTTTTCCTGAGGAGAAGAACAGAGCAAACCAGGTCAGCAGCCTCTGATGCACAGTTCAGTCTTGTCATTTTGCTCATTCTTGGTTGGTGAGGTACAGCTGTGTTCAGCATCTCAGGGCAATTCTGTGTGGAGGACAACGCAGAGAAAACGGGCCATAGTGCTTTGGCAACCATGCAGCCGGAGGCTTCCTGTGTTTAAGGATTAGCAATTCCAATTCATTCAAATAATCTGTGATAACTCCACTAATAAAGATATACATCAAGCATTGAAAGTGATGACAAAAAAGATCTGACATTTTAATCTACATGTCCATGATGTTATCTATACATCTGGTATACGTACGTGCAGTGTACAAGAGACCATTTGGACTCTTTAATGCCAGACAGCCTTTTCCTACAGACCCTCCGGATAAAAAAAAAAAAACTACGTTCCCCACCCGGAGCCTCTGGGGCAGGAGGTGGCCAGTATAATCTCAGGCCTCTGTGGCGTGAGTGTGCGTCAGGTCAGATGGGGACTGACAGTCTGGAGGAGGGAAATCACTTTCTCCCCTCGCGGTGTAGTAAAAGGTCAGGCGCTGGCATTACTGGGCTGATGACTCGCCCCCGCCATGTTGCTCAGCCCCAGACATGGACACAGGGGATGGGGGGAGGGGGGGGCAGGAGGGCAGAGAGGTGGATGTAGTCAGGGGGGAGTAGAAGAGGGGGGAGGAGGTGAGGGTTGGGGGGTACATCGTCTTGCCCTCGTGGCACCTCATCCCATTTCAATTTCTGTCCGCGCCTTTCACTTCCTGTGGGTTTTCCGCTTGGGTTGGCACAGAGTTGCCCGTGTGTGTGTGTGTGTGCGCACGTGTCTGTGTGTGTGTGTGTGGTTGTGTGTGCGCGTGCGATCAGACAGAGCTCATGAGGCGTGTTCCAGACCGTTCCGTTGAGGTGTCAGCGGTATGAACGCATCCTCAAGGTCAACAAACCTTAATGAGAAGCCACCCGGGAGGGGTGTAATTATCGAGTAACAACGCACAGGCTGAAATGAAAACCTCATTATTCCCAGCAACACATCCGATACAGGGCCCCGTGCTGCCTGCCTGCATTCAAAGCCCAGGCCTTTTGAAATGGAGAAGATTTCTGTGACTGTCGCTCTCCCGACTCTCACATGCTGCTTTCTAAGATGCCTTCTCTCGCACTTTCTCTCTCCCTCTCTCTCTCCCTCCTTCTCTCTCTCTTTCCCTTTCTCTCTCTGTCTTCATGGTCGTACTTGAATAAAAATTCGATTTGCCTCCCTCCCGAGCTCCTTATGACAATGAGGTGTTTACATATCCATAGCGATATGGTGCTGTCAGGGAGGAGGGCAGCGTCAACCTTGGCAAGAGGAGAGGAGAGGAGAGGAGAGGAGAAGAGAGGGGAGAGGAGAGGAGAGGGGAGACGTGTGGCGGCAATCACTCCGTGTTTGTTGCCTACCGACCTGAAGGTCATTGCCAGCGCCGACGGAAAAGGGCGCATCAATTTCCAGAGTTCTCATGAGAAACTTTGTGTTTTCTCCTCAATCACCGGGACTCCTGTAGAGTGTTGACTTTCATTGTGTGTGTGTGTGAGTTTGTGTGTGTGTGTGTGTGTGTGTGTGTGTGTGTGTGTGTGTGTGTGTGTGTGTGTGTGTGTGTGTGTGTGTGTGTGTGTTTTATGAAGACCTTGATTTGTGAGACGCATGAGCAAGTACATGACCAGAGAAGAAAAACACTTCCCATGGACTTCATTTGTTCAAATTAATGAGGATGGGGGGAAGTGTTTAACACACTGCAGCAGAAACACTGCAAAGAGCTCCATTACTTCGAGTTATCTTTAATGTCAGTGTTCTTGGTGATGCCACCACCTCAGTCCCCAAGGTCAAATTAATTCTCCAGTGTTTTGTACTTCCACATTTGTGAAGTCCTGAACTTTTTCAACCAGTGCTATGTTATAGTATCGCCTTTTGTAATATGTTTTACCTCTCCTCAGTCAACCAGTAGACAAGCACCTTAATCAACACTGAAGGCTGACAGTCAAGCTAATGAATAATACAAAATACACTCTGATGAAAGAGATTTGGATGAAATGTCACTTCCTGTTCCTGCCTGCTCTAATCCTGGACTTGTAAGTACTTGTAGACGCTGAGGAAAATGTCACGGAGTAAGCCTGCAGGCTCGTGTGCCGTGGTTGTCCTATAAAAAGGTTAACAACAGGCAAAAATAGACTAATTAAAAGGGAACGAGGCTTGTGAGTGCTTTGTCACCATTAACCCTGAGCGCTTTTACAACGCTTGCTACCACACACTGGGTAATTGGCAACACCGTCCCTAGTCAGAATGAAAGGGCAGCTTGTCACAGCAGGTCACACGGGGGCAAAGGTCGAAAAAGGGGGAGGTGGAAAACCTGAGAGAGCATACACATACTCATTCACTCACTCACACACACACACACACACACACACACACACACGCACACACACACACACACACACACACACACACACAGAGACACACACACACACACACACAAACACACCCTTGCCCTCACACACTCTTACCTAAAGCCACACAAGGTCTCAAAAGACCCCCTCCATACACACACACTCTAAGGTGTAGTCTGTGATTCTAATGTAATGCTCCTCGTGGTCTGCTCGCTCTCTCTTAAGTGTGTCTGTGTGTGTGTGTGTGTGTTTGAGTGTGTGTGTGTGTGTGTGTGTGTGTGCGTGTGTGTGTGTGTGTGTGTGTGTGTGTGTGTGTGTGTGTGTGTGTGTGTGGGTGTGTGTGTGAGTGTGTGTGTGTGTGTGTGTGAGAGTGTATTCCAATCCAGCCAATCAACAGGAGGGAGGGGTGTCATTTAATTGGCTGTTGAACTGAAATATCAATAACTTTACGCCACAATCTCGGACTGCATCTTTCAGCAAACACACACACACTCATATTCTCTCTCACACACTCTCACCCACAAATATACACACACACAAATGTTAAGTATTTATGCGCATGCACGCACACACACACACACAAAGAGACAGACACACACACACACACAGACACACCCACACATAAGCTTGCACTTACCCCCACACACATGAATGCATGCACACTTGTTACACACACATACACACAAACACCCACATATACTGTCGCACAAACACACAAACACACACACAAACACACACAAGCATTTGCACACACATACACACTTGTCCTCAGAGGCTTCCATGTGTAACTCACATTCATGTCTCTTTTATACAACAGTTCAGACAAGAGAACGGTTCAGACGCAAAGGACAGCTCCATGTCTGAGACAAACCAGACAAGCTGTAAGGGCGCCGTCAGACCCCAGATCAATCCCCCCCAGTGTCCGTCCTCTC
>NC_137920.1:66437196-66464696 GCF_963457725.1 Sprattus sprattus
TTATATTACATTACATTTAGTCACTGTTAAATGTACTAAATACTATATTAGTAGGTACTAATATTGTACTTATATAGTGTACAAACATTGACACAGTGACAAAAAAAAACCCAGAAAAGACAGTATTTTAATGAAGCCTTTTTTCCTCACACATTTCCCAATCCGCTAATCCCTTTAAAAACACAAGCAAACAAGTCCCAGCAGACAGGAGCGGCGGGAGTTGTATGCCTGTTTGTCTGCAGTGTGAATGATTAGAGGGGGCTGCTGGTGCTAGCCATCTTGTAAAGTAATGGCTCCCTGGATCTATTGGATTATGGGAAGGGATTTTCAACTCGCAGTAATCTCCAGGGACGCAGACAGGCGGCCACCAGGGCTGAGGCATTATATTGTGTCAACACATACGCACACGCTGCCGTCGTTGCCGTTACCGTCGTTACCGTCTGCTGCTACCGGGGCTCCTCTCGACATGAACCTCTTCTGCTTCAGTTTGGTGAGTTTCTATCTGCGTTTCTGCCACGGCAGTCACTCAGCTGGGACACTTTTAAAGGGAAGACGGTACTCCTAGTGACGCGTTTACTGTAGTGAGAGTGGTCATGGCATGGGGCTGTACATTAAGTGGGAAAGTGTTGTGGTTATCGAGCTGGACAGTTTTAATGTTTTAGGCTACAGTCTGCAAACCAAGTGAACAAAAAGAGTGCCGAGCAACACAAACTATTAGCCTACATAAACTTCAACAACCTTTCTCTAATTAACCAAGGCACTTGCATATGTCAGTGAACGTTACATTTATGATAGATACATTGACATTGAGTTATGGCACTTGACTTGGCATTGAACTTTGGTGTTTCTAATTGCAAGTGTTATAACAAAGGGTTTGAATACTTTCAGTATACATACGTATTTTGTGTAGATTGATGAGGAAAAAATGAATTGAATCCATTTTAAGATGAGTCTGAAATGTAACAAAATGTGGAAAACTTGAAAGGATCTGAAAACTGTTTGTGTATGTGTGTGTGTGTGTGTGTGTGTGTGTGTGTGTGTGTGTGTGTGTGTGTGTATACATACATATATGGTGTGTGAACAGTTGAGCGTGGAAAACAACATGAGCACATGTGATGTCTCAAACATAACAAAATGTGGAAAACTTTAAAGGGTCTGAAAACTTTCTGAATACACTGTGTGTGTGTGTGTGTGTGTGTGTGTGTGTGTGTGTGTGTGTGTGTGTGTGTGTGTGTACACTTATATATATATATATGGACATATATATGTTGTTTTCCACGCTCCACTATATATGTATGAGCACGTGTAATGTCTGAGACAAAGACAATGATCAGCACAGTTTAGGCTTAATAGGTGAGAAGGCCAGAGAGCTTCTTAGGGTAGATCACGGATCACCAGGTTATGTCGAGAGGACCATGTCCTATTCATGGATTAGAAGAAGCAAGTAATCAGCCATGCCATGGCCATCACACACACAAACACACACACACACACACACACACACATGCACACACACACTCACACACTCTCTCTCTCTCTCTGTCTCTCTCACACTCTCTCTCTCTCACAAACACACTCGGGCAAACATTGATTACACACACACACACACGCACACACACACACACACACACACACACACACACACACACACACACACACACACACACACACACACACACAACACACACACACACACACGCACACATCCACACACACAATGCACGCACACACACACACACACACACACACACACACTTCACACACTCTCTCTCTCTCACACACATACACACACACAAGCGCGCTCACTCTCTCTCTCTCCCGCTCTCTCTGTCTCTCACACACACTCATGCAGACACACATTGCACACACATACACACACACACTATGCACACACACACACACACACACACACACACACACACACACACACACACGGACACACTCTCTCTCTCACACACACACACACACACACACACACTCTCTCTCTCTCTCTCTCTCTCTCTCTCTCTCACACACACACACACACACACACACACACAGACACACACACCTCACTCTGTGCAGTCACACGTGAAGGAGGACATTTCTGGTTATTGTTACTGCACTAATCAGCTGTGCAGCTGTTAGACGTCCATGCTTAGTGTTTCAGTGCAGCACTTTTACTTCTTGTGTGATTGATGTGATTGCGAGAGATGTGTGACAGTAGGTCAGGTCATTACTAGTTCCCCCCTCTCTGTTATCTGTGGAGTTTAATTTGTGCGCGGTGAAGCTCACAAGGTCAAGGCCCTCTCACCCCCTACATCTGGCACACACTCCACGCACATGTGTGTTTGGTATACTAGACAGCATTTACACAGAGTCCATCTGTAATCCAGTTTATCATTGGCACAGCCAGCAAAGCGCTGGGTCAGTTTGAGCTCTCTCACGATTTCCTCGGACGTAGATTGACATAGACGTGTGCTTCTGTTTTGCCTCTGACTGACACGCTTCGCTAGGGACGCAGAGCTAGGCTAACCCTAGCCTTGAACAAAATCATCTAAGCCATGATATACTGCCAAACCTCTTTAAATTAAAGGCTATACGACTGAATATTTTAAAAAGTCCTTTTTAAAAGTTGTAAGTAAAGCTGTTTAATTTTGTAAAAACAGTGGTTTCTCTTATACTTGTATTTGTATGTTTGCCTTGTCCTTGTTGTCCAGGAGGGTTCGACGGACAGTCTGTACCGGCCGGCGGAGCCCAGCAATGGCCCCCAGGACAGCGGCAAGCTTCCCAGCGGGCCGAGCAGCCCCAGGCCTCTGCGGGAGAGCGCCAAGTGGCGCGGCTCAGCGCCCTGCATCGCCACGCTGGGCATGAAGGTAGCTACCGTCAAACCTGGCCAGTCTTCCAGTTATACAACCCTGTTGGTCCTGTGGTGTACAGATAGCTACCAGTCAAACCTGGCTAGTCTTCCAGTTATACAACCCTGTTGGTCCTGTGGTGTACAGATAGCTACCAGTCAAACCTGGCTAGTCTTACTGTTTTACAACCCTGTTTGGAGTAAAGTAGGATATGAGACTAGAAGGTGTCGCCATTTAGCTACTTGTCCAAATTTTGATTTTGGTATTTTTGGACCTTTTTTTAAGCATAGTGAATCTAGAAATGAAAATGTAAATGTAAATAAACGTATTGATTGATCTTGGTACTGCAAATTAAAATACTTTCACTAAAACAGCAGTACGTAAACATGCAATAGAGCTGTGAAATCAGCAATAATGGAATATATTGTACAAAATGTCTAATACGGCATTCTTCGAAATAATCAAATAATATTTAAATAAAAAATACACTTCCGCTGCATTTTTTTCTTCCCTTTGACCCTCAGGAACAGAGTCGCACATCAAGTTTAAAGAAGGCTAAAAGAAAGTAAGTTTGCATGCACGTCTCACACGTTGACTGGTGTGGCAGTCTAGGGCTAAGCCTGACTAATGGGAAAGGGAAACCATGCTAAGCCCTAGATAACCTCCGCTAATGACTTAAGTAGAGGCCCCTAACGTGTTTGTCGTTGACGTTTGTCCCGCAGTAGGTTTCAGACTGGGCCAGGAGTTGGTGTCACATCCTCAGGACCAAACTAGCTTTGAAAGCCTCATCTTCTACTACAGCATAGACCCCTGATGTCAGGACTGACTTTGACACCACACTAACTTCTGTGCTTAGAAACATATATGAACCGTGTAATCTATGACATCTATGTCTATCCTGCTGATATTTAATTCTGGGTTTGAATCCAGAAATTTGATTCCTGACTCTACTGTATACCACTGAGACATTTTCCATTCTAATACAGAGGTGTTGCTAAGATGATATACTTCAGGCAGTAACCCATGTTCTCTCACTTCTTTAGATTCAGTTCTTGATTTCGATTTTTATTGACGTCTGGAGAGATTAAGTATAATCGTGAAAAAAGGCAGTATAGGTAGGGTAGGAACATTTCATTGCTCCCTCAAAATCACCAGACACACTTCACTTACCAGGCTGAACACTGTTAGTGTAATTGCTCAGCAATTTGAATTGAGCGCTGGCAGGGGTGGTGAAGGTCAAATCCCTAAAACTACCTGACCTGTAGCTTTACAGAACCAGACACAGAACCAAACCCATGGGTTCTAGTGTATAGTCTGCCACAAACAGAACCAAACCCATGGGTTCTAGTATATAGTCCGCCACAAACAGAACCAAACCCATGGGTTCTAGTGTATAGTCCGCCACAAACAGAACCAAAGCCATGGGTTCTAGTGTATAGTCCACCACAAACACAACCAAAGCCATGTGTTCTAATGTATAGTCCGCCACAAACAGGACCTTGACCCACAAATAACATTCCCAGGCAAATTGAAATACATACAAATATATTGTCTAATATTTATTGCATATACCTTCTCTGTATTGATCACTCTCGGATAGAGTCTGGTAAAGATGCAGATGCTGACAACGAATAGAACTGCAGCAGTGACTAGGCCAGAGGTGGTATTGGTTGTAGCTTTTAGCGCCATCGTTCTCTTTATTATCAGCATGATTTGCTTCTCTATCTATCGTACTGTTTTCAATAGAATACCACACACAGTTTTGTCACAATCTCCAGTAACTCTCTGGGGGGTTATTACAGGTCACACATAGTGGAGGGGAGGTTATCTACAGGCAACGAGGCTCTAGGTGAGTATGACTTCCATCGCTCCCCTCTGTTATATTCTGCTTTCCCTATTCGGTCATCAGATCAAGCACATTTTTTCCACCATAAATCTTACTGAGCCCAGACTGTCACAAATGTGTGTGTGTGTGTGTGTCTCTCTCTCCCTTTGTGTGTGTGTGTGAGTGTCTCTCTCTCTCTTTGAGTGTGTGTGTGTGTGTGTTTGTGTCTCTCTCTCTCTTTCTCTCTTTGAGTGTGTGTGTGTGTGTGTGTGTGTGTGTGTGTGTGTGTGTGTGTGTGTGTGTGTGTGTGTGTGTGTGTGTGTGTTTACAAACCTACTTGGCAAAGCACTTTGCTTTTTCAAGCTCAGTTTGATTTCTTTTGGTTATCCCAGTGCTCTGCCTCTACTATAAAAAACCTTAATGGCCTCTGCCCACATCCCTCTCTCCTCTCTGTGCAGATATCCCAGATTGTAGTAATGTGTACTGGCAGGCCTCCAGACAGAAAGAGGTCTGGGTCAAAATCAAGAATGGTGAGAATGAAGGTAAGAAGTCAGTGTTGTGTGTGAGACTCTGTGTGTGTATGTGTGTGTTGTGAGTGTGTGTGTCTGTGTGTGTGGGGGGGGGGGGGGGGGGGACTGTGTGTGTCTGTGTGTGGGGGTGTGTGTTTGTGCTTGTGTTTATATGTTCTCTCTGTTGAAGCTGGGAGTTCCATGTGTCTGGCGGGATTAGGTGGGTGTGATGTCACAATGCCTCTCTAATGCCTGTGTGATGTGTTTAAAGTTGAGGATTTGCCAACAGCTGGTTAATGAGAGGGGGAGGGTGGGGGAAGCGTGAACTCTGACAGAAGGGGTCAAAGAGGTCACACGACGGTGGCCAGTTTGATGCTGCAGATGTTATTGCTCGTGCCAGGTCCATTTGGTCAAGCAGAGAGACACACAAACACACACACACACACACACACACACACACACACACACACACACACACACACACACACACATACACAAAGGATGACATAAACATAAGCTCTCTCTCACACATGCACACACACATGCACACACACGTATGCATGCATGCAACCACACATGCAACCATGCAACCACAATCTATCAACTCATTGCATGGCCATTGTTTTCTCACCCTGGCTGTGGCAGAATGTGAACTAGTGATGTCATGGATAAGTCAGACATTGAATTGTTTTCTGTGACTGCCACTTTTGCAGTGATTGACAAGGACCTCCTTCAAGCAAGACTATTACCTGAGGAAGACAAAGTCCGACAGCTCACCTTAGAAAGGAGAGAGAGAGGTCATACTATCCCGGTAAGACAAGACCCACTGTAAACACAAAACACATCAGAATACAGTATTTGTGTGTGTGTGTGTGTGTGTGTGTGTGTGTGTGTGTGTGTGTGTGTGTGTGTGTTCCAATGTTCAAAACACATTTAATTCATCAGTAAAAATGTAACATTAACATCTGCCCCAACAAACATGAAACCATAATAAAGCACAGTTATTCATGTAAATAGGCACAGTGGGTTCGATTCCTTCAGATGTTCTATACATCGCTTTGGATAAAGGCGTCTAAATACCAGTCCTTAAATTTTAAATGTGTTAGTAATGCTAACAGCTGCTGATAATTAGTGGTAGTTAATGCAAACGTCCTGTCATGTGTTGTGTAGGTATTGCAATGTTATGAAACAATCAAGAAAGGCAATTGATAAGATTTAGCAGAAACCTGGGGACCTAGATACTAGAGGTGTGACAGGGAACAGCCCGCAGTGCGAGGAGAGCCGAGGACGAGAGCGGGCGCTCGCTGTGCCCCGCCATGTCACATATCAGATGAATGAGAGCAAGCAGTGAAAACTGTGTTGTCCTTGCGTGACATAATCATCTTGTGATTGGAGCGTTCATCTTGCTAATGCAGTCCATTAATCTAGGACTCATTGAATTGTGTGAGCTGTCGCTCAATGTCACCTTCACACACACACACAGACACACACACACACACAGGAATGACACAGTAAATCACAAACTCATCATTTTTCTAATTGCTGAGTGCAGAGAGCAGATAGATAGAATATTGGACTAATACTGCAGGATTACTGGGGAGTCAGAAAAAAACTCCCTCAACTGTAACCACATTCATTTTACTTGTCTGTGAATTCATACAACATCCTTTTAGGTATTAAGTGTTACTTTATGTGGATAACTTTTCTCAATCTGTTGATATGAATCCTAGCTAACCCCTTATATGACCCTGACTGACGTCTATGTAGCATCCCCAGGAGAAATCCCCTCAGAAATGAAGGGTGGCTGTTTCATATTGAGTGCTCTACCTCCTACAGACGGTGAATTTCGAGGCCTGGAACCCAAACCGGGAACCCTCCGAGAGTCGGGACGTGGTGAGTGAGTTTATCTGTTAATTGTTTCAGTCATTCCCAGTCAGGAGCCGCAGACGGGGCGGTGTGTGTGTGTGTGGCTGCTGGGGGACGTCTGCATGGCTCAGAGAGCACAGCCCCGCTCACAGGGAGCTGCAGTGGGGCGTGTTAAACAATGCAACGAGGCATTAGTCAAAAGCACGGAGCAATCACTTAGCAGGAATGATCGTCATTCGTAACGAGGCACAGATGGTGGTGGTGGTGGTGTGTGTGTTAGATTGTGTGTGTGGTGTGTGTATGTTATGTGTGTGTGTGTGTGTGTGTGTGTGTGTGTGTGCTCGCTTGTGAGCGCTGCTTAATCCTTGTTTCACACGGCTGCATGTCAGAGTGTTGCAGAGATGTTGGCATCGGGGTCACACTCCTGCCTGCCGTCTGAGGGCACGCCTTTGTAGGCACGCCTCACATCACACCGATGAACAGCAGAGTAATCACTACTACTCACCATTTACTCACCATTTACTCTACTAATCACACTTGTCACCCACGGATACCATGACTACATCCTTTATCTAAACTCACCTCGCTTTCTGTCTTTTCAGTTAGGATGGCCGATTCTTATGTTGCAACATCACAGATGTCGTAATCTTAATGGCAGTATTAAATTAATCATGGTGGACTTAATTGATCTAATTTAGGTGTAGGAATAGACTGAGAATAACAGAAAGGCGAGAGAGTGGCCCCATGACCATTTGCACAAATAATGTAACTTCTCGTCTTGTATTATTAAATAGTAATGAGTTGTAATGTAATGAATTGATTTAGACTGGACTTTTTCATATTTCAACTATAACATCACTGATTTATAATTCTAATTTGAAATATCATCAGAAAGTAGTGCAAAGCATTTCCATCCATAGAAGCAGGACAGCTTCAGAGATAGTCTTGGGCTTATGGACTAGATGTGCAAAGGCTGTGAGGTGACCACGAGGTCAGAAAAGGCCGTGAACTCACAGCGTGTGAGTTCTAAAGAGCAAGTAATTCCACTTCCAGGGTATATCCCAAACACACACACACACACACACACACACACACACATACCTAGTGCCAAACACAGTGCCTTTGCATTAATCTCTGACATGCCCGCGTGCCACTCCAAAGCGGTGTCAGTAATTATTCTAATTGCCTCTGATCAGGCCTCGGAGGCAGAGGGGGAGGCGTCAGAGGCGCGGGGAACACTGAAGAAGATCCAGAAACTGGTGCGGGTGAAGAGAGCGAGCCAGAACAGCACGGAGGAGGGGAAGGCTCTCCCGGACACGAGCGACAAAGGTCTGATGTCCTGTGTGTAGAAGCAAACGTTCATTCAGACAAACAAAAACAAAAAACTAATAAATATAGCTGGCTAATTAAAGAACCAGCTAAGATACTATCAAATAAATAGAACATATACAGAAGTTAACACCCATCCCTACATTTTTTTACATAATTTTTCTGTGCTATATCTCTTATTTAGGAATTATACACATAAAATACTGAATGCAAGCCCATCCTTCACAACAGATTCAGAAGAAAGATAGTCCCACGATATATAAATGATCTATACATCCATCCATCCATCTAGGTTCGTTCAGATAAACAAAAACTAAAAAATAATAAATACAGCTAGCTAATTAAAGAACCAGCTATCAAATTAGATACTATCAAATACATAAAACATATACAGTAGTTAACACCCATCCCTACATGAATTTTTTATTATTGTTCTATGTTATATCTTTTATTTAGGAATTATATGCATATTATATGAATCATATTATACACATATAATACTGAATGCAATCCCATATACATCACACAACAGATGCTGCAGAAAGACAGTCCCAGGATAGGCCTGTATTATATAAATGATCTATACATCCATCCATCTAGGTCCCACAACAGATGTCCTGCTTAAGGAGGACAGTCCCGTCATCACTTGCATTGGCCTTGGCAAGAAGCCTGAGCGGAAACCAGGGAAGGAACTTACACATCAGCATCAGCATCAGCATCGGCATCAAAAGCATCAACATCAAAAGCATCAGCACCAGCACCAGCATCAAAAGCATCCGCATCAGCAGCAGAAGAGTACAGACCGCTGCAGCGTTGCCATGGACACCCTGGAGTTGCCCTGGACGCCCAGGCTTCACCAGCAGCACCATTGGATAAGCCCTGAGCTCAGCCCTCTGCCCTGGGACAGTGGCTACCACACCTGCCAGAGGCCGCGGCCCGATCCGCACCTGTACAGCTTTGACTTCACGCTACCGCGCGGCACCACCTGGGAGAGGTACGAGAGCCTCGTCCTGGATCTGGACCGCGGGCGGGGGGGGAGGAGCGGATGCGACCAGGTGACCCCCCAGCGTGTTGTCCACTCCCTTGCTCACCTGGAGATGGCCGACGACACGGTGAGTCTGAGTAGGGTCTGGTTCAGAGGCCGGGGGCGGGGGGTGGCGGGGCGGTGGGCGGTTCTAGGCTGCATGTGGCACAACTGCTAGATCAATGTGCTCACATGGACTTGAATCCCAGGGACAGCACACAAAGGATTGAAATGGAAGTGGCTCTGGATAAAAGTGGCACGGATAAATGAACACATTTACTTGTTACAGGTCAATACAACCAATGTCAAACAGCCATTTAATCAGCATCTTTTTTTTAACCACCTTCAAACCAATCTTAATCACTTACCTTGAGTAGAACCCAAAGGTTTCAAGTCGATTATGGTTCAGGGGCGATTGAGCTGTGTTCGGTGTTATACTGTTGATATCTTGATAGCCTGAAACAGTCAAATACAGATTTGTATTGGCTGAATTATTGTGACACCTCTGCTGGTCATCGAGGCTGCATGTTGTTTTTGTTGTGAAATGGTTATGGACATTTCTTATGGTTATTGACACATATGTGATTGAAACAGTTCCTGCTGGTGATCCTTTTTGTAAAGGGTTTTTGGCCATTAAGTGTCATGTCTGAAGTCTACCTAGAGAGACTTTTGCAAACACCTGTGATGTGATGTTGGGCCATCCTCAGCCTTTGTTTCTGCAATGGTAATAATAATTATAATAAAAATGATAATAGTAATAAAAAGAAGAAGAAGAACCTTCTATCACTTAAGATCACTAATAAAATATAGAATAAGCACCAAAGCACCCAGTAAAACAACCGTAAGACATGCAGTACGCAACAGAGCACCGCTCAGCAGTGGCAGTATGATATAAGATTCCAATGATGCGTTTAAAGTGAGTAAGCTAGTTACTAAGATGGGTTATAAAGAGCAGCTTGAGTTCTGTGATGGAGTCCCGTGTGTGAGTGTGAGGGGGACGTGAGTTCCAAAATGTGGGTGCAGCATAGGAGAAGGCCCTAGCACCCATTGTGCTGAGGTTGATGGGTGAGGCATAGGAGAAGGCCCTAGCACCCATTGTGCTGAGGTTGATGGGTGAGGCATTGGAGAAGGCCCTAGCACCCATTGTGCTGAGGTTGATGGGTGAGGCATAGGAGAAGGCCCTAGCACCCATTGTGCTGAGGTTGATGGGTGAGGCATAGGAGAAGGCCCTAGCACCCATTGTGCTGAGGTTGATGGGTGAGGCATTGGAGAAGGCCCTGGCAGTGATGGCTGGCAGTGCCAGTAGACCTGCTGATGAAGACCACAGGGAGGGAGAGGGAGTGTAAGTCTAAATGTGTAAGTGTAAACGTTATCTCTTTATCTTAACGAGATAAATGTTATTAATACGTTAAGTTTAATACGTTTATCTGTTGGGCCACAGGGAGCCAGTGTAATTGAATCAGCAGGGGTGTGACATGTTTGGTGGACTTTCAACATGTAATAATCCGTGCTACAAAGTCAGCTCAGTGGTGAGTGTGTGACGTGACCAAAGCAGTGACATAAGACTTCCACAGAGTTTTGTGTTCAAGCAGGGCGTTGTCTGGATATGTCTTGCAAATGCCAAAAGGCAATCTGGGAGACACTGTTTGTATGACTGGAGAAAGAAAGGGAACTGTCCAGCATGACACCAAGGCTCTTAATCTGACTGGAACACGGTATGGTGCCCGTCTATGGAGAGGGTGAAAGTGTCCACCTTCACAAGGGCTGATTTTTATGTCTGGTCAAGGAAGGTAGTTTTTTTTGTTTCATAATGCCAGTCTTGTTCATGTGCCAGTCTTTAACCTCCCTTTAAGGAAATGATGAGGCAAATCTAAATGATGTAATAACAAACGGAAACTCTAGAACATTGCAGTGTCACACTGAAAAACTTTCCTGTAAAGAAAATGAATGAGGACGCATAAGAGGAACCATCTCTTGGTTATTGGTACCTTTTTGCCTCTCTTTTCAATCATATATAATACAAATATGCATCTCTAAATATATGATTTAGTCATATTATTGATCAAAACTATTCTCGTTTTTGCAAGTTTTGCTTCCTAGTGTTGCATGTAGGCCCCCAATAAAAAGGTCACAACTTTGTGTCTTTGATGAAAGATTAAGAGCTTGTTATGACACTCACATCCTGCCCAGAGCAGCGGAAGTGTGTCGCTCCTCCGCTTCAAGTTTTAACACCTCGGACACAGGCAGAAACGAGAAACAAGTTTCATGAAATAAGCTAAACGAAACGAAACATGCTACATAGAAATGCGTCAAATGCCTCTGACAAACCAAAGAATAAACCAAAGGTAAGGTGACATTTGTGTGAAATTATTAATTCAGTTTTTATATTTATTGACGCTAGAAATAGACAAATAGACAAATAGACCAAAAGAGAAAAAGGTCAAAGTAAGCGGTTGGTCAAGTGACATATATTTAAATGATTGCATTGCAAATAGGTTGACCTCTCGCTAAATGATCAGCATGATTTAAATTATTATTAATATTATTAAAATATTTACTCTAAGAAGTGGCATGAATGTTGGATTTGCAAATTTTGCTATTGAAAAGAACTGTCTGGGACACTACCTGCAACCTCAGCAAACTGTATAGTACTGTGCGATCCAGTCTATGCATATTTTAACACAGGGGTTTTACCTCGTAAAAGTTACCTGAAACAACTTGCCATTTCTTCGAAGTGCAAATGTGCTTGTCTTTGTCTGTTTTTGTTTGCACAGAGATCGTCCAGCTTTGGTAAATTTGAGACGTTCAGACATGCTCGACAAGCCAAACCTGAGGAGAACGGAGTTGCTGTGGTACGACTGGCAAATGTTTTCTCCTTTTATAAATACTGTGATTATAACAGTGTATGAAATAATGTATGGATCTAATTTCAACATATTTTAGTACAAAATAGCAGCTAGCTCAAAAGTACACAATATGTATGGATGTTTTATTAACATCAAATTACTGCGTGATTGTTGACACTAATTTATTGCACTGCACTATAATCATGCTATTCAAGGCATGGTGCGCTGTAAACAGGTTAGCGTTAACTTTACTCACAATTGAGACTAGACTAGATTAACACAACACTGAGTGGCTATCAGCCAGACAGTAGAAACGCAAATGTTTTTTGTTCCCACCCTCCGTTTGGCGCAAATATATAGCCCCAGCTTGCACTTGCCTTATAGTGGAATCATGGCTTGTGTGTGTGTGTGTGTGTGTGTGTGTGTGTGTGTGTGTGTGTGTGTGTGTGTGTGTGTGTGTGTGTGTGTGTGTGTGTGTGTGTGTGTGTGTGTGTGTGTGTGTGTGTGTGTGTGTGTGTGTGTGTGTGTGTGTGTGTGTGTGTGTGTGTGTGTGTGTGTGTGTGTGTGATTGTGTGTTTGAGCATACATGTGTGCATGCGTGCGTGCCTGCGTGCGTGTGTGCGTGCGATATGTGCGTGCGATATGCTGCTGTGTGTGTGTGTGTGTGTGTGGGTGTGTGTGTGTGTATGTGTGTGTTTACCTGTATATGCCTGTTCGCCTGTACTGCAGTCCTCAGCAGAGGCCCCAGAGACCCCTGAAGCAGACCAGATGAGACAGGGGACCATCGGCAGGAAGATGAAAGCCATCTCTATGACCATGCGCAAACGAATGGGGAGAAAGTACATCAAAGCCCTGTCGGAGGAAGGGGTGAGTCGCAGTCCTTCACCATAGCAACACTACTGTTCTCCGTCAGCGTTTGTTTCTGAGTGTGTGAGAGAGAGGGGGATTCACAGAGTGACCTCCAGGGAAAATTGGGCAAGAATGTAGATCAGTGGCTTAGACTAGACATCCTAGTAGAGCCCACATACTATGTCACTACAGGATTCCACTTAAAACCACCATGAAGTTGCTCAGGGACCTTTTTCTCACCCGAAAAAACACACTGCTCCAGTGCAAGGCCTTTCCTATAAACAGCCATAGAGGAGCATGTGAAGATGGATTACACACACCTCTCATGTCTCAGTTATAAATGGTAAGGAAGCTCGTGTGGGGATTAAAGACTTTGCTCGTTGGGGGTGCAGGGGGAGGACCACGTCCTTGTGTAAACCGGGAGACTGAGCGGCTTTGGCACATGTAGAATTAAGCGTGTGATGGCAAAGGCGCCAGGCTCTTATTTGATTTCACTTTCTAAAGCACTCACACCCAACGTCAGAGCATCTAGGGGGTCCCTGGCTCACAGCTGACTTGTAAAGCATCATATGTCCATAGAGTTGTACTGTAACTCACTTTGAATATAAGCATAAAGGAACTTGTAAATGTCGTCCAGGGAGAGGACACAGAGGGAGACCATGAGGCAGAAGGAGACGCAGATGCAGACGCAAGCAACACACTGGCCAAAGCTTGCAGGAGGTCCAGCAACTCACTGGAGAGTCTCTACAGCCTCAACAGTGGACAGAGCTCATCCAGTAGGACTATACCTCTCAGTTCTCTGTTCAGTCCCGCCACAAATAGATTAAAGAGTCTCAATCATAGCATTCTAATCCTATCTGTTATAGCATTCTGACTCTATTTCTAGAATTCTAATGTGATATATTTGACACAACCCACAGCTACAAAAAACAATTGAATTCTAGAACAAGCTTACTACTAAAAGAACTAGCAACATGCTGGGTCCTGGTTAGTACCCAGGAGTAAAGTACATACATGGGTAAAGTAAAAAAATAAAGTAGACATGGTTTTTGGTCTTAATAGATAAATACATGTTGTAAATATGTTGTGATCACCATTCCTATAAAGCACTAGTGCGTTGATAAGCATTGCCATTGCATAGCACACATCTTTAAACTCTCTCATAGAGGGTTTCTGTACTTAGATGTGCTGTGTTTTAACTGTGTGTCACTGTTTGGTAGGCGGCATCACCAGCGGCTCTGAAGGCTCCAGCAACAGAGACAGCCTCAGGCTGGAGGAAGAGGCGCCCTTCACAGGGCAGTTCTGTGGCAGAGCCCGGGTGCACACAGACTTTGTGCCCAGTCCGTATGACACAGAGTCCCTCAGACTCAAGGTAACCAGACCGCTGCAGAGTGAGGGCATTTCACTTCTGCTGTTTCCTTTGTGACGTGTTTCTCTACATCAGTCATATCTGATTTTCAAGAACATCTTGGCATTCTATTGCGTGTTCATTTATTTCTTCAGGATTCATTTTTATCACGGTTTCATAACAGCCACATTTTCCGTTTCTTAAACGCCCTTGTTTGCAGGTGGGGGATGTGATTAATATCGTCAGTAAACCACCCATGGGGATATGGACAGGCATGCTAAACCATAGAGTGGGCAACTTTAAGTTCATATATGTGGACGTGCTGGTGGAGAAGGCCCCGGAGCCCCGGCGGAGAGTGAACCCCCAGGGGAGAAGCAAGAGGCCGCGGCCCAACACCTTACTGGAGCTCCTGGCTTGCCTCAACCTGGAGGTGAGTCCAGCAGAGGTCCTGTGCTCAACCAACAGTGAAGCTGCATCTGACGTGCATCTGGCCCAGAGCTGGCAGATTCATGTTAGACCAGATAGACCCATCTTAGACCAGGTCCAAATCACGTAGAACCAGGTTAGACCAGGTCCAAATCACATAGACCCATGTTAGACCAGGGCCAAATCAAGATAAGTTCTGTTTATATCTGTTCCAGGGATTTTTGTTATCTGTCAATTTGTGTTGTGCTTGAAACGTCAAAACTGTTGCAGACTGACTCATTCATCTTAATTAAGAGCTGAGCTGACGTCAGTCTGTGCAACCACTCCAAGCAGCATCAGTGTTATGTGTCTGTCTGATTAGTTTTTTCGTCAGATGTTGTCAGACAGGATGTGCTACACTGGTAGACCTGTCAGATAGATTCTGTTAGAGTTTGTGTGGAAACACTGACGTTTGAAAAAAAAAAAAATAGTCAGATCAGGACAGTTCAGTTTGTCTTGTTTGGTTTGTGAACGAACGTTCCTCGTCTCTGATCAGTAGTCAGATATAGGTTCTGTGTTGAAACGCTGCTGTTTTCTCAGGTCAGTCTGGTTTGTATCTACAGGAACACGCCTCATCTCTAATGCTCAATGGATACGAGACTGTGGAGGACCTGAAAGAACTGAAGGAGAAGCACCTCATTGAGCTGAACATAACCGACCCTGAGCATAGACACAGGCTACTCGCCGCCTCCGAGTGCCTCCACGACACAGACCGTGAGTGCGGTAGTCATAAGTGACAGTAGATGCATTCACATCGCATGCAAGTCAAGTTTATGTTTATTACCATTTTGGTTAAGATGAGATGGTCCAAGTCAGGTTTCTGTACCTCACCATTTTTTTATTTTACAATTTATCTGACAGGAAAGTCACTATGTAAAAGAGTTCTTGCATATCCTTTTACTGGTCCAGGTTAAGTCTATGTACTTCAGCATTTATTAGAGCTCAAGGTAAAAGTTTGTGCCCCTTGCCTGGTCAGTACTCAGTAACACCCCGAGTATCACAGCTTGTAAACGTTTTTTTGCAGCCAGCGAAAGGCTAAAGTGTAGTCCAGAACATCGGAGGTTCATGCAACACAGATGTGTCTGTGGCCATTTGTGTCTCCAAAACATGCTGTTGTGGACACGTCTCACAGCACACAAGCCCAATCACTCAATCACGGTGTCTGAGATTATATCTCTACGTCACGGGAAATTACAGCACAGACACCGTTTAACAGATCTATAGCTTTCTCCGCCGATCCATGACCGTTTTATCCTCCATCTAAATAGCAGTATTTGAAAAATGTTTCCAAAATGTATCAGGCTTGTTTTCTTTGCAAACATCTAACACTTACTTTTGTGGGTGAGGACGCGGTAAAAGTTTTCTATTTGTGTAGGTGTCGCTGCACAGTAGAAAGAGTATGTTAAAGGTCTTTTGGAGTCAAACAGAGATTTTCATTTGTCTTTCTAGCAATCCTTCAGGTAGTTATCTCTGAAGGTTTTCTTTGTCCTCCACACCTCCAGCGTTCCTGTTAACTGCCATCTCTTAATTACATTACAAACTGAGGAAATGGCAACCTGAAAATGGTTTGCTATTATCTTATAGCTTCTCCTCACTTCGGTATCTTCTATAGCCTCTTCCTGCTTTGTGGCTGCTAGGAAGAGTGCTAGGCAGCTGCTTTTATAAAGGTCATTTATAAAGCTTTGAAATTTGCATCACTTGGCCTGTCCTAAGAATAATTGTGAACAAGCCATAGACCGAACAAGCTCATTAATTAAGGTCTGAGACGTTGGTAAAAGTTTTCTGAGAGCTCAAATATCTTGGGGTGTCCAAACCTTGGTATGGTGCCCCTTTTTTGTCACTCTAAAAGGAAGCACGCTGTTCTTGCTTAAAAGGTTTCATCTTTAACGTTATGCCCCTTGGAGATCAGTTCATTCAGATGTTGACCAGGGGAGCACAAACCTTTGCATGAAACTGCATCATTTCACTTGTCCAAGTCAGGTTTTTGTACTTTACCATTTAAAAACAAAAATGTTTACATTGTCTTTGTGACAAAAAGGGGTATATACAACCAGAATGTGGTGCATGGGATAGAGTACCTAAATGCAAGTAAACATGCATCATAAAGCCATGGCGTGCTCATGAAACTCAGGCAGGAAGTGGACTTGAGGTTAGTGCGGTTGGCACACAGACAAACTGTTATCTGTGCTGATGTTTCTGTGAAAACACTCGCTTACATGCTGACTGTGAAAAAAAAAATGTAAAAACTAAACATTTGTGTTGTTGTTTGTACCCCAAAAGATGGCGAGGCGAACGAGGAGCCCACGTCTCCATCAGAGGCCCTGAAGCCTGAGCTGAAGGACTGCCCGCGCGACTCTGGGTGCTACATCCCCTCGGACGTCTCAGACAACAGCAAAGATGACACGGACAACCTGTTAGCACTCAGCTCCTCACCAGCGGAGACTTGATGATCCCCCCCCCCCCCCCCCCCCCCCCACACACACAAACACACACACAGAAACATACACACACATACACACAAACAAACACACACACACACACACACACACACACACACACACAGAGAAACCTACACACACACACATACACACACACACACACACAAGACTCTCCAGAGTTGGCTGGTCTACTCTTTGCACGTACTCATGTGCTGTGGTGGCATCAGGAGGTCACTGCTTCAGCTCAGACATATTGCCAGGCTGTTCTTTTGTAGCATTTGATTGTTGTACCGCGTGCGCTTGTGTCTTCTGCACCGCTGACCAGCACATGCATGGGAATCCCATCATGCCACGAGTTTAGCAGTGTTTCGGAGTGAGTTCAAATGATTGGTTTGTTGTGTCAGTGTTGAGGAATATGTTATTTTTTCTTTAGAGACTTCAGTGTGGTGATAAATGTATTTAAAGAAATACAGCCCAGAGATCACCACCCTTGGGCCGAATCTGAGCCGTAACTGGGCTGTAGCCGGCTGCCACCGGGCAGAATCTAATCAATGTGGGAAGAAATCAGTTGTGTAAATATTTGTCGTTATTGTCTGGGCCAATGCATGGCTGAGACGAACCTGTTATATTTCATGTTTAAAATAAAACATGATAACTGGCCATCCAAATATGACAGTTGAAAGGTTTGTTTGGGAATCTGTGTAGCACGTTCTCCGTGCTGTGCATGGAGAGTCACCTAGTGGAACCTAATTTGTGGGTGAGACTGATCTGATCTGAGCCCATCATCCGTTTAGACGTGTTGTGTCTGATAGGATGCACGGTACACGTAAATGAACTTCTTTTTCTGAATCAAGGGGCTTTCCATCCCTTGGCAGTGTCAGAATTGAATCAATAATTTTTTTTTAAAAAAGAAAAATGCTCAGCATTATCTACAGTATGCCTTACCCTTTAGAAATAACTTAAAATACACAAATCCATTCATCACAAACTTTCAATGAATTTACTGATTTTACCACAACATAGATAAACACACTACCTATAACAACAGAATAGACTGCAGAGGTAGCCGTTGCTTCCACATCTTACTTTACAGGGACATTTGGGCAACACTCATGGGCTTTAAGGTAATATTAGCCCTCATTGGTGTCCTCACTTAGACTGAACTATGAATACAAACATTTGAACACACGCAGGCTATACACCTCTAGGGCTACTAAAGAACCAGACGCAGGGATTGTTATTTTTTACACAACTTTATTAAATAAATCAACACAATGTGCAGTTTTACTGTCCTATGGAGATGCTGAGTGGAAATGTGCAGAGCCGTTACACTAAAGAATTGTATGATATCCGAGTCATTTAAGGTTTCACCCTCCTCCCTCCAGTGGAGGTAACATCACACATTCAACCACCTTGTAGCCACCAACATCCTGAACGGTTGCAATAAACCTCAAGATGCAATAGAGTCTGTCACATTTTCCTGATAAAAAACCCCCAAAACAAATACAAAAAGTTTATTTTGTCATGGTCAGTTCAAAACTGCGTTCTTGTAATCCTCTTGTATAGTTGGCAAAAAAGTAGCTCAAGTCTGATGCCTGATACTAGATTAAAGGAATGTGAATGCAGTAACTAATTTATTTGCCAGGAGCCACGATATAACGGTTTAACAACTGGTAGGTGAAATCTCATTGTCCAGTTATCTTTAGCAAATAAATAAATTCAGTATGCCATATGCAAATATGATAACAGACACTCTACTTCAAATATATTTTATAAAGGCATTTACAAAATCCTTAAAAGTAGTCCTCTGCAGTTTTTTGCCTCCAAAAGTTGAGCATTTATGGAATCAGTCTTTCCAGAAGGACTATACACCCCTACAAATATCTAAGATAAATCCTGAACACATGCAGATCTGAGCTCAGTGTTGTCTGGTCTTTCATGCATTTAAAAACCTCTTGTGTCCTTATTCTTCTGTACTCGCTGTGCAGGCTGGCCTTCTTCTGTTCTTGAGAGACAGGAAATGCCCCCAATGCTGTGTGAAATGTCATGAGGCCATTATAGAAATGCTGATACACACACACACACACACACACACACACACACACACACACACACACACGTACACACACATACACACACGTACACACACACACACACACACACACACACGTACACACACACACACACACACACACACACACGAACGCACACCATGTATGGTCCTAGTGTTCATTCAACGAAGCACTTGAATGTTGAAACAGAGTTTCTACCTGATGAACATTTGACAAAAACTACAGATGAAAGGACAGCGGCCTACATGCATCACAAAGACAAATACACTTTAGCCAAGTGCACATCGTTCTCCTATAAAGCAACATTCTAAATTTACTCTTAACAATAGCACAATGAGGTAAAAAAAAAAAATATGAGTCTGTGTTTGTGTTTGTGCATGTGTGTGAATCTGT
Source organism: Sprattus sprattus (assembly GCF_963457725.1). Classification (NCBI taxonomy): domain Eukaryota; kingdom Metazoa; phylum Chordata; class Actinopteri; order Clupeiformes; family Clupeidae; genus Sprattus; species Sprattus sprattus. Next base: position 66,456,998 of record NC_137920.1, read on the forward strand.
ATACCAACACTCCAACAAGATAATATAGTGTAGGTGTAAAATGGTAACAATCACAGTCATTGAGTTTCACATTGCAGACAGATATGTCCGTCTGCCAGAGATATCCAAAGTTGATCTGCTTTTTTTCCTGGAAACTACAACATACTTCAGCGACATATAACAAATAAAGAGTATTCATTTAAGACACTTTTTCTGTTCACTTTTTGCAATACCTTACAACGCATTGTTTATACAGTTGCTGCCAATAAGTATGATCCTTTTCTAAGGTTTTGGTTTCCAACTTTTCTACACAGCAATTACAATTAAGGCAGCAATGGAAAGTACATTTTACAAATGTCAATACAAATACAAGCTTCACAACCCACGTGAAATTGAGGAATACAATCCTAAAAGTATGACATGGGGATTTTCGGAATAAACTACCTTCTAGGTTATATACATTGACTGGACCAACAAGACCCATACCAATTCAACACAACATTCAACTTCAACTTCAGTGAATAAAGATCAACCATGCTCAAAACAACATTCAACTTCAACCTCCCGTGAATAAAGAAGTAGAGTGTAGTGCAGAGGAAAGATAGGTGCAGACAGCTCTTACACACATTTCCCCAATAGAAAACATACCAACCATCAGTGCCATAAATACAAAATAAGTAAATAAAACAAGGTAAATAACAAGGTAAATAAAAAAAAAAGAGTCCATGTTTTTTGTTTTCCTTCTGTGATATTTTCTAGTTCAGTTAGGAGTTTGCACACTACTGTTAGGACCTGTCCCAGTGGATCGGCGGGGAATGCCGGCGTGCAGTCAGTGGGGAATGCCACCGTGCGTGTAACGAACGTATCCGTTCCCAGCGAACATCGACAACTCATCTGTGCTCCCCACACCACTGTTTATTTCTATCAAAGAAGAAGAGCAGAGACATTTTCACCGATAAAGTTTGTCATTGTCCACACTGCCCTCAACAAACATAACTAATGAGTGTGCTGGCGGCCTTTCACTGTGTGATAGAACACTCTCGCCTCAAAGTCGATAAGAAGCACATGAGGTAAGAAAAGAATAGAAAAGCCTTTATTCTCAGGTAAGCAAGGGTGTAGAAAAAAATTCACATATTAATATACATTTCAAACTACTCAGTAGCCTACATGGAAAGGAAGCAAAGAGCAAGGAACCACCAACCATCGAGAGGAACTATTGAGCATCTAAAAGAATGATAGAACATCTAAAGGAACCACTGAGAATCTAAAGGAACTACTGACCATAAAACATCTGAAGGAACCGCTGATCATTAGTAAGGACCATAGAACATCTAAAAGGAACCACTAAATTTACAGGAACCACTGAGCATCAGAAAGGATCGTAGAACATCTAAAGCAGTGTTTCCCAAACTCGGGTACGAGTACCCCCAGGGGTACGCATAGGGATGTAAGGGGTATGCAGGGAAAAAAATGTGATTTGAATTTTCTAAGTAAAACAGCCCATTACATTTTCAAACTGACCTAGAAATAGACATGACATCTTAAATAGTCTAAATATCCCAGTCACAATGCCAAAAGCACACTCATGTATATTGTAGTGATCAGCGAAATAATTACACTGCGGTTAGCTCTCGTCAGAATCCCACTCGCTGATGCCCTGTGCAGAGAAGGGGGAGCTCGTTCCGTTTGCTGCACGAAAATGGATAAATGGTTAAAAAGAGTTAATCCCCGGTCCATAGAGACACCAACCGCTACTACTATTAGAAGGCCTACAATGGAGGATGCACCTGCCGGTGACAGCAACCCAGCTTGCTCTTCCAAGAGTACGTAGCTAGAGATTAGGGGTACAGGACTGTCAAAAGTTAGAGAAACACTGATCTAAAGGAACAACTGAGAATCTAAAGGAACCACTGAGCATCAGAAAGGACCATAGAGCAAGATAGAGAAACCACTGTGAATTTAAAGGAAACACTAAGCATCGAAAGTAAACTATTGGACATCTAAAGGAGCCTCAGAGCAGGGTATGTGCCTCACCTGAGAAGATGAGCTTCTCCTTCATGATGTTGACGTCGCGGCTGGGCCTGCGCGTCATGGCGCTCAGCATGATCTGCTCGGGGTTGTAGCTCTGCATCCCACTCATTTTCCATCTAGAGTGAGAGCACAAACACCACTGTCAGTCTCAGCACCTCAGAACCACCATCACCGCTGCTGCTGCTGCTGCTGCTGATGGGTGAGATTTACCACACAGCTTCGTCCTCCAAACAATGTTACGTTTATGTTCAGAATGTATGCAATACTAATAAAACAATCATTTAAAATGCACTCAGAAAAAGAACTAGTAAACTCAATGACATAACATAATGACACTGAATTTGTATTTTTTTTTTTGTTGAAAAAAGACAACACACAGTAGTCACCACAGCACTGTCATGAGAGCCAGAGAAAGGTTGTGTCCCCAACTGCAGCGGAAAATTACCTGATCATGTGAAAGCTGAGTGATGGCAGAACGTGGTGGAAGAAAAAAGGCATGCAGAAGAGGCGGAAAGCAGAGGCAGCAAAAAAAGAAGGAGAAAGAAGAGGGAGAAGAGGGAGTGAGGGAAAGGGAGAAGAGAGTAAAGAGAGAGGGAAGGCAGGGAGAGAGAGAGAGAGAACAGAGGGAGAGGAGACAGAAAGAGAGGGTAGGGAGGGAGAGAGAGAGAAAAGAGAGAAAGAAAGAGAAAGAGGGAAGGGAGGTAGAGAGAGAGGGTAAAAAGGTAGAGAAGAGAGCGAGGAAGAGAGACAGTGCAAGAAAGAGAGGGAATAGAGGGAGGGGTAGCGAGAGCAAGAGAGGGAGAGAGAGGGGGGAAAAAGGACTGTTCAGTTGAGTTCAGTTGAGTTCAGTTAAGCAGAAGCAAATGTGTTTCAAGCATGGCGCATACAACTACAGCACAACAAGAGAAAAGGTCAGTGACAGTAGGGTCAAAGGTCAGTGAGTGAGTCAGACCCTCAGTGAGAGTGGGGTCAAGAGAAAGAGACAGAAAGAAAGAATGAAAAAAAGAAAGAGCTCATCGGGTGTAATGCTGTAATGCCATCAATCTAATACATGGAGTTGTTAATAAAAGCCGCTAGATAAAGCAGATCAATCATAGCCAGCATCTACGGTGCACACTTCTCTAAAATGCCAAATGCATGGGCTATGGAGATGTCTGTTTGTCTAGTCAAATACACTAAGACTTACTTTTGATGTACAAATATCGCAACAACAACAGCAAAGGAGACAAAAACACAGGCTATCCAGATCAAGTAGTATGCATCTGGGCTCTGCCAAAAAAAACAAGAGGAAGAGATGTTAGGCGTCAACACACCACTAGGTGTCACTGTAGCATTAAAGTGACACTACTCACATAACAGCACACCAATGGATACCCTCATCTTACAGTGAATAAGAAGACAACTGAGGTAAAAGAGTACCAAGGAAGAGCAACGTTCATTTCTGTCACCTGTATAAATGTTTCATGCTGTTTTCCAATCTAAAAGGCTTTTTCAGGCATTCAAAATATTACATTAACCTTTACTGGGCACATTGTGAACCCAATGCATCGTCTCTACTGGTACAATATTTGCTGTGAATCATACAAAGATAAACTCCATCAGGTGGAGCCCTACCAGGAGCCATATAGGGTAAGGCACATCTTTGAGAATGTTGGGGGCTTCTGAGGAGACTGATGTCACGCCACTGCACCATAACACAGAGAAGAGCCAGGGGTCGTTCACCGTGTGCACATTCACACTCATGTTACTCCCCAAGTACTGCCTGTCAATCACAAACACACACACACATATATACACATACCCACGAACACACACACACACACACACACACGCACACACACACAAACAATATGTAACCTTAAGGGATAGTTTAGAAATGTGTTCATTCTGTACATCCACAAAATCAAAGAAACTGGAACAGTAACATGCACAAAAGTTCATTACAATCTACTTTATAAAAAGACAAAATAAGACCATTTAGAAAAAAGTTGAAGTGAAACATTTTTAAATCATCATTTATATAACGCATTAACAATTCACATTGTCTCACGGTGCTTAAGAGCCCAATGCCTGAACCTCCTAGAGCCCAATACCTGAACCCCCAATGCCTGAACCTGCTAGAGGTCAATACCTGAACCTCCTAGAGGTCAATACCTGAACCTCCTAGAGGCCAATACCTGAACCTGCTAGAGGCCAACACCTGAACCTCCTAGAGGCCAATACCTGAACCTGCTAGAGGCCAACACCTGAACCTCCTAGAGGCCAATACCTGAACCTGCTAGAGGCCAACACCTGAACCCCCAATGCCTGAACCTCCTAGAGGCCAATACCTGAACCTCCTAGAGGTCAATACCTGAACCTCCTAGAGGCCAATACCTGAACCTGCTAGAGGTCAATACCTGAACCTCCTAGAGGCCAACACCTGAACCTCCTAGAGGCCAACACCTGAACCTCCTAGAGGTCAATACCTGAACCTCCTAGAGGGCAATACCTGAACCTCCTAGAGGTCAATACCTGAACCTCCTAGAGGCCTATACCTGAACCTCCCAGAGGTCAACACCTGAACCCCCAATACCTGAACCTCCTAGAAGTCAATACCTGAACCTCCTAGAGCCCAATACCTGAACCTCCTAGAGCAAGCAAGTAGGCGATGGATGACCTCACCCTGCATATAACCACCATTAACTACGCCCCATCTAAAACACTACTAACTACGCCCCATCTAAAACACTACTAACTACGCCCCATCTAAAACACTACTAACTGCGCCCCATCTAAAACACTACTAACTACGCCCCATCTAAAACACTACTAACTACGCCCCATCTAAAACACTACTAACTACGCCCCATCTAAAACACTACTAACTACGCCCCATCTAAAACACTACTAACTACGCCCCATCTAAAACACCACTAACTACGCCCCATCTAAAACACTACTAACTACGCCCCATCTAAAACACTACTAACTACGCCCCATCTAAAACACTACTAACTACGCCCCATCTAAAACACTACTGACTACGCCCCATCTAAAACACTACTGACTACACCCCATCTAAAACACTACTGACTACGCCCCATCTAAAACACTACTGACTACGCCCCATCTAAAACACTACTAACTACGCCCCATCTAAAACACTACTAACTACACCCCATCTAAAACACTACTAACTACGCCCCATCTAAAACACTACTAACTACACCCCATCTAAAACACTACTAAGTACGCCCCATCTAAAACACTACTGACTACGCCCCATCTAAAACACTACTGACTACGCCCCATCTACACCCCATCAAACACTACTGACTATGTCATGTGTAGGGCTGTGGAGGATGTCTGGACCTGATGTCTGGCAGGACAGCCTGGCTGTAGTGGAGGGTGACGGCGGTGATGCCTTTCTGTCGGAGCTCCTTCGGGGTCAGCTTCTTTTGGGACGTCTGCCGGAGCCGAGGGGCCTCACGCCGGACCTTCTCTCTTTCAGCGTCAGGGGTCCACATCACCTGCAGGCGGACAACGTTACCGGCATGAAAACACAGATCCAGAAGAGACACACACACACACATATACACAAAACATACACACATAGGTACCTCACTGTAAGCCATCACCTGCAGGCACCTAACCAGGCCCAGGAGACACACACACACACACACACATCATCAGCAACACAGCTCCAGAACACACACACACACACAAACCTACAGGAAAACATTATACATTATCATCATAACCAATACAGGGCCAGGAAGCACATGCATATCACACATATGATAGGCCCAGGAAGTACACAGACCCACATCCACACGCACACGCACCCGCCATGTCCATGACCAAAAATCCAGACTGAACACACACACACACACATACACAATCACTCACAATACAGACCCCGCCCCACATACACACACACACACTCATACCATCAGCAACACTGTTCCATTACCACACACATACAGTATATCATGTCTTTGTCCAAAGAAACAACTAAAACAAAGACCAAACACACGCACACGCACACGCACACGCACAAACACACACACACACACACACACACAAAACACACAAACAAAACACACACACACACAAACCTTCAATGTGAGCAACATAGCTTCAGAAAACACAGCTTGCCACACAGGGGTGTGGCTTCCTGTAACTGTCTGCCTGTTCTCTCTGGGGCATTGATCCCCCACACGAGAGGAAACACACACACACACACACACACACACACACACACACACACACACACACACACACACCTATACACACACACACACATACACACACACACACACACACACACTCTATTTGTGTCCCAAAACAATAACACACTTCAGCAGACATGGGAGTCTTTATATCTAACGTGTGTAATACAACAGAGTGGCTGGTGCTGAGGTATGGTGATAGCAGTATGATGGTCATGAGTGAGATTCTCAGGGAGCATACATGACAATGAGATTCTCAGGGAGCATATCAAATACATAACAATGAGCTCCAACCCTTTCCTGCACTGGTAATACCTTTTCATAAAATGACTTAATCCAATTCAATTCCTCCTTATAGTAACTTATAACACCAAACATTGACTCAAGATGCTTTACAGAACCAAAGAGCTGAACCTGGTCTGCTAAACATGTGAAATGTTTTTTTCAAAAAAGTAGCCTCTGACAAAAGCATCTGCCAAAAGACCATAACATTAATTATATAGAAGTATAAATAAACAAGCGAATGTGCGCAAATATAAGCATGAAACACGGCCGGCTATCTGACCTTGTCCAGCCGGATGCCGGACCTCTGCACTACCCGGAGGGTGTCGATGATCCAGAGGTTGTAGCGGGGGTGTCCAGGAGGGGGCCGGCGGAGGCTGAACAGCACCGAGCAGTTGGCCTTGACAGCCAGCCGGAGCAGATCGGCCAAGCTGCACACCGTCTGGTTCCCTGCACGCCGCCGCTCCCGCTGGGACATGGATGACACCGTCCAGAACGGGTCCTCCTGAAGAACCAGACGCAGCGTGAGAACTGGCACCAACACACAGTCCAGTTGTCCTCAGACCCACAGACCCACTCCAGTTGCCCCCCAATGGACTCACATGATGAATAAATGAATGAATGAATGAATGAATGTATTCAATATTACGTGCCTCTCATATGTGAACATAAAGTGGCATTAAGGCTGAATATAGGACCATGTTCCAATTTGTTAGTGACTCCCCAAAAAAAATGAAAAATACTACTGATATGCAAAAAACATATAATAACTGGGAAATCTGGCACCTGAGAAAAAGCTTGTACCTTGAGGAACCAGAGTCCTGCTTTAAGGGAGTATAACTGGGGAATCTGCCCAATGAGAAAAAGCTTGTACCTTGAGGAACCACAGTCCTGCTTTAAGGGAGTATAACTGGGGAATCTGCCCCACTGAGAAAAAGCTTGTACCTTGAGGAACCAGAGTCCTGCGTTGAGGGATCGTAACTGTGCCCAGGTGAAGAGGGAGGCGTCATCAGACTGTCTCTGGGGGAAGAGTCTCTGCACATTCGTGGTCCGCCTCAGCGTCCGGTCACGCATGAGGAAGGGCACGCCGTCCAGACTGGGGGGAAGATGGAGATTTAATTATCGACTTATTTAGAAAGCAGATGTGACTTGCGTACAAAGGCATTCTATGTGGATGACTTAATGGTTAGAAT
>NC_137920.1:66469696-66522196 GCF_963457725.1 Sprattus sprattus
ATGATGAACATTGAAGATGGGCATAATAGGTCCTCTTTAAATGTATATAATATATAGATGCAGCACAGAGTGCAGAAAAGCTGTCTTGGGGAATATGAGCAGTCAGATGAGGTGCTGGGACTCCATCTTACCAGTTGAACTCGTTGTAGTCATTGTGGGCCTCCCACCAGAAGTAAGCCCACACCAGGAGCAGGAAGAATGAGCAGCTCAAGAGGAAGAACCACGTGCCTTCCCACTGCAAGAAAAAACAGGTTCAGCAGATGCTTTAGGTAGCGGTGTAAACACACGTAATAGGCATGTTTATATATGTTACATACTGTATGTTTAAGTTCTGGTGTGTTTCTTATCATTTGTGTACTAGATATACGCCAAAAGTATTCTTCTTATTTCAAATTTCGGGAGGCTTAAGTGAAGTGAACCCAGGGTGAGTTCATTGTTGTTGCTGGGCAACAAGCTTCATGATCGGTTTGGTTTATTTCATATTTCTTGAGTGGCTATGTATGGCCTTGTATATCTAGGCCTTCCAAACACCAATGTAAAGCACATTGAAATTATTTTGTGAATAACACGTGCTAAGCTAATAAGCCTCACTTGTGCTGCTTTGCCTTAAAAGGCTTTGCCGAAACCCTATCTTCTTCTTCTTGTTCTCTCCCTCTTCTCCCCCTATCTCTGCATATTACCTTTGTTCTCTGGCTTTTAAACATACAAATACATGTGCCTGTTCTTGCCATATAAGGCCCAGTGCTCAGGACTGACACCTTGGAGAGGTAAGAGCTACACAGGCTTCAGGGAGTTTACACTGACAATAGGACTGGCAACTCTCCTGGATCTCTTTACCCAGTTCAGCTCTATTAATAGAGAAGTCAATCTAACAGGGAGGGTGCAGACATCATGCCTGATGAGGGTTTAAAAATAAGGCAGAGACATTTTTCAGTGACAAAGACGAAACATCAAACTTTAATGACCTCTATTCGGAGTTTCATAAATATTTCATTTCGGGAGAAAATTAATCATTTTTACCCAGCGTCTCATTCCGCTGTTGGCGGTAGGACAGATTTAGAACATGGTGCTGGGCGGGAGTCAGCATTCCGCTTGCTTGCTTTAAGATGAATAGGCGTACCTTCTCCCACTAAACACCTACAACCAGGAGTCAGAGGGAGGCAAGCCTGGTGTCGTAACAGGAGGAGAGAGTGGATGTGTGTGTGTGTGTGTGTGTGTGAGTGTGTGTGTGTGTGCACGAGTGTGTGAGTGTGTGTTTGTGTGTGTGTGTGTGTGTGTGTGTGTGTGTGTGTGTGTGCGTGTGTGTGTGCGTGTGTGTGTGCGTGTGCGTGTGCGTGTGCGTGTGCGTGTGCGTGTGCGTGTGCGTGTGTGTGTGTGTGTGTGTGCGTGTGCGTGTGTGTGTGTTATTCTGCTACAGAGGACTACAGGTGTTACCAACCAGATATAACCTTGCATTATGTTAGCCTGACAATCCCCAAGGACATTGCATAATGCATTCTGACACTGACCAACACCTACAATCAGTTGGCCATATTTTAAATGGCAGCATAATGTATTGTCGGTTTAACTGCCAAAAGATGTGACTAGGTACAAACAATCCGTCATGTTGACAGATGGGGTTAACAGCTCTCATGATCCCCCAACACCCCAAAGAGAAGTGCTAATCCTAGAAGTAGTTTGTGTTTTTGACCTAGATATGGACAGATAAACAAATCCAGTATCAGCCCATGCTTGCTAATATCAGTGAGCTAGATTATGGGACTTGGTGATGTTGACATTTGGCAACCTCAGCTATGTTCATAAACTAATAATAGTGTGATAATAACTAATAATAACTAATAATGATTGGCAGGCCTAACTAAGAAAAACTCTAGACAGCTGGCAGAATTCTGCTCCAGAGGAGCCTATGAGTAGATAGAAAGGTTCAGCCAATTGACTACAAATTTACACTGAACCGATCTGGCCTACTTCCTCTGTCAACCAGCGTACTACCAGCCTGCGGGCCCTGTGGCTTAAATTCCCCTTAGCCCCAATGTAAATCCAGCCCTGTGTGTGTTTGTGTGTGTGTGTGTGTGTGTGTGTGTTGAGTAGGAGGAGCTGACCAGCATAAGAAGGATCATATTTAACTGGCTCCCAGGTCGCCCGGGGCAAGGGGAGAGAGTAAGTGGGGGTGGTCACGTGACTAAAGTCCAACCTCTTGGGACAAGACGCAGAGACGCTGAAGTAAACATCATCAGGGTTCTGTTTATGTTTCAAGTGAGGCCACACACACCTCTAAAGATGAGCCCACACACACACACACCTCTGAAGATGAGAAGCAGCATTTCTAAAAATATAAGCTTCCCTGAGCAGCTGAAGGTGCTGTGTAGGTCAAATAACTTTAGACCACACTAGAGTTCTAGAGTTTGCATGTTTCCAAAAACACAAAGACTTTTGCTCAAAGACTGAATGCATTTTATGTGCTACGATAACTTACTTCACAATGGCCTCAGCTGATGGAACTCTTATCTACAAGTAATGGAGTATATGATAAAGTGATGTCACTCATGAAGAGAAATGTGCCTGACTAAAGAAGTAAAATGTGTGGATTACGGACAGAATCAGTAAGGCGTAGAAGTGTCTTCATTCAGAGTAAGAAGGCCCAATGTGTTTATAAATACACGGGTAAATACACGGATCAGTGTTAGCCTAATACCTTTAAGTATTTCTGCAAACACACTCACTGTCAAACAAGGCTAACTGATGCTAGCTGCTATAAAATATAAACACATCCACAGGACATCATCACTGTGCAATTGGGTTAAGATTAAACAGTAAGTGAAAATGGAGTCAACAAATGAGTATGTTTAAATTGCCTTTTTTTAAATAAATAATACATTTTCAATGCATGCCGCACTCAGTATGACAGTGCAGATTGTACCTATCCTTTGGGCAATCACAGAAAGACACTTTGGACCACAGATACAGCACCAGTGGGTACTGAATACTGTCTTTAACCCCTCTGTAAGCATAGAGGTTAATTAAATTCCAGCAGCGCACTCGCCTGCCTTTCTGATCATGCTGAGTTTCCTACCCCTACCACAGGTATGCGGACATTACTACCCAGGGCTTACATAGACAATATGTTTGCATACACAAATTGTTCACATTGAAAATGTAGCTTTTACTCAGAGGAACAAGGTGCTTGGTGCTCTGTACAAATACAAAGAAGTGAAAACTTTCTACACTGCATGTGAATAAAACTCAAACCTCTGATTACTCATGAACTAACCAGTGTCATTTCCTCAGCCTAATATAGCCAGTATATGCTGTGCCTGCTGCTTATGGGCTCAGATACACATACGCGTCTTTTTTCAGGCAGAAACGCTTCAGTAACGCCTTGGCAAAGTGCGGCGGCCAAAACAGAAGCGGTGCGCTTCCCTGCCTTGCGCTGGAAAGTTGAGAATAGTTCAACTTTTAAGCGCACCTAAAAAACGCTTCAAAGACGCAACGCGTGGTGGAGAAGGGGCGCACGCTTTAAACGCGCCGTACCATAGGAATCAATGCATTTGCTCGCGTCCCGTTTTTACAAAAACGTGTATGTGTATCTGAGCCCTATGGGAGCATGCCTTAAAAAAGACCTCCGTGTTCTTTTTTTAGATTAGATTAGATTAGATTCAACTTTATTGTCATTGTACAGAGTACAGGTACTGAGACAACGAAATGCAGTTTAGCATCTAACCAGAAGTGCAATAAAATAGCAATAAAGTGCAGAGTATTTGCATATGTAAAGTGGAATAATTGAATAAATAAGATACAGTAAGAGTTGGGTATGAAAAAAGAACAGAATTGCGACTAGCAGCAATTGAGGTAGGAAGTGTAGATAGATGTGAAATATATAAATGTGAAATATATAAAGTGCAGGTGTAAGTATTAGTGGTGGTAATAAGTAAAAAGAAGTGAATGAGGTATTAGTAATATAATAATTAGTAAGTGGTGTAAGTACGGTTAGTACAGTAAAACAGCAAAAAAGTATTCTAAGTACAGGTAATACAGTTAAGAGTTGGGTAACAGTAAAGTGTGATAAAAAAGACATTCTTGTGCAAATGTGCAAATTCTTCTGTAGTGGCAGTGGTTAAGAGCAGTGAACTGCTCGGCTTAAATCTCTTGGACCTGTTGCCCGCGGTAAAGGGCAGGTAAGGATGTTCTCCGAGCGCAACACCTACTTATCGATACAGGATTTCAAGGAAAGAGCATTAGCTTTGATTCCCTGCCCGGGAGTGAGTCTATTCGGGCAAACAGATATGATTGCCATGCTTAGTCAATGTACAGTGTACAGTGGCTGAACCTACGTGAATAGCAAAGCTATTGTGTATGCCTTGAAATGGAAACCTAAAGGTCTTCCCTATTTCCCTAGGCCCCCCCCCCCCATTGTATACATTGTCACTGTTGTGACCGAAACCAAGATTATTTGATAGGAAATTTAGAAGTGAACTAGGAATCCCTGCAAACAAAACATGGTTGTCCACACAGTGACCTTGATAGTACACTGCAACATAGAAAGCCCATCTCAGCACAAGCCAAACAAATACTGACGCTCATACAGATATCGATGCCGAAATAACATGCATTCCTTTTGATGTGTAAAGTTTTGTGCAATAGTCGGTAACGGGTAGAGGCCCGGGGGTCGGTACCTTGGTGGTGTCATCGTGGGAGCGCTGGTAGCGTTTCCAGCGGCAACCGTAGATCCCGGTGAGACAGGACAAGCACAGCTGTCTCTCATAGACCTGCAAGGGCTGGTGCTTCACCATCCTCCCTCAGTCCCAGATGCGCACCACTGAGTTTGCATCCCACAACCAACAACGACGCCTGCAAACAGAGAGATAGAGATAGAGACAGAGAGAAAGACAGAGAGAGGGAGACAGAAAGAGAGAGAGGAAGAAGAGCGAGAGAGAGAGAGAGAGAGAGACATACATGCCAATGAGAGCAATTCTTCAGTTCTCAAAACTTGATGGGTTGATTGTTGTTTACATTTATTTTCTGTTTCCAGCTGGCGAAGAGGGCAGACTATCCCTCAAAGCTGTGAAAGACAAATATAAATGGCCTTTCTGAGCATAGAAGCACGAGCACGTATTTGTCACTGCGTGGACGCGCTGATGACGAAACAACAGATGGTCTGCCATTTTTAGCTGTTTTGTTGGGGGGAGATAATGTCTGTAATTAAACAGGAATCACAGGCCCCGTCACTTCACACAGGCCTGAACTCAAGGGCAGAAGCCCCATAGACGTGTTAATGAACATGTTAAACATCTCCTCCTAGACTGCAATCAGCAGCACAGCAAATGGCTGCTACCCACTCTCCTTTTTCACAGTTAACAAAAACAGAGGTAAAACTTCTAAATGTTATATAGCAATGAAGCCTTTTCCAGGGTAAATGGTAAATGGACTGCATTTCTACTCATAGGGCACTCAAAGCGCCTCAGACATCTATATATCCACACACCGATGGTGGAGGCTACTATCTAAGGTGCTGACCTGCACATTCAGGGGCGGTTGGGGTTTCAGGGTCTTGATTTAGGGACACTTCGACACTTGCAACCTTCCAATTGTAAAAATCCTATAGTTGAGTTTACTTGAAGGAATCCAGGAAACCGGTTGCCTTGAACAAGTCAAGTAAATTGAAATAGAATTTCCAAGTTTGGTTTACTGTATACCCTTCATTGTAGACATACAGTAAACCTAACTTGGAAATTCTATTTCAATTTACTTGACTTGTTCAAGTCAACTGGTTTCCTGGATTCCTTTAAGTAAACTCAACTTATCACATTTTACAGTGACCTCCTGAACCATATTGCAGTAGAATTAGTAGTAGAAGTAGTAGTAGTAGTAGTAGTAGTAGTAGCAGTAGTAGTAGTAGTAGTAGTAGTAGTAGCAGTAGTAGTAGTAGTAGTAGGAGTAAACTTCTTCATGTAGTATAGCAGTGAAGCCCTTGGGAGTAAGCTCTCATGGAGTTGCTAAGGTTAGTTATACTTTTTGCTCAAATTTCCCAATAACTCTGATGTTTGCTATTCCACCAGTACTGATTGTCAACATCCTGATCTTGATGTATTGTTGTGGTCATCCATGTGATTTAAATACAGATTAAGTGCAGCCAGTGAAACTACTTGCTTGTATTCCACCCACACCATGCAAGCTTGACCAGTGTCCAAATCATCAAAACTTGCCCACATTTTCCACTTTATGCAAGCTTTAACCAAGTGATCATTCTGTTGTTGACATTTAGGCTAAAAAAACCCAATGTGTGATACAACATAAAACCTCAAGGTCAGCAAAGTTGCTTTAGAACAGGTTGACAGGTGAAATACATGAATACACTGTTCACAACCTTTCTCCTAAATATTCCTGTGGGATCAATAAAGTGTCTTTCTATCCATCTATTTATCTATGAAACTCCAAGGGGTGAGTTTTCCACAAGTTCCTGCAACTATCAACCCATTCACACACCGACAGCAGAGGCTACAGAGGAGGAGTCAGGATTGAACTAGCAGCCTTCCGATTGCTGAACGCCTCTTCTACCTCCTGATACGCAGTCACTCCACTGCATGGCACCCACATCCACGGCACAACACTGCTGGCCTACAGACACATCAATCAGCCTGAAGACTGGTATTAAAAACAAGACCCTAAAAAGAAACACAGCTTGACATCTCTATCACACAGGGGGACGTTCACTGTAATAATGGCGGTCGTCTTGGGAACAGACAAAAATGTCTTAGCTTGACAGCAGACATTTTTCCTCTTAAGACTTCACAATTTTTTTGCACGCTCACAACTACAGAATTAATTTAGTCACTGTGTTGCAATCCCTGCGGTCGCACGTCAATGATTCAGGCCTATTACTTCTGTATGCATTTTGAAAACTGTTCATTAACAGTTTAAATACTTTATAGAGTTTGCCATGAGAACTCCAATAATTCTAAACATGGTTTTATAGTATTGCCATGCAGAACTGGCAGATGCCAATTGCCTACACGGCAATTATGTTATTATCTTTGTCTTTATTCGTTCATTTTGCTTTTAATTCTGTAAAGAACAGTGAATTGCCTGTGTGTATGAAATATGCTGTATAAAAAAATCTGCCCTGCTTTTCCTATAGAACATACATGTAACCAGGATAGGTAAGCGTGAGCATCTGAAGAAAAAACACAGCAGGAGCAATGGCAACTTATCCTGTTAAACTATATTTATATTTAAAAGCCTGTGGTGCTGGATCTCCTCACAAAATGTGGAACCTAGCAACACTGAATGAATAACGGATTGCCAATTTCGCTTGCTATGGAGATCTGTGACTAATTTCTTACACTAATTGAAATGAGGCGTACCAAAAACGAGTGTAGGAAGTGAAGGAAAGAATAAATATAATATAAAAATAATTTACAATTTACTATTACAGACATGGCTGCTCTGCTGGATCCCACTGTCTGTGTCTCTCCAAGCCCTTGGGGCGTGTTTCCCAGTCGCAGTGTCTCTTAGTGTTTTACGAGAAGACTTGAGAGGTATACTTTACCTAAGCTGTCCTGAAACATCTCTTCAGAGTTCCCCTGAGAGAAGCCTTCTAGGTACACCTTAAGAGGCTGAATCCATGTTTCTGGATTTAATTATTGATTATTGATTATTTATTATTGTTATTGACGTAGATTTGAGCAAGCATGTTTATGCTGAGCATGAGTCAGATTGTAGCGCTGGTGATCATTATTATCAGATGAAACATCAACAAGAAATACTATACAAGTCAAAATTGAAATAGCTCCAAATAAGGATTGTTGTACTCTTGAATATATTCAAAGATATGCATTTACAAGGGATTAAAATTCAGCTGATTAATTTCACACAGATGTTTACCGTTCAATTCAACAAAGCCCACAATGTAATGCAACATATCTTGGTCTTCCATCGCAGTCAGTGCATACATCCAGACACTCTAAAACGTTGATCTGAAAACTTTGTGACGGTATGAGTAACAGTGGTCCAGACCAAGCTTGCAAAAAGATCTCTCAGAGAAGATACATAACAGTTAAAGATGTTCTGGGAAACACCTTGAACAGTTAAGGTACATCTTAAGGTATATCTTACGAATGGCGTAGCACTGAGAAGGCTCTGGAAAACAAAACGCCAGTAATGTAAACACATCACGCCCTCTGAACAGCAATATTATTTCCGTGTTAAACCACAAATACATTCACCACCAAACACACTCTAAAACACGCATGGATGCATACAGCCATGCATCCACAGACCTGCAGCAGTGCATGCAGCCATGCATCCACACAACTGCTTCAGTCCGTAAGGGCACAGGGAGTACAGAGAGCTGAGCCCTGATCCTGGTCTGGCTCGTGTCAGGCTCTGATCCAGTCCCTGTTCGATCCGGCTGGTGCTCCAGTGGGCCCAGATCACAATATAAGGCAAGCGGCTGCCCGTCTCTCTCTTTTCCCTGGTAACTTCATGACCTATGTCCATCTTGTAACGTACCGGCTCAAGGCACGAACACAAAGGGGAGTCCACGCAGAATTTATATCATAATATTGATATATACGTTATTCATTAACGGTTACAAATATATAAGTATCTAGTAATTATAAGCAAAACGTGTGGTGAATGTCAGTGTTGTGAAATAGAAACAAAAGATGTAGTGTAAAGTCAGTACAAGGTTAAAGCAAAACAAACGACGCCAACGACAATCCACAATCCAATCCTATACAACGAACTCCACAATCCAATCTCTATCCAATACGCAAATCCAGGTAACCAAAAAGCTCTCTCGACTGCCGGCAGATCAGGGCTTTTGTAGCCCATTCAATCAGCTCCACCTGTCTCCCATCACCTGCAACACCTGTCTCCAATCACCTGTAATAGAGAAGACAGAACAGGCATGCACATACTTCAGGGCGGGGCCTAGACCCGCCAGGGTCGTAACAATTTCCTTCGCTCTCTCTCTCTTTTCCCTGGTGACTACATGACCTATGTCCATCTCCATAGCTCTCTCTTTGTCTTTTCCCTGGTGACTACATGACCTCTGTCTATCTCCTTCGCTCTCGCTCTCTTTTCCCTGGTGACTACATGACCTATGTCCATCTCCTTCACTCCTCTCTCTTTTCCCTGGTTCTTCTCAGCAGAGTTGCACACGATGCAGTGTTAAAGCACACCCAACCACAGGCTCCATGAATCATGAGCCCAAACAGGAGTCGTACACATAGTCAATTGTTTTGGTGTCTTGGAGGTCTTAGAACCTTGTATCGAACACTTTAAGCAGTCTGTCAAACTCTACTCTGAGCTTTAACAAATAAAATAAGTTTCATGTCTGAAAGACATAAGATCTTTTCTCAAGTTGATGAAGCTACTCCATGGGATAGCATATTTTTCAACATGTGAGCTTATCCTCCAAAAGACCCTTCCGCTAGGATTCACACAGCAAAGGTATAGGAGTGGTTTCACTTCAACTAATTGAGAGAGAGGAAAAAAGCCTAAACAATAGAGACAGTGACCTCAATCAAAGGGCTTCACATTACCAAAACAACAACAATACCAGACACACTATTTATAGATCTTAACGCATTTGGGATGTGACATTGTAATCACACTGGCCTCGAGCTAAACAACACATTTAGCCCTCTAGGCTGTTATCTCTGTGTAACATGGCTTCCTGCGTGGGTCTCACACCTTGAGGACAAATGCTCCTGTTTGAGAGAGATAACACTCACTCGTGTCTGGCCATCTGGTTGTCCCGCGACCCCCAGTCAACAACCCAAGAAAGGGTGTCAGTTGGCCGGTTTTGTTAGTTAGATGGCAGTCATATTTGCATGGGGACCATGCACGGAGCAATATAAGCAAAATTATTCAAATCATGTCAGAAAATGCCCACCTTTTAAAGTTTGATTTGTGGTTTGTGCGGTGTCAATGCTAAACCCATAGTTTTTTTTCAAACAAACACCCTTATCAGGATCTTAATGCTGGAGTGATCAGTTTAATGAAGCCTTGCTCAGTAGAGCCAGTAAGCAGTGGGATGCCATCAGCCATCAACGCACGACAGAGCTGCAGGATCACTGACTGTGCGCTCCGTCTCCTGCTGTGCTGAGAAGAGCTAGACTTTAGTTATCTGGGTATTTTTGATCAACTCTCTCACCCCTTTCCCTGTCTCTATGAATCATCTCCATCGTCATCATCATTGTCATCTTTACCAGCGTCATGATAATCATCATCATTGTCATCACCATCATCATAATATTCATTGTCATCACCATCATCATCATCATTGTCGTCATCATCATCATCATTGTCGTTGTCATTACCCTCATCCTGATCATCACAATCATCATGAGTGTCACCATCATCATCACCATTGCACAACACCAAGACATTCTCTGGTATGTAGAGAGAACATGTGACTACCTGGCAGTGTTACTTAAAGCCACTGTCCGTGAAGTTCCTCGTACCTCACTTAGCCACCCCATCTCCTGAATGTGCCATGCATATGAAAGATAATTCCAACCTCGGTTCTTTGGAAGTCTCCAGAGTGGTTAAGATAGCTGGACCATATATTTACTTACTGATCACAAGTCCCAAAGTGTTTTCTGGCTTTCAGAACAGCTATAGTGATAACGATGGCGATGTAAGCATATGAAGCCAGCTGGCCAGGGGCGTAACTATAGGGGATGCAGCAGGTGCGGCTGCACCTGGGCCTGTGGGTCTTGAAGGGCCTGTGGCCGGGGTCCGTAGACAAATTTATGTCAATCTAAATAGTTTGTATAGCCAAGTCGCTGAATATCTGCCTGCTGAGGGGGAGGGGGTGTGGCAGTTAGTGACATACCCTGACAATTTCACAGTTTTAAGTGTTGTAGGCTGAATATCTGCGCAGGGGGAGGGGGCGTGGCGGCGGCAGCGGCAGTTACGAACATGGGGTACGGGACTGTAAAATGTTTGGGAACCACAGCCTTATGCCACTGTCTAGGCAGTCATAATAGCCTGCACCTAGGCCCGTCGTTACTACGTTACACCACTGCAGCTAGCTGAAGTATTCTAAAAAACTTCAAAGCTTACAGTGGCTTTAATCTGCACAGCTTTGCCCTGTTACCAGGCATACTGGTGAAATGTCTAACTGTACAATACTGATCGTCTGTTTGGATAAACGCATCTAATCTCAGCAGTGAAGTGCGATTCAGAAGGAATGTAACAATTACACCAGGAAGAGTCTGCAAGAATTTCTCCAGACTGAAACCTTTTATAAAATAGATGATTCCATTTATTTCATCTTGCAAAGGTGATCGAATTATGTAAAATTTCATTGGTTAGCCCACAGGAGTTAAATAGTTGCTCTACAATGCAGATTACCTTACGTAATATTTACATCATCAAACTTGTATTATGTTGTTATTTTTTCAGGCTTTGTTTTAAAGCAACCTGATTTTATGATCCTCTTTCTCATTAATGTATGTGTCTAATAGGGTGCTTAGCAACAGCATTTCAACTGGCCTTGATATGGGAACAGAGAACCTGAGAGCCAGATGTTCCCTGAAAAGAGAAGCATTCAATCACTGCCATTTTACCTTCACACACACACACACACACACACACACACACACACACACACACACACACACACACACACACACACACACAAACACACACTCACAAACACACACATATAAACACACACACAGACACAAGCACTTCAAACGCACGTGCACACACACACACACACACACACACACACACACACAAAAGACTCTGTGCTCGTCTCAAATATGTCACAGAGACCCTGTGAAATAGTGGCAGTTACACACACACACACACACACACACACACGCACACGCACACGCACACGCACACGCACACACACACAAAAGACTTGGTGCTCGCCTCAAACATGTCACAGAGACCCTGTGAAATAGTGGCAGTTACACACACACGCTCTTCCAAAACAGCCTGGGTCAGGGTCAGGGAATCATCATCACACACAAAAACTGTCTTCTGTCGTTTCAAAGATCAATCGTTCAGAACTAAAGTTCAGAACTTTCATCCCCATCATATAACACAGTGCTTCATGAGTAAGTGACCTGAAACAGACCAAGGGTATGTGCATGCAACTGTAGCATTGAGTGTCACAGTGGACAGACGTCTGCCGTACTCTC
Source organism: Sprattus sprattus (assembly GCF_963457725.1). Taxonomy (NCBI): domain Eukaryota; kingdom Metazoa; phylum Chordata; class Actinopteri; order Clupeiformes; family Clupeidae; genus Sprattus; species Sprattus sprattus. The sequence goes on from NC_137920.1 coordinate 66,481,861, forward strand.
CAAAGGGAAGTGCCGCAGTTGTTCAGGAATTATGGCAACTGTCTCTGCATTACAGATTAGCCTTCTGATTAATATGATTCACTTTCTGTTGACCGTCTCAGTTTCAGTTTGTTTATTTGATCAAGAGGGACAGTGTACATTATTAAAGAGTCAAATGTAAATGCACCCAATTATAGCCAAAAGGCTAGTTTCCATTGGCAGTCCCCCTGAGTGAAAAAGGCTCCAAAACTTAAAAAAGGCATTAACGTATATCAAACATAACGTTGACAAAAAAATCTAAAATAAAATAAAATAAATAACCCTCCTCTCCTCTATGTAGTTATGAAGGTTATTTTGATACTGGTCTTGATCCCAGCCTTTTGTACAGTTAATTGGACATTGGCAATATGCTTGACATATTCTTAACAAGTCTCTTACCCCTGCGTGTCAAATCTACATTGAGATGAGGCAGATAGGGATTTGTTTATATGAAACAACTCCAAATGTGCTACACTGCATCCACATTGTTATAGCTGAATTCAAATGAAAAGACCTTTTTCTCATTCATGACCTAGAGCAGCACCCAAATATCACTGATTAACAGCACTCACACAAAAACAAGTCTTAAACACACGTCTACGTCGGTCATTTCCAAACTAACCCTGGCATAAACTGGGCTGAGATGTGGTTTGGCAGAACCAGGGTAGATTCCTGAGCCCCAGGGAGAGATCTCAAAGCACTGGTTCTGATGGAGCACTGCCAGCTGGTCGGGCCAACTGGGCCTCATAACAGGGTCTGCATGGAGAAGGTGGGGTTTACCCTGCCTTTCATAACACTGCCATTCATATCACTGTTCGTATTACAAATGGAGATGGGGGTCACCACGAACTCAACAAAATGTCCCCGACCTTGATTAGACCTCTGGAGCCATCAGATCACCTAATAACCAGCTTTACCTGGGAACAGAACCTCTGTAGAAACAGACAGGCACACTACAAGTGTTGATAATGACACCCACAATGCTGAAACCTGAATACAAACTGACGTCACCCCTTTAACAACTCGTTTCTAAAGCGAGGTGCTGAAACATTGTGCCCACCTGACAGTACAGAGAGGGCGTTTACTCTCAGCTCTTTCATTAGGTTAGAGGGAGGTATCCGAGTTACGTTACAGTGAGATATCAGAGTTACGTAACAGTGAGATACCAGGTATACATTACAGTCTGATCTCAGAGCTACGTTACAGTGAGATATCAGAGTTACGTTATAGTGAGATATCAGGGATACATTACAGTGAGATCTCAGAGTTACATTGCAGTGAGATAACAGACGACCCATGCCTACTGAGGCTGCTCTTGCCATATCTTACCTAAATGACAACAGAAATGACAAAAGCATCATTTCACAGATACAATTACTATCAAGTTGCTCCTCAAGTGGTTGAGACCACTTCAGTGGGCTTCTCACAACAGCTATGTCAAGATTATGATCTTGTACAAAGTCATATTTCTATTTAAGCCATTCCTGTTTAGCCTGTTTCACCCTGTTTAGTCTGTTTATGAGGCTTAGCAAAACAAACCCTGACTAAACCAGTTGTCTTGGAGAGACAGGAAAACAAGCCACAGACTCAGAGGAGCTTTGGTCTGGACCTCATGAAAGAGAAAAACATCCTTCTATTGGAGCGCCCAGACGTTTGACCGCTGACCAGCGTGTGTGTGTGTGTGCACGTGTTTGTTGTCCCCCTCCACAGGACTCGTCCTATGACAGTGTCGCACTCTGAGACAGCTCTGTGCAGACACTGGAGACTGGGGACCGCTCTCTCCAAAGTCAGGGGCTGCATCAGTAGTCTGGCGTTCTTCCTTTACTGCACGTGATGTGTGAGTTTAGTGAGTTGTACTGTGCTGTAAATAAAAAGTAGCTGTCATTTTGGTCACTGTTTTATTTGAAGCTCTAAAATGCGTGGATATTCAAGTGTAGGAAAACCAGGAGTGTTTTCAGAAGCCATGGTATATTGTGCAACACACTGTTATGGTTCAATGGCGCCTCACTGCCACTTTCAAATGTTACACCCCACACAGCACAGTGAAAGGCTGGACACAAGCAAACTCTGCCAAGTGTTCGATGAATATTCTCAGATCTGCTGACTAGAGATCTCCTAAGCCTTAGAAAGCTGGTAAGAAACCCAGGTCACAGGTCTCTGAGCCTCCACATGCCAAGTGGCGTCTTCAGACCAGATACCTCTCAGAGATTTCACACAGACCCCATCTGCCATGGTCATGAAAAATACGAATCTTTGTTTGAGAGTTTTTGTCTGTGTGTGTGTGTGTGTGTGTGTGTGTTTGTGTTTGTGTGTGATCGGTGCGCGATCTGAGGCATAACAATGTGTCACTGCAAGGTAATGGACGTTAATCCCCAAACATGCGTAGACTGTCAACACTCACCTACACACCTGCTTAATCCTCTTCACACAAGGTTACCAAAACTAGTGAAACAAACTGACAGATTTCCGTAAGTTTTAAGGACAGTCCTCCTATGAAGTTACACTAAACCGACGTTTTGTAGTTCGAATAATAACTAAATGTTAAACTGTCAGACAGAAGTTCGTAACGACTTGGACTATCAAAACGAATCTCTCATTTTCAGATCGCTCGAACATGCAACGTTAAGTGTAATATAAAATCAGCTGTCAGTGTTTGTATCCTCCTTACGGTCACTTCTGGGTAGTTTTCCAGTGTTTCCAAAAAGTGTCCTTCTGCAGAACTGTGATTCATCAGGCGCACAACTCCCGAAATGAGAGACTAATCCCATCTGAAAACGTGTGGGCGGAGGCGGGGCAGTTGCGAGAGCCCGGTCACCACCAGAGGGACACTAGTCAAATCAGTCCCTCGTGCAATTTTGCGATCATGCATTTGCACAAATTCGCGCAAATTCAAGGATTGCAATTGCAATTGCGTGTAACTATTACTACCCCCCCCCCCCCCCCCCAAAAAAAATCACTGCAAGTCTAACCTAAATATTTGAGAATTCTCACAGCAAAATTTTGGTGGCATCATTTTTAGGAATTCCCGCAGGAAATACAAAGAAAGAAAAGAATAAATAAATGTGTCAAAATGACTGCAATTGTGGTTACAAATTCAGTCAATCCCAAAAAACCCTGGCAAGATTGTACAGTAGAGGGATTGTCAAATACTCGGACACCCGTGCGGAGGTTTAGGTTGCTGACATCATGTAGACTTTTTTATTACTTACAAATTTAGGCACACGAGTGCGCATTTTTTTTTCTATTTCTTACAGCATTCAAATGTTTAAATGCCATTGGCATGTCAAATCCATAATTTCCCTAGACCATAGCCCATAAAATGTCATACAGTAGACCACACATAGTTCAGCATGGAAATTAACATATTTATTTACAATGATTTGGCCTTTACATTATCCATTTGGAATCACTGAGAATTGAAAACATGACTGTTTCGGACACTCAAAGTCAAGGCAATCAACTCCTTGAGCACCGTCAAGATGGACAGTCATTAGTCAAACTACAGGAAGGCCAGAGCAATCCAACAGCTCTATTCCTAGAATGACTCGTGGAGATTAACCCTTTACCCAGGGGATTATGTAACGTCCTAATCTTATGCAGCCTTCAACAGTGCCTGCCTGTCTGTCCACTTCCAGTAGACAGACACTGAAGTTCAAATCACACTGCAGGCAGCTATTGTCAGGCATTGCTATACACAGTGAGATTATCCAGCCATTTTCCAGCAAGATCATTTCACTTAATCCATCTCTAAATTATTTAAATGTATATTATTTATGAGTTATATAGATAATTTCTCATTAGCCTTAATGGGTTCTGGCTTGACAGGTGAGTGATGGGTGGTCCATCCATGGGGTTATGCCAACAAACAACACAAACCACACCTATTTTCTCCGTGTAAAGAAGAAGCTTTAAAGGCAGTAAAAACCCTCCACACCTTAAGCTTTCAGAAGGTTCTTTCCTGAGACAGAAGTCCCAGTCGAAGAGGCTATGGTAGTGCACTGCAAAGCATTCATGGCTGAAGGGATGACCTTGCATTTGGCGACACCTAGTGGAAGGCCTGTGTCTCTGGGCCAGATTTGCTGATAGATGTTATATTAATATTATAATAATGTTACAGTGACGAATGACAATGACAATAATGAACAACTACAAGGATATTTCCCTCTTCAAACCATACAACACAAACATATAAGTAACTTACTAAGTGTTAATTAATCAAATGTAATTCTAATCATCCACCAGGGGATGCTATCTGCAGTAATTCATTAGAAAGCTTTCTGTATATATTTTTTATCAACTGTTATCAACTTTTACAAACATACAGACAAGTCACCTAAAATCACTATATAGTACCTGAAATCTAAACCTTTCTTTCAATTACTAAGCTACTTGACATTTTACTCTTAACCAACCTTCTTCACCTGACCCCTACCTCAACGTTAAACCAATATCTAAGGGTACTACACATCTTATACCTTTTCTCAGCAGTTTTGGCAGTTAACTGCTATAGTGTGAACTCTAAACTATGAGGGATTAAATACTTTTCTTCAAAAGGTTGTTACTGTAGTTAATTCAGTGAATGCTAAAGTATAATAGTTAATGTGTTTCATGTCAAAGTTTTCAGGCAAAGGTTGAATAATAATAATGCATTTTATTTGTAACGCATTCTTCATTCAAAATAATCTCAGAGTGCTAACATAGTAGAAACAAACTATTATAATAGCATACAAAATAAAATAAAAGTAGTAAACATAAGCATAAATAGTTTTTAGTCCATTTTTAAAGGAGTCAAGCGTCTGCGTTGCCCTAGGTGGTCAGGGAGGCTGTTCCATAAGCGTTGCGCTGCCGGGCAAAAGGCCCAGTCGCCCATGGTGTTGGGGACGCAGAGGAGCAAGCTGTTTGCAGATCTGAGGGTGCAGGTTGGGGTTTTGGGAGTAATTCGTTCTTGCAGGTAGGGAGGTGCATGCCCATTTATGCATGCATTGGTGAGTATGAGGACTTTGTAGTCAATCCGGAAAGAGACAGGTAGTCAGTGTAGTGAGTGTAATATCGGTGTTATGTGCTCATATTTCCGGACTCTCATCAGGATCCTGGCAGCGCTGTTTTGGATGTATTGCAGCTTCTGGATGTTCTTGCCAGTGATCCCAGAGTTTTTTAGATTTAGCAGGTTTTGCACAGGTGTTTTATATGGTCTTTAAAGGTCAGGTGAGGGTCAAACCTAACTCCAAGATTAGTGACTGTTGAGGAGAGGGGTATGACCTGGCCGTCGAAGGTGAGATGAGTTATGGAGGATGACTGAACCTGATGTGGAGTGCCTACAAGAAGGGCTTCAGTTTTGCTACTGTTTAGCTGGAGAAAGTTGTTGCTCATCCATGCATTTATCTCCCCAAGACAGGCGGTGAGACATGACATGGCAGTATTGGGGCTTGGGGCAGTTTTGATGTAAAGCTGTGTGTCGTCAGCATAACAGTGGAAAGACATCTTATGTCTGCTGATGACATGACCGAGGGGAGCACGTAAATAATGAAGAGGATGGGGCCGAGGACCGACCCTTGCGGAACACCAAAGGAGACAGGGAGCAGTCTGGACTTGCACCTTCCCAGTAAGACATATTCAATTCTGCCAGAAAGGTAGGACTGAAACCACTGGAGTGCAGAGTCAGAATTGCAATCTGTTGTTTTATTTTAAGGGGGAGGAAACACTTCAAGTGGTATTTTAATATTTTAATGGCCCAAGACATGGCATCCTTAGATCTGATGATCTACTAACTATGACGTATCATTTTTGTACAGTGAAGCTGTTGCTGAACTGAAGATCATAGCTTCTCACATACACACTGTAGTATAAAGTTTGAAAGGCAATTTGTTGTTTAAGTCGAGTCAAGGGCCTAATTGTGATTAAGGAACAAAAGAACACATCCGTTTGAGAGGTACGGTCACCTGAATTCAACCCCAGGATTTATTGTTGTCCACACTTTAGCACAGATTACTTTCTTTATGCATGACTTCTTTTGTAAATGGACTGCATTTATATTGCACCTTTCTACTCTCAGAGCGCTCAAAGCCTTACAGGTTAAGGACTCAGACATCTACCCATTCACACACCAATGTTGGATGCTACCGTCTAAGCACCAGCCTGCACATCAGCAGCGGTTGGAGGTTCAGTGTCTTGCTCACGGACACTTCAACAAGAGTAAGGATCAGGAACTAGCAACCTTCCATTCCTGAACGACACCCTTACCTCCTGACCCACTGTTGCTCATTTGTCTTCTGCTTCTTGTTCAGCCAACCCAAATAATTTACTATGTGAGTGCCCATTATGTTACACAGCTCTAAACATGCTGTGAAGTTAAACTGTGTGTAGTTTAGGAGGATTCCTCAGGTTGGTCTGCCACAGATCCAGCGAGTGTAAAAGCCCAAACCGGTTCCTTCAGCTGGAGCAACAGCGCTGTGGTCTTACATCATGTGAAAGCCGCTACCCGCATGTTAGACAGCGCTAAACATGCTGTGAAGTTAAACTGTGTGTAGTTTAGGAGGATTCCTCAGTGTGGTCTGCCACATATCCAGCGAGTGTAAAAGCCCAAACCGGTTGCATCAGCTGGAGCAACAGCGCTGTGGTCTTGCATCATGTGAAAGCCGGTACCCGCATTCCAAAACTCATAGGGGGGATTTAGTCTCAGCTACTCCTCAAGGAAAACTGTCGAAATCGGCCCTGAAACCAATGCAGCCAACATGCATTTTTGACATTTCTGATTTGGGGCACAAAACCTTCTGTCAGTGTTTTCAAATTTAAGTATTCAGCTTTATCAATCATCATTAAAAAAAAATACTTTGAATGATATGACATCAGACATCACTCGTGGCAAGTAATAATCCGGCAAATATGGAAGAGAGATCAAGGACATTTTCCCACAGTATCAGTGACCCATATGTTCATATAGACCCATCCCCTGAAACATTATTTACGTATTTGAGTAGAAGGGCCTGTGCGTGCTCACAGGATGCAAGCTAACGGAAACACATCCTGTTCAAGGGCAGGCAAACTCCAATACAGGCCCCAGCCACGGAGAAGCAACTTTGACATTGTCCCAGAAATATCATTGTGATCTAATTTCCTGAGAGAAACAAACACACACTAAGAAAGGCAGACATACACACTGTCTATATCAAATGTGCATGCACACACACACACCCTATGAGAGGAAGAGAGAGCAAGACACAGAGAGAGGGAGACAGAAAGAAAGAGAGAAAGAGAGAGAGAGGGAGGGAGGGATGGAGAAGGACAGAGAGAAAAAGAGAGAGGGGTAGAGAGAAGGACATAGAGAGTGAGATAGCACACAACACTATGTACATTGTTAGAGCTCAGTCAATTGCTGGATGTAGTCTGCATCATTAGGACTCATTCCAACAGACTGAGGCTTCATTCAGAGACTTTCAAAAGACAGAAACTTGACATTGATTACAACTTGTAATGTCCATTATGCCACTTGATTCTTACAGATTTTTCCCAAGTGTTTTAGCTTTTTTTTTTTTACACAAAGTAGACAATTCCTCTCTCCTGTGGAAAGGTCAGGGCAGGGCAAGTTCGGTCCCGTCTACGTATCTGCCCTCAAATCAGGCACTCAGACAGGCTCAGACGTGGCAGGGGAACGGGGGGATGGGGGCATGGGGGGATGGGGGAGGACGGGAGTGGGCGGATTGAGCAGGCGATTCAGTAAACTTCACAGAGTTTTGTGTTCTACCTATGGCAACAGAATCTCAACAAGACCAGAATAGAGTTTTATTTTCATTATAATCCTGTAATGATAAGATGTTTATGAAAGACTAAATACAGTGTGCTGTTTGGTCGAAATGCAATATGCAGACTGCCTTAACCTCAAACTTTTAAATAGAAAACAGTTGAGAAACAATACAAAGTTGAGAAACATTACCACTAATAAAGTTCTAAAAATGGAACTAATGAGACATTCTACTGAACGAGCTTAATTCCAAGTCTTTGTTGTTCAAATAAAGCCTTGGTACTGAGAGAGCGCTGAGGGCACTAGGACCAGGAGGGCAGCTGTGGCCAGATTTCCCCAGAAACTGGACACCAGGGGTGGGATTTATCCTCCATATGTGCAGAACTGGAGGAATTCATCTGCGAAGTTCTTCCCCAACTTCCAGAATTTTCCTTGTCTCGCTATAAAGACAGAGGAATAAACCCATCCGCCTGGAAGTGGATGCACAATAACCCAGGGATCAGAAAAGCCTTAAAGGTAAGAGATTTACTTTAGCTTTAAGCTGAAAGAGAGACAACAAGAGTGAGGCGAGGTCATGTTAGAACTATGGGATTCTGCTCATATTTTGCACATTCATGTTGAGGGGTTCAAAAATGCTTCTCAAGCTGCTATTGCTTATAAATGCTTATCATAACTTAAAAGGGTGTACATGTGGCATTCTGTAGCATAGCTACAGTGTTATACTAATCAGTGCTTAACCTCAACAACAGCAAAGGATGTCAAAGAAAAACCTCTGACATGGTTGGGTCACAGTAAAGTAGATCATTCTATTTGCAATTTTTAAATAATTTATCATTTAACTGTGAACAACCACAGTGTAACCACGGTAACTTATTCGCTGGGAACAGTGTTCTTCCTCAGTCATCCCCTCAGAAACATCACTTATTATTAGGCCACAGCCTGGAACTGAATCCAGGGGACACATTAACATACCCTCTCCTTCCTGAGAGTACTAAGAATAGAGTGATTTACTATTTATTCCAGTTCATTTGGGAGTTGCTACTGGGGAATCACTGTTTCTGTTAAGTTGATTTAGTTTCTCAGCTTGTTACCTCACAGGAATTCCACAGGAATCAATGGTATGCTGTGACACTAACGGCATCATGTGAGTAAGGTTAGCTCGGGCTTCTCGCTGCAGAGAAAAAATACACTGTTTCAGTACTGGTTTAGTAATTTTGCATTCCGAGATAAATTGGACATAAGGAAATACATACCATACAACATATAGAAACGGTTAAGGAACAGAGGAAACATACTTTTACATATTTACAGTCTACACCTTTCAGTGCATTGCAGTTGTAAGAAGGAGAGAAGAGAGAAGTTTTGGCATGTAAGAGGTCATTCAAAACGTTGGGTGAGGCTCCAGTAGCTCGAGGCAGGGGCTTAGTGTATGAATGGCCTGAGCAGCCAGGCATTTCCATAGTTGGTATTCCTTTTTCACGGACGTCCCCTGAGGGGGCGAAGACAGAAAGTGAGAGAGGAGAGAAAAGCTTTGTGACCGTATCTCCAGTATCTCTGACAAGGACGCCCAAAGGGCTTTAAACAAAACCACTGAAGGAATGATCTCATTAGGACTTTACTAACTGTTACCGAGCGGTGCTGATGTGGCAGTTATGTAACTTGTCTGACTAAGCGTTGGCTTGGAGTCTCTCCATCAGCATGGTGGCTCTATAATTACACTGCATTCTGCAGACGATCTGAAATAAAGCTTAAGACAGCCCCGCCACTGAGCTGAGGGTTACTGTAACAAAACAGCAATGGATACTAGGTATAACCAACTATTTAAATAGGTGTTGAAAAGTGTATATAAAATAGAGAGTGGGCAAATTAATTGTTACACACCATATTTATGAAAGTAACTAAAAAAATCTCTTTTTGACTCATAACCTTTTTTAACACAGTATATTTGGAGTACCAAACATGATTAGTTTAGCCTACTTCACGCCACCACACTGCATTTGGATTAGCAGTTACAGCTGTTTCTTCCCACAGGTGTCTGTCTTGGCTCACACTCGCTGCAGTCATGCATGTGAAGATGCTTATTGTTCTGTGCCTGCTGGCCGTCTCCACCGCCAGTGCCGTGAAGAAGGTCAGTGCTGCCACGGGGACAGAGAAGAAGCCCGCCGCTGGGGAGAAGAAGCCCGTTGCCGCGGAGAAAAAGCCTGTTGCCGCGGTGAAGAAGCCTGTTGCCGTGGAGAAGAAGCCTGTTGCAGTGGAGAAGAAGCCTGTTACCGTGGAGAAGAAGCCCGCTGCTGAAGAGAAGAAGCCCGCTGCTGAAGAGAAGAAGCCCGCTGCTGAAGAGAAGAAGCCTCTGAGCAGCCATGCCTCCATACTGGCAGACAACAGCGCCAGCTTGGCCTTCAACCTCTACCATAACACAGCCAAGGAAAAGAACATAGAGAACATCCTGATCTCTCCCGTGGTGGTGGCCAACTCCCTAGGTCTGGTGGCCCTCGGTGGGAAGTCCTCCACAGCCTCTCAGGTCAGGACAGTGCTCAGCGATGACCGGGTGAAGGACGACCAGCTCCACGCTGGTCTGGCCGAGCTACTGACGGAGGTGAGCGACCCAGCCGAGCGGAACGTCACTTGGAAGATCAGCAACCGTCTCTATGGGCCCAGCTCCGTCAACTTCGCCGACGGATTTGTCCAGGGCAGCAAGAAGCACTACAACTTTGAGCACTCGAAGATCAACTTCCGTGACAAGCATACTGCGGTGAACTCCATCAATGAGTGGGCGTCCAAGTCTACCGATGGAAAGCTTCCGGAAATTACCAAGGATGTTGACAAAACAGACGGAGCCATGATCATCAACGCCATGTTCTTTAAACGTAGGTTCTCTTTGCTCCATCAACTAACACCCCAGCAGTCCATCTAACACATTGGTATGAAAAGGATGGTTCCTCTCCAACCTTCAGGCTTTTTTAACTATTTTATTTAACATTAAAGGTCTTGAATTTATCATGTTGTCCTCACCTGAAACCATGTAACCATTGTGTTCATATTCTCTCTTCCATCTCTTTTTATTTTTTCCTCAGCTAATTGGAACGAACAGTTTCACGACAAGATGGTGGACAACCGCGGTTTCCTCGTGTCTCGCAATTTAAAACTCTCCATTCCCATGATGCATCGCACTGGTTAGTCACATGACCACACAGACTCCATGTCCTGAAGTTCCAAGGTCTGAGAGTTGGCTGATCCTTTTCTAATCTTATTGCCTTCAAACTTGACCTGTGTTCTGTGTGTTTTCATGTATTTACACAGGTATCTATGGCTTTCATGAAGACACCAAAAACAGACTGAACGTCCTGAACATGCCCCTCGCCCATAAAAAGTCGTCTTTGGTGTTAATCATGTCCTACCATGTGGAGCCCTTGGAGCGTCTCGAGAAGCTCCTGACGCGCAAACAACTGGACACGTGGATGGGCAACCTTGAGGAGACAGCTGTGGCAGTTTCTCTGCCTAAAACCAGTATTGAAGTCAGCCACAACCTTCAGGTAAAATCCCTTCCCTAACACATGAAGAAAAAATGTAGTTACAATGTAATACACATACTTCAGTACACCAAAAAAATGTCCATACCTTCTCCTTTAAGCATTACTGTAAAAGAGACCTTTGACCTCTTGCAGAAACATCTGGGTGAGCTGGGCTTGACTGAAGCTGTGGACAAAACCAAGGCTGATCTCTCCCACATCTCGGGGAAGAAGGATTTGTACCTGTCTAATGTGTTTCACGCCTCGGCCATGGAGTGGGGCACGGAGGGAAACCCCCCTGACATGAGCGTCTACGGCACCGACAAGCTGAAGAACCCCAAGCTCTTCTACGCCGACCACCCCTTCATCTTCCTGGTGAAGGACAACAAGACCAACTCCATTCTTTTCATTGGTAGAATGGTCCGGCCAAAGGGAGACATACTGCGAGACGAATTATAAACTGAGTGTGTGTGTGTGTGAGTGTGTGAGTGTGTGAGTGTGTGTGTGTGTGTGTATGTGTGTTTGTGTGTATGTGTGTGTGTGTGTGTGTGTGTTGGTGTGTGTGTGTTTGTGTGTGTGTGTGTGTGTCTGTGTGTGAGTGTGGGTGTTTGTGTGTGTGTGTGTGTGTGTGTGTGTGTGTTTTTCAAAGAGATATGGGAGCAGAACACTTTCACCAACATGTGTGCAGGAGGAACAACATGCTTATATTAAGTATGCTCCCTGAATATTTGCCATAAAGTTAATGTATGCATTCCTCTCAGGGATTCTCTGGAAACTGAAAGACGCAAAACACTTTCACTGTAAAACACAATAGTGTTCAGTTTCTGAGAATGCAACGGGGATCCCATTTGAAATGTTTTTTAAGATCAGGGTGGACCATGTTGAGAATCATTCCTCTTACGAAATGACCCACTTGCACTGATGGGCAACCTGTGGGGTCTTTGTTAAAACAATTAAGACAACATTGCAGGGCCTTACATGGAATATGTTTGCTCATATGATTATATTATAATGCGGGGGTGGCCTGACAGAGTCCATCATTCCATATTTTTTTCCAATAAAAGATGGAACAAAACAGCTTTGGTGGCCTACACTTTCTTTTCAACTTGAGTTAATTCAGCACATTTTCATTATAGTTTTTTTCAATATGTTTCTATATGTTTATGTCTATTTATATGTTTATGTCTATTTATATATTTATATATATAAAACGAATAGCACAAAATACAACAATAGATATATATTATATTCAACTATGCATCTTGTGATTTAACTTATAATTTAATATAAATGGGTCAAGCCTGCTCTGGAGTGTATGTGGGCATGCAAGAACATGGCCAAAGCATCAGCGGATCTGTACCCAATTCAACTTATTCTTGTGACTAGAGCTTTTCATCCACAAATATGAACAAATAAGATTAGTGGAAGAAGAGACCCCATTAGCTAAGTGAGTAAGTGTGAGAGTGTATGGGTGTCTTTGAGTGTGTGTTCATGCATATGGGGTCAACTGGTCATTTAAATCTGAGTAATACGATTCATGGGTATAAATGACTAAAAGTCTAAAAAAAAGTGAGGATAAAACATCTTTTTACAAAAAAACTACAAACTAAAACATCTCTTCTTCTCAGACTATAACAATACTACATTAATCTGTTTATCTACTTCTTAAACTATAACAATACAACAACATTCCTCCCATTTTTATGTAGGTGTTGACAGCTGTATGTCAGTAGGATGAGGTCTGGAATGGATTTTCACTTAAAAAGTAAACATGCAGCATTGTGTCAAAAGTTAAAACACGTAGCCTAAAGGCCCCCAGAAAAACCCAATTGTCAATTACGTCCCAAACAGCTTTAGAGATTCCTTTCGGTAACAGCCAGTCAAGACCGTGTCTGACATTCGCAGTGTCTCACAAACAATTAAATGCTCTATTAAGATGGTTCATTCAAGTTGTTTCTTGTGGCCAATAAACTACAACATACATACACACAAAAACACTTCACATTGTGCTGCTTAACATTTCTATTGGCAGAGGAAAGGCTACTTAATGTACCTTTCAAATATGGCCAGAGACTATCTAGATCAGTAATAGGCTGGTATTGTGTGTAATGTAATTATACAACAGTGCCACCTAGTGAACAATATTCATATTGTTTAAGTGGTTAAATGGGGGTGTTGCTGTTCCCAAGCCTACAGGATGTCCACTGTAGAACATTGAAATCAGTCTTTGATCATCTATTCACATGTGTTCTGTATCTCTGCAACTACTGAAATACATCAAAAGGTACAGGTGTATTTCAGAGGTAATTGTATAAGTATCACTCTTTGGTCAGTGTTCTCCACAGGTCATTGCACATGATGTGACAGAGCACATGCCAACTTTCACTGAGCACCACAAGACTGTTTTGCAATATGTCTGGATTCCTCAAACACCTTTTATGTGATGTATTTCAGTTTGAATGTGTTTGTCTAGTTGACAAGTTGAGTAGAGGCCATTCATGTGTTATTTTTCTAAATATCTTTAGAGTCTTCAGATATTCTAGAGCTTAGTCATTCAAACAGCAGCTTTTGCCTCAAATACAGACATTTCTATCTGCACAAGCAGCTCAACATAACGGACAACACTATACACACCCTACACAACCTCCTGGTCAGACAAGACTACACACACTTTACACAACCTCCTGGTCAGACAACACTACACACGTACCCTACACAACCTCCTGATCAGTGTCTTCAGTTCCAGTCCTTCAGCTCTGCTGCAATAAGGACCGTTACAGGAGGTAATTCCTGCTCACTGCAAAAGCCTTCTCTAATGACTCCCCTCTGACTGGCAATGCTTGCATCTGAGAGAAGGGGAAACCCAGAACCATGGCCTGTAGGTTTTCTGGTGAAATTGCTAGGCCACCAAATTATCCTCAATGCAGGCTAAATTATATGGGATTTCAACTGAATATATAGAGCTTCCATGATTCATTGTCATGGTAACCAAGACTTAGGCTAATAAACTGTGATATAATTATAATATAATAATAATAAAACTTTATTTGTATAGCACCTTTCATGCAAAACAATGCAGTTCAAAGTCCTTAAAAAAGTATTTACTTAGAAAGCTTAGATCTGAATCTAAGAAAACACCAAGACTTGTAACCCCAGATCATTTAACAGCATTTCTCTTTTTGTTTTAGGGCCGACAAACTCAGTTTTGTCCTCGTTTAACTTTATGAAATGATTGCTCATCTTATGTATCGCCAAAAGACAGGAAGTAGCTAATGGAGTTTATAGCTGCAGCATCATTTTGTTTAGCAGTCAACAAATGTCATGATATGACATGTTGTCAATTAGGCCTAATAGATTATGATTAAAAAACACACAAGCCGTTTTATCACTGACATCAGGATATTAAAGGCACCCAGTGCAACTTTCGAGGCTTAAAAATAAACATTCAATTTCTAGTCTTTTTTACGCGTATAAGTTTCAATAACTCCATACCATTACATACCGACATTCAAGCAGCAAAGATGAGACGTCGTTGTGTGGTGAGAACAGGGCCGGATTAAGACATTTTGAGGCCTGGGGCTAATTACCAGGATGAGGCCCCTATATCGCCCCGACGCACATCGTGACACGCACACAAACCCACGCCAGGTGCACTGTCACATCAGTGTTTTAAAGTCCACAGAACCACTCTATAAATATGATCAGTTTAAAGCCAAGGATAAAATGTATGTATGTAGTAGACTACACTGTAGACAATAATAAACCAATAATGCAAATGTATAGGCCTACATATTTCCATTCATTCAAAAGCAAAAACAAGGCTAAATAGCCAGGGAATGAAATAACGAATTGATTAAGCATATGCCTATTAGTGAAGCAACAGCTTGGCTCCGCGCCCACGTTTCTATGCGAGAGCACCGACGTGCGGTCAGGGGAGGCAGAGCTTCACCTGTCATCATTAAAGTAAAAAAAACAAATAACGATCAAAGGAAATAAATATTTTCTACTGGTCTGTGATATAAATGTATTTTCTGCATGATTCCAATCATTTCGAGCAGTTTTATAATCAAAATCGCTGAATTTGCGCATGTCCTGTTCAAACAGACAGGAGACAGCAAGACATGTTTGTAGAAAATGATTAAGGTGCAACAAATGCCAATAAGCATATTTAAATTAAATGATTCACATTGCAAGCAAAATGGTGCGGCTGGAGCACAGGGAGGGACAACGGTGACGCAGTTTGGATGTAGCGACAAACATTTATGTGCTGTAACAAACAGTGTTAACCAGTATGTGAGTAACGTGGCTTTTACTAAAACATAGCGTGTGTAATGTGTAGCTATTTCATTCCGTTTATTAACCTTTCCGGCTGTCTGTATTACTAGCCAGCAGCAGACGTAACGGAAAGGGAGCATTTTACTCCCCGGCAATCTCTCTACAAACTTCCATATAGACGCGGGATCAGCAGAGGAAAATACTTTCCTTTTGGGAGAAACCAGGCCAGTCGTTCCCACGACTACAGCACCTTGCAAAACGAATTATATGCGTTCCAGCAACAGGTGCTGCGAGTGAGCGCTCCTTCAGTGCAGCAGGGCGCGTTATAGAAGCCAGGCGAGAGCGCCTGAATCCTGACACTGTAGATGCTATTTTATTCCTGCATAGTGCTAAGACAAATTCTAAATAGAACGAAGGTTAGGCATATCAGCAGAGGTATATTTTGGTTACATTAGGATGGCTACGTTTATAGCTTGCGTTTTGGGCGCACCACAATGCCAAGAAGTTTGTCGCGACTGTAATGGCATATTTCATTGTGGGGGTGATTGATAGTTTAAGGCTTACGAGACACGGTGTTTTGTCATGACACATCGGCCTGATTTGACACGCCCTTTTCTAAGACGAATGAACGTGGTAAACCACCTCTCTCGAAAGGCTCAGACGATCGGCGGAAAAACTAACGGTTTACATCTAGACCCCTTATACATGAGGCAATTGTAACACGTTCGCGAGTTTCTATCGTGGTAGGCGCAATGTAACAGCTTTACATTGACGCATGTATAAGGGGCTATTGAGGCAACGACGAGCTGTGCTTCATCTCAGATTGCGCAATACCTCACAAACTGGACTGAGTGTAGAACCTATTTAGTCCTGCTGATCTGACAAAAAACCTCAGTGAAAACCGTCCTCTACACTAATATTTGACCATGACTGCGAAAATGGAAGATTCTATAGCTAAGCTAAAACATTTCACTTAGCTATGTCTAACTGGTTTGCACATAATTTGTCTATAATTTTCAATGAATTAGCCTAATCTGCAGCGATATGCGTGAGGATAAGAACTCATACATCTTCAATTGCTGAAAGAATTTACGTTTTATTAGGCCTATTTAGATGGAACCGGGAAGCCTGGCTTGTTACCTGCATCATCGTATTTGAAAGCGCGTTATTACAAGCGTTTATCCCTGTCTTAATGATGTGGTGCGAACCAAAGCAAAGTTTAGAAATGTGAATTAATCTTCTTCAGTCTTACTTTGCACTTGAGGGCTTTTGCGATTAGAAGGTCACGGTCCACGGACCAGTCTTTTGGCCCCACTCTCGTGCTTTCTTTGACCGGACATTTTCGCGCATTATAATTTGTTTCACTCTGAATTTTTCTAATGTTATGCGCGGTGCGGTGCCTTTGACTCACTCGACATCGGGCGACCTGAGGCCCCCCTGGTGGCGAGGCCCGGGGCTGCAGCCCGGTCAGCCCATTCGTTAGACACGGCCCTGGGTGAGAACTGATAGAAAATCGATAACAACAACAATCGCCGCCATTTTCTTTATTTTTTGTAACCTACAATAAATAAAGCAGGCTTCCAGTCAATGGAAAAAATGGCTTCTCCCCACCCGCGATTGTTGTTGTTTACGATTTTCTATCAGTTCTCACCACACAACGACGTCTCATCTTTGCTCCTTGAATGTCGATATGTAATGGTATGGAGTTATTGAAACTTACTACGTGTAAAAAAGACTAGAAATTGAATGTTTATTTTTCATTGAATGTTTACATAAAGTTGCACTGGGTGCCTTTAAATGGGTGGTAAAACAATAACAGGTCAGGGAGAGAGGACAACAATGTAACCTTAAGTTCAGAAGTCCAGTAGGCTATGTAGACAGGATTTCTGGGGAACGTGAATGTACTACTAGGTGACAGTGTCACGGCGACACGGCACGTATGACCTATAGTACAAGGTGCATTTCTTATCGGTCCTCGTTGCAGATCTGGTCCTTCAGGCTGAGTTACAGCATATCAGCAAGATCTAAGGGAGAGATATCGGATGTTTACGGAATAGGGAAATGGCAAATCTAGCCTGAAGTCTAGTGGATAGAAAATAAACAGGAAGTTTTACAGAAATCCTTTCTGCAATGGCTGGTAGCGCTCACTGGCCACTTGCATAAGATCTGAACTACACCGAGAAACGAACGAATCAGTTAACATTTTGACATTGCACTTGGTTTTCTGTCTTGTCCTCCTTTCCAAAAGGCATTACGTTCATTATCGTTTGCAGATGCAAAACTGTGGGATTTTCTACGCGTCAGCATGTGGATCACACCTGCCTTTGCATTCATGTTGTGACGGCGTGGAGTTAGAAATCCGTTAGGCTACTGCGAAGATCCAGCCCCTCCCTCCTTCAAAAACAGCTTTCTTTTTCATCATGGCTCCTTCGATGGACAGGCTTGGATACTGGGGAAAGCCCACATCTACACTTGACTGGTGTGAAGAGAACTATGTCGTGTCATTCTACATCGCAGAATTCTGTAAGTAGCCAAGCTTGTCACGGACGTTTCAAGTAACGAGCGCGTTTTAATATTTCTAAAACAGGACCTAGACCGACGTGTTGCCGTACTTTAGGCCGTGTCTTTTTAAGAATATCATAGCTGTCACATTGAAAACACCTTTTACCAGTCTGGAATCGCGTGTTTCGATAACTGACAAAACGCAACTAATTGGCCTTCACTAATTTGCCAGTAGAGGCTAGGCGCTAACAACTACATAGACAAAGACACCAGGCTGCTGACCTCTCTTTTACAGCGAATTGGCTCTGAAGTGAACACCCCTTGATTCATACAAAATCAGCAACTTAACAGTTCATCACCCACTGTGACTGACTCACTCGCACCTGTTTGGAACTTCTTATCTTTCTGACCATCATTAGGGCAATGTTAGCTTTCCTAGAAACTAAAGTCAATAGTAGCTAACCCCAGTCATAAGAGTGATAGGCAATTATACGACCATTCAAAGAGTAGCATGAGTCTTTGGGTGAATTAACATCACGTTCAACGTCAGCAATAAGGGCATGCCAGCAGTACTGAATAAGCTTCCTGCTTACGTATCCTCAAGTATGTGGTTATACATTCTCAACCTGAATCTGTATCCTCAGATGTTAAATAGCCTACCAGTGAGCTGTTACAATGTTTGCCTATGGTGACAACACAGTTAGCTGACTCCAAATCGTATCCGTTTTAGGGCTGGTACATTACCTACTAGCCTGAAAAACAGCAAATGAAATGACGTTTGCACAGTAAGGGACGTTGCACACGCGCTATTAGGACACTCCAAAACAAACATTTTCCTGTTGTTGCAGATTAGATATGAGTGGTGAAAGTTACATCATTTGGAGCCCAGAAACAGACAGAAAGGCCACTGACTCCTCATCATATTCTACCCTGTTCCGAACCGGACCATATTTGTTCAATAGTAACCCGCATGGTTTTAAAATAAGAACTTTTTGCGGCATAGCCTACACAGTGCAGCCTCATTTAGTCCAGCAGATTGACTGGAACAGATCTGCCGCTAATCTGTTCCATCTGTTATTTGAGAATAACGTTTTGACCTCTAAATGGTAGTAGTTTACCATACTGAGTATACATTTGAGAGATCTGTTGATCAATGATGACATATATTTTTTTCAGACATTGCGTTTGTGCATTCATCGATTTTAAACAAATGCAGTTAGATGCCCAAGATGAGAAACAAGATTCTTAAATGCATTTAGAGGTTTACAGGAAAACATTATCTTCTTATTATGTCCTCCGAATCACAGAAGACACAAACTATAGCCTACCAAAGTGCATCTAGTTGTCAATGGTATTTTTTTCTTGCATTTGTTGACAAAACCATAGGGATGGTTGTGAAAGGAATGTGGTGTTGTTTTGTACACAAAGAAAGAAAACCGTAACAAAGCGGCGCCGTAGCCAGTAGCTACGTTGGGTTCAGACGCTGTGTTGATCAGCTTGGGCCTTTGTATAGGACCACTCTCAGTTTTCAAAACCTCAGCAAAGAAGTACAATGGTTGACATGGCCCTAAGGCATCAATGGAGCCTATTGTTTGGGAGATGAGTTTTTTCATGGCCGCTGTAGTGGAAGGATGGACAGTTTCTGACGTGGCCCAGTATTTTTCAGTATGTCCAACGGCGTTGTCCCCTTTCTTGTGCAAATAACATGTGACTATGAACACAATCACCCATCTAATGAAAATTAAATCAATCAGTCGACACCACTAACAAGGGTGGCCCCACTTTATTAAACGTATTTTAGGGGCAGTTCCTGGAATTAGCTGATAAATACAGTGTACTTTTTACATGTAGTTAAACTTGGTGTCTGTGTTGTGTTTTGGGTAAGAGTTAGTGTGAAATGTAATAACATCATCTTACATGAGAAGCGAATGGTATAATTTATGATGTACCCCGTGATAAAGTATTAGCCCTTAAAGTAACATAATGCAACATTTTGACACTTGTTGAGGTATTGTTTATAGGAAACTAGTTTTGGTACCATCCTCAAATTCATTTTGATAGCACATGGTCATGTGAAGGACAGATAAACACCCGTGTCTTCCCCACTAGCCATCCAGGATATGCCCTATGTAGTTCTGTGTTCTGTGCTGGAACACCCTGCAAAAATGGAAGAAAATCTTTCACACGCATGACATTGCCAGCTTTACTGCCAAATGACACCAGTTAGTGTATTGGCAAGCTTCTATCAGTGCCAACTGGGTTGTTGGTGGCATTTGCAAGGTTTTGGCATACCTTTTAGGTAGTTAGCTTACTACTTTTGGAGCAGAACTCCGTACTGCTGCTTTACAGTTTTTCACTGTTGCTAAAACCCGTTTTTCAAAACAGTAACGTCTATCTCAAAACTGCACACAGAAAATTGAAAACCTCACACACAAAATGCTAAACCTGACACTCCCTTTGCAAGATGACTCTTTGCTATCAAATCTCTTAACTGTTCACAAAATGGAACTCGTGTTTTCATTTGGTACA
Source organism: Sprattus sprattus (assembly GCF_963457725.1). Classification (NCBI taxonomy): domain Eukaryota; kingdom Metazoa; phylum Chordata; class Actinopteri; order Clupeiformes; family Clupeidae; genus Sprattus; species Sprattus sprattus. Next base: position 66,502,432 of record NC_137920.1, read on the forward strand.
CACAGCCATATTTTCAAAACACACACACAAACATTCATTTAGTACACACAACTAAGCATTAGCTGCACACTACCAAGCATTTACAGCACACAGAAGTGCAAAATTGAAAACACAATCATCGAAACACACCATATGAATGACAATGACTCATTGAGCCCTTTCTCCTTTTGTAAAATGTATCAGTGTAGGCCTACATAGTCAAACATAAAACAGCAATACCGTTGTTCTCACAAACCATATTTACAATTTCAGTCTCCTGTTCCACCAGATTGTATTGACATAAAATTGTATACAAAATGCTTACAGTTTTTCACTGTTGCTAAAACCCGTTTTTCAAAACAGTAACGTCTTTCTCAAAACTGCACACAGAAAATTGAAAACCTCACACACAAAATGCTAAACCTGACACTCCCTTTGCAAGATGACTCTTTGCTATCAAATCTCTTAACTGTTCACAAAATGGAACTCGTGTTTTCATTTGGTACACACAGCCATATTTTCAAAACACACACACATACATTCATTTAGTACACACAACTAAGCATTAGCTGCACACTACCAAGCATTTACAGCACACAGAAGTGCAAAATTGAAAACACAATCATCGACACACACCATATGAATGACAATGACTCATTGAGCCCTTTCTCCTTTTGTAAAATGTATCAGTGTAGGCCTACATTTTTCATAGTCAAACATAAAACAGCAATACCGTTGTTCTCACAAACCATATTTACAATTTTAGTCTCCTGTTCCACCCGATTGTATTGACATAAAATTGTATACAAAATGCTTATAGTTTTTCTCAATTGCTTACACACATTTTTTGAAAGCATGCCTCGTTCTCAAAACTCTAAACACAAATTCCAAAGCAACTAACTGAAAATGCAAAACCCTTTATATCTCCTGGAAAATGCTACTTTGCTTTCAAAAAATATTGAAAGTGTGTTTTCTTCCTCCACAGTGTGGTTCTCTTTCAGTCCTGCAAAATACAAATACTCTGAGCACACTACGTATATTATATTGATATGCAGTATTACTGTACACAAGGCAAACAGATTTCGTACTTGTTCTCCATCCTGAAGGTTCTAATGAAAAACCATGAAAACATGGTCTACCACAGCGGCCCAAATCTCATTAGAGATGACCATTCTCCTTCTTCTTTCTCCTGATCCTCCTCCTTCTTCACCTTGTCCTCATTCTGTTCCTCCTCCTTGTCCTCCTCTTCCTTCTCTCTGTCCTCCTACTCTTCAACCTCCTACTCCTCCTCCTTCTTCTTGTCCTCCTCTTCTTCCTCCTCTCACTCTTACCCCTCTCCTTCTCTGGTTGTGGATCTTTTCAAAGTTTTCAATAGTTTATCCAACAAAACAGAGGCTTTAATGACACTTTAATGGTGCAGTCCTCACTGCAAATTGGTCAAAAGACCTGAAAGTTTAGAGATTTGACTATTTGTGGTTTGCAGGTTGATGCTTTGAGATTTTACTTGAAAATTGTGTGCAACAACAGAACTTTGTGTACACTGTTTTGACAACAACGTGATGTGTAATTGACATCAGTGTGTTCACAAGGAAAATCGGACTCTAATGTAGATAAGGGAATCTTAAGTATTTCCCACTTGGGGCGAGCGATTGATACATGACGTGAAGGTTGTGCAGATTGTGCCGAATTTTCGCTTTATACTTTTTAACAATAGTGAAAAACTGTATAGTTTTTCTCAATTGCTTACACACATTTTTTGAAAGCATGCCTCGTTCTCAAAACTCTAAACACAAATCCCAAAGCAACTAACTGAAAATGCAAAACCCTTTATATCTCCTGGAAAATGCTACTTTGCTTTCAAAAAATGTTGAAAGTGTGTTTTCTTCCTCCACAGTGTGGTTCTCTTTCAGTCCTGCAAAATACAAATACTGTGAGCACACTACGTATATTACAGTTTTGACAGTTTTTACGTAGTGTGCTCACAGTATTTGTATTTTGCAGGACTGAAAGAGAACCACACTGTGGAGGAAGAAAACACACTTTCAATATTTTTTGAAAGCAAAGTAGCATTTTCCAGGAGATATAAAGGGTTTTGCATTTTCAGTTAGTTGCTTTGGAATTTGTGGTTAGAGTTTTGAGAACGAGGCATGCTTTCAAAAAATGTGTGTAAGCAATTGAGAAAAACTATAAGCATTTTGTATACAATTTTATGTCAATACAATCTGGTGGAACAGGAGACTAAAATTGTAAATATGGTTTGTGAGAACAACGGTATTGCTGTTTTATGTTTGACTATGAAAAATGTAGGCCTACACTGATACATTTTACAAAAGGAGAAAGGGCTCAATGAGTCATTATTGTCATTCATATGGTGTGTTTCGATGATTGTGTTTTCAATTTTGCACTTCTGTGTGCTGTAAATGCTTGGTAGTGTGCAGCTAATGCTTAGTTGTGTGTACTAAATGAATGTATGTGTGTGTGTTTTGAAAATATGGCTGTGTGTACCAAATGAAAACACGAGTTCCATTTTGTGAACAGTTAAGAGATTTGATAGCAAAGAGTCATCTTGCAAAGGGAGTGTCAGGTTTAGCATTTTGTGTGTGAGGTTTTCAATTTTCTGTGTGCAGTTTTGATAAAGACGTTACTGTTTTGAAAAACGGGTTTTAGCAACAGTGAAAAACTGTATATTGATATGCAGTATTACAGTACACAAGGCAAACAGATTTCGTACTTGTTCTCCATCCTGAAGGTTCTAATGAAAAACCATGAAAACATGTTCTACCACAGCGGCCCAAATCTCATTAGAGATGACCATTCTCCTTCTTCTTTCTCCTGATCCTCCTCCTTCTTCACCTTGTCCTCATTCTCTTCCTCCTCCTTGTCCTCCTCTTCCTTCTCTCTGTCCTCCTACTCTTCAACCTCCTACTCCTCCTCCTTCTTGTCCTCCTCTTCCTCCTCCTCTCACTCTTACCCCTCTCCTTCTCTGGTTGTCGATCTTTTCAAAGTTTTCAATAGTTTATCAAACAAAACAGAGGCTCAAGACACTTTTATGGTGCAGTCCTCACTGCAAATTGGTCATAAGACCTGAAAATTTAGAGATTTGACTATTTGTGGCTTGCAGGTTGATGCTTTGAGATTTTACTTGAAAATTGTGTGCAACAACAGAACTTTGTGTACACTGTTTTGACAACAACGTGATGTGTAATTGACATCAGTGTGTTCACAAGGAAAATCGGACTCTAATGTAGATAAGGGAATCTTAAGTATTTCCCACTTGGGGCGAGCGATTGATACATGACGTGAAGGTTGTGCAGATTGTGCCGAATTTTCGCTTTTTACTTCTTAACAATAGTGAAAAACTGTAAGCTTAGCTCTCAGTGTGTCCTCAGGTTTGACGTTCTTTGTCAGTGCCTGAAACCTCTCAATTTGTTCTCTCAACAGGGAACACTGTCAGTAACCTGATTATGATCCTTCCACCGATTTATGGGGCCTTACAGACATTCAGAAGTGGCCTAGAGATGCGCTACGTCTGCTCATTCCTGGGACTGGCAGGTAAACACATCTTGTCTGTGCAGTGTAATTACGCTGTAAGTACAAAATGTATATCTGAGACTTTTCTCAAGATTCAGTTGCTTATTTTTACTCAAGGAACAGAGCGAAACTCCGATACTTTTTAGTTTTGCCTTTTATTGGAATCGCATTGAAGTATTAACCATGAGGCCAAAGTGAAAGAGGTGGAGGGACGCAACACTTGCATGTCTGTGTCTTTGCTGCATTATGAGATCGACCCACTTTAAAAATGACAGTTATTGGACATTTCCATGCAAAGCCTTTTTTTAACAAATGACAGTTATTTGACAATTTGTCTAGGCATAGATTATTTGTTTAAAATTATAGTTCTTGGAAATTTTCACGCATTGACTATTTTAAGAAATGGCAGTGGAAATGTCCAGGAGTAGGCTATCTGTTGGAAGCAATAGACAAGACCTTATACCGGGTATCTGCTTTTAGCCTGCTTTAAGCTCCATATTTACCATAGTTCAATAGTCATGTATAGAACGTGTATTACACCTAAGTGTGCATTACACATTCTATACAAGGTTACAATATACAAGGTTTTATACCGATGGAGATGGTAAGTTTAATACTCCGATGAAGATGGCAAGTCTAATAATCCTGGACAGGTAACAGTGGCTGTGTTTAATTTGGTGTGTCCCAAGTCCAATCCCTATTATTGAATTGCTGCTGTTAAACCATTCAATATGTCTGCCATAAGCGGTAACCAATAAAAGAGGGGGGGGGGGGGGGGCTGTTTTGCTTTTACTCTTTTTGAATTGGATCCAGCCATCAGAAATGATCCACAGAGTTGGTGTAAAAGGTTCAGTCTTGAATAAATGTGGACAATGTGAAGAACACATCCATTGTATGTGTAATGCATTGTGCAAATCAGTGCTTTGCTATCAAGTCAATTGTATTTCTGTGTTTTTTAGCGGTTGGTGTCGGTTCCTGGTGCTTCCATATGACACTTAAGTATGAGATGCAGGTGAGCCTCTCTGCCTCTCCTCTCAGCTGTGCAGCCATCTTAACTCTGTTCCCTGTTTGTTGGTAAATAACCTAAATGTCAACAGAAATATGCAGTCTTCGTTCAGTTCACTCTAGCCCTAACGCGTGGTGTTGTTATTTTGCAGTTACTGGATGAGTTGCCCATGATCTACAGCTGCTGTGTCTTTGTATACTGTTTGTAAGTGCTTTTGTCTCTTGGTGAATTACGTGTACCCTTCCTGAGTGTGTGTGTGTGTGTGTGTGTGCGGATTCATCGCCAACGGCGCAGTGTGTAATTTGTGTGTGTCGGGATATTATTTTGAAGGGATGTTGAAAGGACAATCCACCTGCAGTGTTTCCTTGTGCATTCCTTGCAGTTTGATTAAATGGTTCAGGTATTGGTGGGACATTTATGTACATATCTCAGGGGCAGATGAATGCACACACTTGCTGTAACAGATCTGCCTGAGATAATTAAGACACATGAATACAGGATGTAACACTCTGTATTAACCGCACACTCAAATTGGCGTCACACTTGGCAGTCTCGAAGCTTAAACAAAAAAAATCTTGGGGTGATAATGTGAACAGTATAAGTTAACATTTTTTACTTACGGTTGTGATTACAGATATGACTGCTTCAAGCAAGAGAAAACCATTAGTTATCTCCCAATTAGCCTTTTGCTGGGCTTCAGTGTTGCAGTAAGTTTGGTAAGTAAAGCTCACTGCAGCTTCCATTCGTGTGTGGACTTTTAACACTCCGTACAGCTTCATTTCTAACAGTTCTATTCATGTTCTTCTGTTTCAGGTTTACTTGCAATTGAAAATGCCTATTTTTCATCAGGTAAGCAGAACTTTCTTTGCTGTTTTCATTGTATCTACCAGCGGTTGATGGAGAGTATGTTTTAGGAAGAGGAAAACAAATCAATCAAATAAATACCTTTGAAATCGAAAGTAGGGTTGGAATAAATGTTTTCTTGTGTTTAAATCGCAGTGTGGTAAAAAATATGGAAGGGGGTTAAGTTTAGTGTTTCATATTTCTTTGAGAGTATTCATGGCTTGAGTCTGATTGCCTGAAAGTGTTGGTGCCTGTGAGTTCAACTTTCACCTTGGGATGATCTTGCCATCAGGGCATACTTTTATCTGCAAGGACAGAATTGTTTACACGTCAGGTAACATACAGTCAGCAACCATAGGGGGCACAATTTGCACTGTGATGGCCAAAACCATGTACATTGTTCTATAGGCCCCAGTAACAGATGTTGAAAAGAGGTTACTTAAGCCAATTTACCCAGAAATGTGGGCGCTTCTGTATTGGTGTGTGTCGATGAGATAGAGAGACAGATAGAGAGCAAAAAGCATCACATTTCTATGACTTTCCCTTAAAACGAGTTGTCATCGAACTCTGTAATACAGCATTTATGGACCAGACCATAGGGTTTTTACTAACAGGGCTGGAGTATTGGATATTACTAACAGAACTGGAGTATTGGATATTACTAACAGTGCTGGAGCATGGGATATAAGTAACAGGGCTGGAACATTGGATATTACTAACAGGGCTGGAGCATTGGATGTATCCAATGATATCCTGCTTATCTAATGACATGCAGGTGTTCAGGTGCAAGTGTAAACATATCCAAACACATGAACAGGAAAAACTAGACTATCAGATATAACAGAACAGATGATCGGCCTCGGGTCAGCGTCCCAGACTCCCACTACAGATTCCCTTGTGTGTGTGTATATGAGAAAGAGAGAGATGGAGAGCAAAAAGCATCTCATTTCTATGGCTTTCCCTTAAAACAAGTTGTTATCAAACTCTGTAATACAGCATTTATGGACATACCAATAGGGACCAGACCATAGGGTTTTTACTAACAGGGCTGGAGTATTGGATATTACTAACAGGGCTGGAGCATTGGATATTACTAACAGGGCTGGAGCATTGGATGTATCCAACGATATCCTGCTTATCTAATGACATGCAGGTGTTCAGGTGCAAGTGTAAACATATCCAAACACATGAACAGGAAAAACTAGACTATCAGATATAACAGAACAGATGATCGGCCTCGGGTCAGCGTCCCAGACTCCTCCTTCAGATTCCCTTCAGGGTCAGGGTGCGTCGTTCAGTTCTGCCTCGGTTTAGTGTTCCTAATTCACTGTTTTTCTGCAGGTCATAAGAGTCCTTTGTTCAGTTCTGCCTCTGTTTAGAGTTCATAATTCTTTATAACTAATTTTTTTTTTACAGGTCATGTATGGGGCTCTTGTAGCTTGCTTAGTTCTGCGGTCTATTTTCATAGTTACATGGTAAGTGTGATTTTGAGACATTTATATTGTATATGTGTGTTTATACATTCATATTATATATTCCTATGTAGCATATAATAAATCGTTTTTTTCTATTTTCAGGGTCTACCCGTGGCTGAGACCGCTATGCTACACATCCCTGGGGGCCTTCCTGCTGGGATTTGTGTTGTGGAACATTGATAATCTTCTCTGTGACTCACTGAGGTATGTTGGTTTGGCATTACAGTAGTGCCCCCAGTATCCGAGGGGGATGCGTTCCGAGACCTACCACGGGTTGCGGAAATCGCGGATGGGAACAAACATGTACATAGATACTTAGTTTTATTTATGAATTACGAACAATAATAAGACATTGACAACAATAACTAATAACACAATTATAACAATATGCTTAAATTAAAGATAAGTGAATGTGATCTCTCTCGAAAAAAAAGGATTCTATTGTTTTATCTTAACCCCTCAACGGACGATGCCGCAAAAAGTGAAACGTTTTGTGCACAAAAATTTTACATTTTGCCTTCCTTTGTTCCATCATTCTTTCGTGATGTATAGCTATTCGATAAAAACGTGAAGAAAATGACGAGGACTCATTGACAGATATAGGCTACATGAGAAATGAGAAGCGCTTGTACCACAACAGTGCAAAAACGCTACTCAGAATGGCACTGTGAAACGTTAAAACTTGTGAACCGTTTATTTGATGCACATATGCAACTCAATGTGCTCAATGTAAAAAGCTCTTTGATTACTCAGACATTGATTTTAAACGTAATAAATGGTACCTATGTATCCTTATGTCCACAGGGCCTCGCGCCGAGCGCTTCCTCCTGTGGCCGGAGGCGTCATGCAGTTCCACGCCTGGTGGCATATTCTCACAGGATTTGGCTCATACCTGCACATTCTCTTCAGGTAGGTCCTTCATTCAAACTTAAGCTGATGTCAATTTGTCAGTTTTCTATTTCTTTTTTAAAGTTGTGTTTAGTTTTGAGATTGATGTGTGTGTCTTTTTGTTTTTTTTTCTCAACCAGCCTCCAGATTAGATCGACCTACCTCAAGCACAGACCAAACGTAAAGGTAGGTGAAAGGTGTCACACACACACGCGCACACACACACACACACACACACACACACACACACACACACACACACACACACACATGCATGCATATGAATATTAAAATTTCATATTATATTGAATTCATGTATTATTTGTTGTGTGTTTAGTTTTTATATGGTGTCTGGCCAACACTGCACATTGAGTCCCCGAAGACAGGGTGAGGAGGAGCGAGGGACGGCAGATAACGGCTACCAGCCACCAGCCTCGGAGCGAGGGGCTGCTCTGAGCTCCTGGAGACATCCCCGGAGAAGACAGCCTGAGGTTGGAGGCCCCAGTCCCAGTCTTCCTTCTTCATTTTGCCAAGCGTAGTGTTCAGAAGACAACGTTATTATAAAAAGGGACTGTGCAACTTTTTATCTTTTTTTTATTGTAAATTTTAGTTCAGTTTTATTTTTTTAATTTTAATTTTTTTGTTGTAATTTGGTTGTTATTGTTTTATGGGGGTTTTGAGGTGACGTGATCAGTTTTGGTTTCGTATTTATTTGCAATCGTTATTCAATAGGTTCAATACATTGAAAACTCAGACTGAAGAGAGCTTTACCTCAAATAGTATTCAAGTCAGGGACAGATTTTGTTTTAGAATCTGCAAGAAAGGTTGTTTAAAAAGAACGCCATAATCCATTTGCCAGTAACATTTTAAAGTGTCTTTATATGTATGGTAGATCACGATCAAAGTCATTACCTTCACTGGAACATTCATTCCTACATCATTTTCTGAAGGTCTGAATGAAGTTGCTAGGAAGGACTTTCCATATAGATGGATACAGAGTGAAGTATAGGTGTTGCATTAAATAATTTTTATGTTAGGCGTTTTGTCATTTACTGGGTGTAATTTCCTGATTTGTCTTTACTAAACTGAAAAACAGTCAAGAAAAAACAACCATGGAGTTTGTTGGTCAACAAACTCTATTTCTTTTAAAGAGACAGCAGGTCCTGCCAATTCCGGATGTAAGAATTTTAAAGAGTTGAAAGAATTGATACTTTTGGTAAGCAGATGGTATTTGGTCTGGTATTTAGCAGACGCTTTTAGTGCCATCTAGCGGAGAGGTTGCAGATTGCAACCAACTGAATACCCCCTTTCTTTCCAAGTGTGTTGACCCACATTCAGCTTACAACTTCGTATTTACAGCCATTCAATTCTTATCATGTATGCCATATAGTGTGACCAAGTTGTTACTTAATCACTAAGTGTGATTTATCATACTATTAAGACTAACCATTTTCATTTTTTGTTCATATTATGAAGAAAATCTGGTCTCTGCTTAACAGGTATATGCAGCACCTATCCTAGTTTAGAATGATCGATAAACAGATTTATTGGTGGTTGATGGCAGGGTATTCCATCAATTACAGAACATTCTCCATCATGTTTGTTTGTCTGGTTCTGTATTACGCTTGTGTCCGTGTCTAGATGGCATCTGACTCTAGACCAGATTTGACCCAGGTCTTGCACTGATCTCGGAGGTCTGTCCAAGGCCAACTGCCACTGGCGTCTTACGTGCGTCAAGACACGCTTCTAGCTCTGTTTATCGGGGCAGTGCCCACTGGCTTCTCGCTCTGTGTGAGTGTAGAACACTTTACTTCTATTCAGTCTTCAGCAGTTTTAACTTTTATGGCATTGTGGGTTAAAAGCATGACTTTTCTTTCCTCAGCAACCGTTGACACTAGTAAACAAAAACTAATGTTACCCAGCTTATATAGTAATTAGTAAGTTAATAAAAAATGATGACTTAATGACATATCTATCAAGCCATAGTAAATTTAAATTGCACTGGAACACTGTTTCTACCATTGTTATGCTTTAATCTATCGCTTAAGAAATGAATGAAATTAAATAGTCGATGAATATTAACCCTTCTGAACAGTATAGATCAAGTCTTTATACCAAAAAAGACATGTAGGACGCAGGCCCACTAATTACATAGTCAGTTACATAGTACAAAGCTATGCTTCCGCCGAACGGAACAGCAGAGTCCAGCCCACCTTTAACGTGCACAGCTCCAGATTCTCCAGCCATGCATTTTACCTTGACCTCAATAACTGTAAAGTAACTGTAGGAAATGACTGTTTATACAATCATAGTTTTAGCTTTCCTTTCTCCCAGTCTCTGGCGTAACACCATTGGGTGCCTGTAGTCGCCTGGCCTAGCAGGTGGTTGAGTGGGCACTCAAGTTCAACTACAGGCGCTGAGTGGGGTGCTACATCAGAGATGGGAGGATCAGAAAAGCAATTTTCTACAGTTTCTTTACAGTAATTGAGGTATGCAGACAAAGGTGTATCTCTTTAGACGGGGGGGGGGGGGGGGGGGGGGGGCTTTTCATGTTGCCAAACACTTGTAAGAGCATTTAAGAGCCTGTCAGTGGCGAAAACAAGCAGTTTACTTTGACGTGCTAGTTTTTCTCATAGGATTCTTTTGTATAGCTTTTAGTTTTAGTGTTCTAACTCGATACTGCACTGATTTTGATCATTTGCAGTTATAAATTCTAGTAAAAATGCAAGGGCTCCTACAACGAGATTGTTGTTTGCAAACCGATGGAAACTCTTTGTTTCTGGTGTGATGCCTCAGGGACTTCACCAACATGCTGTTCGGTGCCTTTAGTGCTGAGGTTCATTCAACAGCTTCTGCCAGCTATTTCTGCCAGGCATGAAAATATGGAGGGTTTAACTATCAGGTCACACTGGTAGTCTGATACATAGTTTTCTTAAAGGTTCCCAGCGCCTTTGCCCACACAGAGCCCGTCACAGCCCTCAGTGGGCCTGACACTGACGACTACTTTGCCCTGCCCAACATGGCTGCCAGTGGGCGAGAGCTTGTGGATCTCTGTGGCATGTGACCATATGAAGGAAGTGGTACACAGAGGTTTTAGTCTAGACTAAGTCGCTGGAATGGACTATTTCTCTACGCGTCACTCAAAGACCATAAATGTATTGTACAAAATATGTACAAAAATGACTTGGACCATCTTTGGAATCATCCCTAATGTAGGTGACACACTAATCCATATTCGGCTGACCTTGTGAATATATGCACAAGTATAGAAATCTATACACACAGACCATGTATTAAAAATGCTTTACATTAAGGTTTATGAACATTAGAAAATGTATTAGTTAACATCAACTAACTGATGATCTTCAGTGTTGTTGAATCAAGAAATGTACTGTACGGGACCTCATGAGTTGTTTATGTTAACAAAACACTTTAAATCCAGGAACTCTCAGCTAAATCAGTCATTGTATTACTTGCCGTGAAGGAGCCGTAAACATTCACAAACATTCAGTAATGCAACTTAACATACTTACTGATGTTAACTACTAGTGTATTCGTGTTAATCAGCAGCATCTTAACGTAAAGTATTAGATTTGTATTGTGGACTACTTGAACTGCCATGACCATATTTTTATCCCAGCAAAACTGTGATTAATCGTTAAATTCTAGAAAACTAGATAGTGGTCATTCCTCAAACTGATATCATATAAGCACAATTGTTTAATTGCCAATTGCAATTATAACGGCTCAAAGTTAGACATGTTTTTAGACATTATTAAAGTCTCTATCTCTTGTGTCCTGTTTGATGCTCCTTCAGCCAATAGGAAGCATTGTGTCGTCGTAATGTTTAGGGTGCCTTAGTTCCCAGAATGCAGTCGGCTCAGAAACAGGTTTGGCCCTGCTTGGTGGATCTGTACCAGGTCTGTGCCAGTCAGGTCTGCCTCAGGGTTCGCTACCGTCTGGGTTTTCACCCTGGGTGTAAATCCATGTTGCCTTGTTGTTCAGAATGACGTTCAGATATCATGCAGACTCTTTTACGTTCAGCCCACCGGTGTTGGAGAGGACAGTTGGTTCCTGAGAATGAGGTGAAGTGTGGAGATAGGCATACCGGTCCACTGTGATTTCTGCTGTAGCATGTTCCTGCCAAGGCATACCTGTGTGTCGTATAACCATGTGATTTGTGAGGTTGTGAGAAAATAAAATTAAACATTTTGTGCTGTTGCAGTTTATGCTATTAAAGGGTTTTAATAACTACCTCGGTGTACATGTTATTTCAGTGTGGCAGTTTTTTTTTCAGAATTGTGTATTCACAGATATATTTGGCTGCATGTCGTTTTTGGTTTTGGCTCAATATTGTGCTTTTGTCACGTAATTTGGATGAGTACATAGTCGACACACCAGGGGCAGTATAGGCTAAACAAATTATAAATACAAGGCCACTTGGTGAATGTGAAATGTCCAATTAGTCAAAATGACTTCAGTATAGCACGAAGAAATTAATTATTGTTTTACTTCATCTTTACATTTTTGCCAGCTGTATACATGGTTGCTCATTTACTGTGTAGACCAAAGACTTGCTTTTATGTTCATACCATTCACCTCATCAGAACTGCTAAACTATTGGGGTAGGACATCATTGCTGAGCTCACAAACTCTGGAGGCAGTGTTTTGCATGTGTAGGCGAAATCCTTTATTTAAGAGACTGAGCTATTACTGTTACAATTGGTGACTGGGGTTTCTAAGGAAGTCATGTATCATTCCCAGTATTGCCGTCTATGCTTCATGCCCCAAGAGGATATGGGTTGATGGATATGTTTGTTGTGATCTTAAATGAAGATAATATCTAAATGATGCTGCGTCTCCAACTTTATCAATCTTAAATCTACTATCAATTAAGTTTCTCCTTCATTTTGGATGATCTGAAGCCTTGTGCTGCTAGCCAAACAAAATTCCTGAGTTAATTGTGGTCTGGAAATGTTCCATTGGATTCCACTGGGATCAGGGCTGTTTCAAACGGACGCATCGAATTGTGCTGAATGTGACTGGATCAGCCTGTAGCTCACATCACAAAGTCTGTATTCAGGGCAGTGTGGGGCTAAGTAGTGGTAGTAAATCAATCTTTGAAACCCATAAAGGAGATTAGCTATAGTATCGATTCCTTTAAGAAAAGTCTCACTCTTTACGACTTGGCACATGTAGCATCAGATAAAATGGATCTATATATGGATATCTGTGTGTGTGTGTGTGTGTGTGTTTTATTCAAGCTCTCTCCACAGCAGCTACATTGTTGATGTTGGACTGAAATTATCCTTATCCAGAATTATCTTTTTTTTGTTAATGTCTTATGATTAATAATAGATTCATAGATTAATGGCTTATGCGTTATTTTGCAATCCAGACGAAATCTTACCCGAGGCAGCAGTTTTCATGCTTCTCATAACAGCACCGTCTAGACCGTCTGATGTAGACCGTCTGATATGCCTTTGAATGTCATTGTCCAATCAGGTAACAGCCTGGCAGTCAAGGCAAAAGTCGTGCTTCAAATGGCCCTGTCCCTTCGGGGCGATTTGGGGCGAAATGAGAATCGCCCCAGACCTCTCCCATTGACTCCCGTGTTAAGTAAATTCTTTTCACAAAACAGAGCTCTCAATGCATTCTCTATGGCTTCCGGGATGGCTCGCCCGTCCATATCGTGTCATGACTAATGGACGTAATAGTCCATGGGCCAGACCACATATTGGTGCCATCTGGGTGGGCAAAACTTTACCTATACTTAGTTGTTTGTAGGACTGACATAAGTCTATAAATATATGATAACCCTTGCACAAAAGCAGCTTTTCATGTTTTTGGGCTAATTTACCATTTTCACAGCGCTTTAGCAAAATGTCCCCAAATCGCACATCAATTGTGCATTTTGTAATAAAAGCGTGAAATTTGGTACACATATAGCCAAAGACAGTCGGAAAAAATATCGGGCCATCAAGAATTTTCAACATGGCGGCCATAGCAGCCATTTTTCAAGATGGTCGCCAGAGTTTTCAGATAAATGATCTTATTTCTATTGGATATAATATGGTGCTGATGATCTTGTTAGTTAGATTTAGTCATCATACATAGTTTTTGGTAATGTACAGTATACATACTTATGAACTTCTAAGGAAACTTGAAGCTAAATATCACACCGGATGCCTTGTAAGTCTTTACACTCGAGCCAGAAAGGCCAGCCATGACATACATGATGACTGCCAGGGACAGGTAGCATCGGCCTCTGCAATTGTGTTTGCTGAGCTGGTCCTTTACATCGAATAGACCAGGCAAGATGAGGAAACAGCACCAGTCTTCAAGTTAGCTGAACTTCACAAATGGAACTGCTAGTAGTGGAAATTGATAACAGAAATCACTCTACCCGGCTGAAGGGAAGGCTTCTTGCTGAGTTCCCTGATATGCGGGCTAATACAAAGGGAGAATAAATCCTGATGGCCTTTAAAGATGATGTTGGAATTGCTCTTGCCAAAGCCTGTGAACAGGACAACACCAAAGATGTTATGCACATTGCACGTGCTGCACAAATTGTACATCATCACACATTTGGTGAGGCCAAATGTTTTTAATTGATTCCCTAAAAGATGCCAAGAGAACTCTGTTCCACAGCTTTGACCATATTTCGAGTTTGACCACAGCTAGGGACCTTTTTCATGCACTGCAATTTCTCTACTCCAGCATCCCTCCTATGTTGGGGAAGTGGCTGATCGAAGACATCTCGTTCTGTCAGGGAGAACATTCCAAGACCATTGACCGCTTGCCAGAGTATAACACAGAGGTTACGCCTGTAGCCAGCAAACTCAAGGTGTCGCAGGTCCCAAAGACAAGCGTTAAATCACTCGTGAGAGATGGCTTCAGACAGCAAATCAAGGCCTAGAAGTACCGTCTGAATTCAGCATCATGAAAAAAGTGTGATTTGATGTTTGTTGCAATTACTCACTTTTAACCAGTCATGATGATCGTATCAGAAAAGCGATGTGGGATGAAGATCCTAGTCAGCATACTTATTCTTTACAACAGAGGCATTTCATTTGAGAAAGATTGATTTAACAGATACCATAAAATATTTGAAATCCTTTCCAGATTTTAATGTTTTTCTCACGTCTGTGACACTAATGTAAAGAAGCTGTCAAGCATTTTTGATAGTGGTCAGCTATGAACAGCAGGTCGAAACAGAAAGAGGTACAAAAAAAAAAAGTAGGTTGGAAGTTGGAATAAATGAACTGTAACAAAGTAATACAACTGAACAAAAACATAAAAAATCAACCAAGGAAAACAGTATGCAACTGAGATCTGCATGAAAAAAGTCAATTAATAGGTGCAGGTATAGCAAAACAGTTGACCCCTAATGGTACTTTTATTTTTAAAGATTTATTTTATGGGCTTTTTAGCCTTTATTTGGATAGGAGAGTGAAGTATTTTAGACAGGAATTGAGGAGGAGTGAAGATATGTTACAAACATTTGTTGCGCCACATTTCCCCCAAAAGGCTTTAGTTGCAAGCCCATTGTTATTGTCAAATAAAACCAAACTAAACTGGCAGTTTGCCCACGGCCCAAGGCTGGAGTTGAGGATGACATCGTAAACCTGCTTCGGCAAGCCCATTCACCTGGAAAAAGTTGGCAGCACTGTGAGGATCATGTTCTTTGATTTCTCAAGTGTCTTAAACACAATTTAGATTGTACTTCTGCAAGGGAAGCTCCAAAAGATGCAGATGGAGACCTCCACAACCTCCTGGATTATTGACTACCTGAGAGACAGACTGAAGTCTTCGCAACTGAGAGGTTGTGTGTCTGAGCAGGTGGTTAGCAGCCCAGCACATTTACTTCAATATTTAGTAAAAACAAAAATACTTTACACATAAAAAAAAAATAATTATAAATCTTTAAGCCAAGGGTCCCAGACTCCAGGGCCCTGTGCACATGCCCACTCTGCCCATGTGGTAATCCATCTATGGTCCTGGTACACGTCTATGGTCCTTGTACACGTCTATGGTACGCCCCGCGCCATCACCCAAAACTCCCCTTCCTGTCCCAACCCTGTCTTTCTGACACAGCCGCCCCCAATGTTGCAGCGGATTTGTAAAGGAATGTGAGGTAAATGGTTCATGGATTCAAGGATATTAGCTTCCAGGTGCCAACAGAGAAGGTTTTACCTTTCTTCTTGGCACGTTTCTCTTCTTCTTCCTTTCTTTTCTTCTTAAATTGTGCCCCGGAAGGCTTTTGCCTCTTCATTATTTCATTCTTCAAAGTTTCTTGAACACACACACACCCTAACCAAACGCCTCACTGTGCTAGCATGTTCTGACAACACAAAGGAGATATATTGGTTGGAGATATAGAAGGGGGCGCAAAAAAAACACAATTCTTTGCGACCCCCTCTGAGTGGCGCCCTAGGTGACCGCCTATACCGCCTGTAGGAAAAAACGCCCCTGGACGTGACAC
The DNA here is from genome assembly GCF_963457725.1 of Sprattus sprattus. Lineage (NCBI taxonomy): Eukaryota > Metazoa > Chordata > Actinopteri > Clupeiformes > Clupeidae > Sprattus > Sprattus sprattus. The sequence goes on from NC_137920.1 coordinate 66,518,639, forward strand.
ATAATACACACAGAGATGGAACACGTAATACAGACACAGGCAGGACACGTAATACACACAGAGACGGGACACGTAATGCACACAGAGATGGGACACGTAATATACACAGAGATGGGACATGTAATACACACAGAGATGGGACACGTAATACAGACAGAGATCGGACACGTTATACACACAGAGACGGGACACGTAATACACACAGAGATGGGACATGTAATACACACAGAGATGGGACACGTAATGCACACAGAGATGGGACACATAATACACACAGAGATGGGACACGTAATACACACAGAGATGGGACACGTAATACAGACAGAGATGGGACACGTAATACACTCAGAGATGGGACACGTAATACAGACAAAGGCGGTGGTTTAAGGGGACATAAAGATTAGCACAAGTTTGTTCCTCGGAATGTTAAGGACTTTGTTTTTTTCCCTCTGCAGATAGTGTCACCCTCACAGGAAAACAGGCACTTACTGGATTTTATCATTATATCATTCAGTTAGTAGAAAATGTTAAATACTTGTGTGCCATACATCATATGTGTGCCATACATCCTTTACATTAGGTTTCCTTTAATTAATAAAAGGTACATGTAGCAGTTAAATGCTTAAAGCACTGATAAGTGCTCCCATGCAGATAGTGATTGGTGATGTATTGGTTACGCTGAGGCCGCTCATGTGGGTGGAGGGTGACTCATGGTCATGGACTCTTATTTTACAACAGTTTCTGTTCCTTGTTTCGTTATTTACACCCCTTTTGTTACTTCCTGGTTTCTTAGTTTTTTGTCCCACCTGTTTCTTGCTATCCAGTTTATAATCCTGTTCCTTTGGCCAGTAGTTACTATTTGTTCATATGAACTTGGTTATGAATTATCGAAATGAATCATTTTCTAATCTAATCTAAATGTAATTTGTTACAGTCCATGCAGCACTTTGGTCAACAGTTGTTATTTTTAAATGTGCTATAGAAAACATAAGAAAAAAACATTACACACAATTGAACTTATGAAATAATATTTATTATAATAATAATAATAATAAGAAGAAGAAGAACAACAACAACAATAGTAGTATTGTTATTATTATAATTGTTATTATTGTTGATGTTGTTATATGAATTATTATAATTACTAATACACAGTAAAACAACAATAATAATAATAATTAAAAAAAAAATACTATTATGTCTATAAAGTGTGCCTTAAACAAAAAAGAGACTAGATGTAAATAAATGCAGAAATTCATATTATTTGTGGTTCATTAATACTAAAACTATGTCTTGCACATTTGAACTTATTTTGGTTAAAGAATCTTGATGTATGTATTATGCACAGGAAACAGGATTACTGTAACCAGATATGTGCCGGATCGGTTCCAAAGTCGGCTCTTTTCTGGAACACAATGCCAATCGCTGAGATGAAGTCTTAACGGGGTCTCAAACGGCAAGCCTTAGGCCTTAGCCTTAGGCGATCTAACGCATGCATGCACTGTATCTGCGCAGTATCGCAACAATATTGAGCCGAAAAACAAAGTGATACTACACACTTTACCATTTTCTTCTCCCGCCTCTAAAAATGATTGATAACATGGCAGTACAACACCCTAAGAAAAAGACTGGTGTGAAATAATCAAGCTAAAATGACCTTTGACCTTGGCTTCTATGGTTTGGATCTAGGCTCTGGGCTGTGTGAAGCACCTTGATACAATCTAATCAGTGCGGGCACATGATGGCAGCACTCCGATCCCATCCGATTCTCTCCATGGGGTCTCCATGGGGGGTTAACTGCTCCATCTCAAAGCACATGGCAGTGACAAATCTAGATCTTGGCCGCGTCAGTTCAAATCAAATGCGGAATGTTTACATCTGCTACCGTTGATGATACAGTAAATACGTTGTGAAATTAAACAAAAACACACCACAGTTAAAGTTGTATTAGTATTGATTGATTCACATCGATATGAATGGATTACATGACTAACAACTGGTGGAAAAGTAATATGAAAATATTTGTTCACTGAATTAGCGCGTTCTGTCCCAAACAGTTGCGTTCCAGTTTCAAAGTTTCAGTTTCGGTTTCAGTATTTCAACGTGAATGAGAGGGAGCACAAGAACTGAGCGTCTAGCAGCGATTATCATATCATAGACATATATGATGCATGTATATGTCTGTGGGCACGATCTCAAGCACGTGCAAAAGTTGTTGTCCAATTTGAATCTAGATTCGAGAGACCCAGCGGAATCGAATCGTGTATCCAGGGGTTTACATCGGAGTCCAGTCGGACTCAAGTCGGACACAATGAATCTAGATTTGGGGAGACACATGTGTCCAATCTCCAATTTAAATCGGACTGAAATCGGAAATTGGACACATGTGTCCACACTGTTATTTCTATGGTTTGGATCTAGGCTCATCTCCCTTATCTTGGTCCTCACTTGCATGACTTAATAATTTAAGTAAGTAATTAAACCACAAAAAGGTTCCTAGATGTTCGTTTATATTTCCCTAAATGTATATTAAACATGAATTGTATTGTTGAATACAATGAATTCAATGCACACCCTGATAGTCTGTATCTGTTAAACAACCCCTATTTCAATTAACGTTTCTTATCTGTCATCTGTTATCACAAGATTGTTTTCCCAAAAGTATAATCCTTATATGCAAACTAACCCCAAATTGCAGGCTGCAAACCACATAAACAGCATGACTGATGATTGCAGCGTACACCAAGCCACCGCAGAGTGCTTGTTTCGACTTGAGCCCACATGTAGTTGAGGGCCTGATCCAGGTGGTCTCCTGAGCATATTTAAGAAAATGACAAGGGGGAGACTGTGGAAGACAGCGGGGACTCGGTGAGCATGAGGGCTGCCCTGCTGAGCGCTGCATGGCTGCTGCAGCTCGGCCTCTCACTAGCCTCTCCGCTGCGCCTGGCCGCACTACCAGAGGAGGAAGACCAAGCAATGGCCGAGGTATTCTTTATTTTTTTTTTTATGTGCATCTATATACATAGGTATTCTTATTCGAATGTAATTTCAAATTAATCATTTTGTATTTACTGTATGTGCACCATTCTTACTGTGCATCCTTCTGGATGTATACAAATGATGACAAATTGCAAACAAATGCCACTGACGGCATATAAATATATGTGCTAGCGATGAAACATCTAAGGATTATTAGATGACTAAAGAGATGATAAATTGAGCTTGACACTTTTTCACAGCATCTTTCACATTAACTTATTACACAGATACTAATGTATGTATTGATTTTGAATACAAACATGAACAACCTGGGATACTTAAGATGTACTCTTTGCTAGATATGTCCTTTGAATGCGTCATCTGTGGTGTTGCACACTGTATACTGAATTATAATTTGGGAGGTGGAGAAATTACATTTACAAAGTGTTTACATTGATTTTATCTAGCCATTGTTTAATTTTCCAAGCAACTTAATTACATTTGTTTATTTTTCAAATAATTTCTGATGAAATGTTTAGGAAGAAAGACTCCAGCCTCCAGCTGTTTAATTGCGAAGTC
>NC_137920.1:66527196-66642196 GCF_963457725.1 Sprattus sprattus
TTCACCTGCATGCCTAACTCATATCTAGTCTCGTCTCCTTACCGTTGAAGTTGTTTAAGCTGCTGACTGCACAGCTTAGATGAGTCCCTGAAGCCTCTTAACATAACTGAGCACCTGGGCTGTTCACACACTACAGGGGTCTACAATAGTACACTAACCTACAGACTCAATAGAGAATCAATGTACAATGTATATACAATGTGTGTATATACATTATACACACAAACACCACATATACTGTTATATATGTACACATAACACATACTGTGAGTTGTGCAAACAACACCTAGAGCAAAAGCATACTATTCACTCACATGTATTATAATGTTAATAACATATCATTAATTCTCCATATGCACATACAGTATATGAGGTGTGTATATATGTATACTGTATAAGAGCATATGTGGTGGATACATATAAGAGTATATGTGGTGCCTATATAAATGGGCTTCTGTTAGAGTTAGTTGAGGATTTGTCTGGTCACCCTGGGAAGCTGGGGTATGAACAATGCTGTGATGTCACATAGGGGCAGTGTGTAAGCCTTTGCTTCTTGTTTTGCTTAAATTATGATTGGTGGAGATAAAGCTACAAACCCATCCCCTAGACAACACAGCTTGGGCCTCTCCTCCTTTCGTACAAATAGTTTTCCATAACCTTGTGAAAACTGAGACATTTGTGTTTGTGCAAAGTCATAACAATAAGAAAAAAATACAGGTCCACCTGGGAAGCTGGGGTAATGAACAATGCTGTGATGTCACGTAGGGGCATTTTTCTCAAAAAAATTGGATAGTCTAATCATGATAGGTACAGTACAACTTGAAATGATTTGACTGAAAGAAACAGCAGTGTGACGTCGTTAACATCGATACATTTCTTCACAGGATTTGTGTACTTCTTCAAGGGGAAACAGCAGTATGAGTATGATCCCAAGCTGAAGTATGTTACAAACATGATGCCAGCAAACAAATGGCTTCGCTGTTGACAAGCATTTCATAGCTTAGAAAATGAATCTAGCATGTTTTCGTTTTGTCTAGATAAATGGATTGTGCATTGTTTGGCACATTCAAAGCATATGTAAGGAAAATACAAATGCATGTAAATATGTAAACTATTGTATATTACGACAGTGGGAATAACAGAAGATAAAATACATTATACAAAATAAATATTTAATTTTGCTTTCATATAACCTTTGCTATATATACAGCAGCGGAACAAATTAAGAGACTTCAAAATGATCAGTTTCTCTGGTTTTACTGGTTTTATTTATTGGTAAGTATTTGAGTAAAATTTTCATTTTTGTTTTATTCTTTAAACTACTGACAACATTTCAACCAAATTTCAAATAAAAATATCAACATTTAGAGCATTTATTTGCAGAAAAATTACTAATGGTCAAAATAACAAAAAAGATGCAGTGTTTCCAGATGTCGTATAATGCAAAGAAAACAAGCTCATATTCATTTTTAAACAACACAATAGTAATGTTTTAACTTAGGAAGTGAGTAGTACAATGTCACCCAACAGCAATGTGAAAGACTGGTGGAGAGCATGCCAAGACATTCCAACAAATATTGATTTCTTAACTCTTCTTAAGTTAAAACATTAGTATTGTATTGTTTAAAATTATATGTGAACTTGTTTTCTTTGCATTATTCGAGATCTGAAAACACTGCATCATTTTTGCTATTTTGACCAATTGTCATTTTTCTACAAATAAATGCTCTACATGACAATATTTGTATTTGAAATTTGGTAGAAATGTTTTCAGTAGTTTATAGAATAAAAATAAAATGTTAAATTTACTTTAAAACATGCCAATAAAGAGTACAACCAGGGAAACTGATCATTTTGAAGTGGTCTCTTAATTTTCTCCACGGCTGTTTATAGAATGATAATCAAGTATAGCACTTATAGATACACATAGTACATTTATATATACACATAGATTATAGCACTTATATAGCATAGAAACACATAGATGTATATTGCTTCATATTTCTAATTGCTATCAGACAAAATATGTGTGATGATGTGTAAAATAGGGCAATTTTTTTTTCAAATAAACCGTTCAATTCTAAGAATTTTGTACTTCAGTCGGTCGCTTCAAATTCCTCCTCTCCTCCTACTGTCTTACCGCCATCAGTTCACTGAGTAAATTAACACAAGAAGAGGCCTATTAGGGCCTAAAAGCATTCCTCTCTACACAGACAACTTCCTGAGGATCCTGATAGCTCCTTTTAAATACAGGGTATGTAAGTGGCACAAACCACAAATGTTCTTGTTGTGGGAAATTTTTTAGATTTATGGCACAACCCACAGATCATATTGTTAATCAATGTCTGGCTTTATGGCTCAAACCACACCTGTTCTTCATTAGGAGCTGCCAGCTCTATAAACCACTGTTGGTGCACCAACAGGTCTGGATCAGGAAGACGCGCCCCACATTAAAACACTCTGATAGGTACCATGGATGACGCACACCACTATAACATTCAAACGCTGTGATAGGTCCCAGGCTCACACAGATGGCACCGAAGTGTGTGTGTACATGTGCAGGTGCATGCTTGTGTAATAGTGTTAATACCTTCCTCAGGATGGCCACTCAAATAATGCCAGCACTGTCCTGATTTTTTTTGGGTGATCTTGCCTGATTAGATAAATATCAACAACAACAAGTGATGCGTTAAGTGGAACACAAGGAGGGTTGTGTTTCACTATAGTGGTCAAAATCAGTCGGATCAGTCAAAGATCAGGACAGATCAGTCTTACAGAAACACCAATAACCAATGCCCAGCTAAAGCCTTGATTTTACCACTATCCTTATTTTTGGCCTATGGAAAATAACCTCCCAGGGTTACCCACAAAAAGGCATCATCCCTGAACTGTTGTATTGACTCTTCCAACAGGCCAACACTGGACCCATAGCTAATTAAGACTTCTTTACTGACCTCTGATCAGGCCAACACTGGTCACATAGCTAGCTGAGGCTTCTTTACTGACCTGTGATCAGGCCAACACTGAACACATAGCTAATTAAGGCTTCTTAACTGACCTCTGTGCAGCCTGTGGAACTACTTGCTTGAGGGCACTCTGTTTTGACGTTTCTCTTCCCTTTCTTGATCTCGTACTTCGGTTACGTCATCATTAAGGGCTGGGAAGGGCCAGTAATTAAGACGGGCATATATACTGTGGTCATAGATTTCATCTATAAAGGCTAGATGTCTCGCCCGCGTTTCTGGCAAACGGAGTTGAAAGTCCGCACATGGCTGCCATCTTGCAGCAGGGTAGCTCGCTCACCCATAACACTACCTAACTCACTAACACTACCGATGTTATTGTTAGTAGTGGTATATACTTTTTAAATAACCATAACTTGCTCAATTTTCTTGATCGATTTGGTTTGTTATAAACATGAGAGATATAGTTATGACACTGCATATTTATGTTATTTAAAAAAAATATATCCAAAAAGCATCCAAAATTATAACCACTTTAATAATGTTTGTAAGAAACCAAACCATTTGAAACTCCGTCAAGATTTAAGCGAGATCAGAGTATTAGTGTTTGTGCAGATCACTGACCTTTTCTCAGGTACCACTGATCCTGCCAGAACGCTTCCCTGACTCAAGATGGCCGACCTGTGCGGACGTTCTAAACTCCGCCGTAAGACATCTAGCCTTTATATATGATATCTATGCCTGGGGTCCTTAGCCAGATAACTCGTCCATGCTGCTAGCTCTGTGTTTGTGCGAGGCAGCGTTGTGGGTGCGGCTCGTTTGAAGACGGACGCAGCTGCACGGTGTGCTAGCTGCTATGCTTTGGAGATTGTTTGTATCGTGTGTGAGTTTGCTACTCCGAGTGACTTGGTTTGATTTCGCCTCTAGCCTGGGGACTTTTTGTGTGTGTTTGAGGCTCCACTTCTAAAAGGTTCACACACACAGACACACACACACACACACACACACACACACACACACACACACACACACACACACACACACACACACACACACACACACACACACACACACACACACACACACACACACACACACACACACACACACACACACACACACACACACACACACACACACAGTCAAATCACGAGACAAAGACTTCCATATAGTGTAGGTTACAGCGATGGGAGCTACTTAAACTTTGCAACCCTATAGGCACACCAACCCTGTGATTAGAGAGGGACAGCCTGGCAGGGCATAAAAGGGCACTGCTCACTTCTCTGTCACCAGGTTCTTTTCCACACCTCAGGAGTTGACAGGAAGTGAGTTATTCCCTGCTAGGCTGTCTCTCTCTAATCACAGGGTGAGCGGCCTGAAAGATATGATTCACTGCATATTGATCAGTGTAATTGTCAAATCACAACAGACTTTAGCGGATGAATCATGATGGTCATGAGAGGAACTCCTCTTTCTCAACTCAAAACTCGTCTGTGGTCATTCAGTTTGAGGTTTTGTATGCAAGTACGTTAGTGTGTTTTATTTTCTTTCATGACCACTACATCACAACAGTTACTTAGGATTTTGGTTGATTAGCTTTGGCTGTTTGATAATCCAGGACTGTAGGTGATAACACAAAGGTCGAAAAGCAAAGAACCCAAAATAAAGGTGACCCAGATACCTCAACGTGTCACAGCATTTTCTATGAGAGCAATAAAATGAAACTACCGTACAGTATGTCATAACTTCTGTCATAACTGGAGGATGCTGGTGTGTGTGCATGTTTAAAAAACAGACTACAAGTTAATGACTTTACCACTTAAAGGTTAAGAATGTAGACACAGACAAAAGAAAAACATGGCATCAAAGAAAGAACCAGCAACTTCAGAGATGAACAGAAAGCAATGGAATTACTTTCTTTCCAATATTTAGTTTATATGGTGTTTTTTTTTTTTTTCAGATATCATGGTCATCAGTGAGACAAGCTCATGTAGACATTTACACTCACACCCGACATGAGTCATTCATTCATGCTGAATAAATAAAATAATCACGTGTCCTCATTCTCCTTCCGCTAGCCATGCCAGACCAGAGTGCAACTACAGTTTACAACATCCAGGTAGAATGGCACACCAGGAGTCACAGCCCCACCTGCTGACCAAGGAGAGGAACTCCTACACAGGGCCTTTACTATGAGGAGTGGACAAAGTGGTTGTTTGCAAGGGGGTGACACACTTTAAGTGTGCTTTGGTCAAATTTACTTTGGTCATTTGAGTATTTAATATGTTAAAGGCACCCAGTGCAACTTTATGTAAACATTCAATGAAAAATAAACATTCAATTTCTAGTCTTTTTTGCACGTAGTAAGTTTCAATAACTCCATACCATTACATATCGACATTCAAGGAGCAAACATGAGACGTCGTTGTGTGGTGAGAACTGATAGAAAATCGTAAACAACAACAATCGCCGGTGGGGAGAAGCCATTTTTCCATTGACTGGAACCTGCTTTGTTTATTGTAGGTTACCAAAAAATAAAGAAAATGGCGGCGATTGTTGTTGTTATCGATTTTCTATCAGTTCTCACCACACAACGACGTCTCATCTTTGCTGCTTGAATGTCGGTATGTAATGGTATGGAGTTATTGAAACTTACTACGTGTAAAAAAGACTAGAAATTGAATGTTTATTTTTAAGCCTCGAAAGTTGCACTGGGTGCCTTTAAGATTACACTACAATAGTTTCTTTTACCATTTTAATGACACTGAATGACACTGTTTTTTTTTAAGTTTCTTTTTTTAAACATTAATCTCAACTTCGCAAATATTATTAACATAATTGAAACAGGAGCGTCTAACAACATCTACACCTGACACCAGAGGGGGTAGTTTGACCATTCTACTGATCAAGAGCTATCAAGGGGCATCCCCTACGGTTCATACAGCCACAGTCGATCAAAACAGGGTGTGCAAGAATGCAAGAAAGGTCCGATGTAGTGGGCAGTAGGGCAATGAAGCTGAATGACACACAAAAAGTGTGCGACGCCATTTCAAGGCTGAAGCAGTAGAACTGGAGCAGGCACCTTATTGGCTGAAGCAGTAGGACTGGAGCAGGCACCTTATTGGCTGAAGCAGTAGAACTGGAGCAGGCACCTTATTGGCAGAAGCAGTAGGACTGGAGCAGGCACCGTATTGGCTGAAGCAGTAGGCTGAAGCAGTAGGACTGAAGTAGGCACCTTATTGGCTGAAGCAGTAGGACTGGAGCAGGCACCTTATTGGCTGAAGCAGTAGGATTGGAACAGGCACCTTATTGGCTGAAGCAGTAGGACCGGATTGGCACCTAGTTGGCTGAAGCAGTAGGACTGGAGTAGGCACCTTATTGGCTGAAGCAGTAGCACTGGAGCACGCACCTTATTGGCTGAAGCAGTAGGATTGGAGCAGGCACCTTATTGGCTGAAGCAGTAGGATTGGAGCATGCACCTTATTGGCTCTACGCATTAGGAGCCCTGGGGGGGATTATTCTGCTCTTGTCCTTATAAGCTCATCACTTACAGTCCTCTGGGGGGCCGCTTAAGAGGTGGCCGGGGGTTTGGTGAAGTTTTCTCTAGTTCCTTCGCTTCCGTTGTGCACCCTCAAGCAGGAAATTAACCCCTCAGTCCTCTGGTTTAGTGGTTCATACAGGATAGCCCCCTCTGTGTGTGTGTGTGTGTGTGTGTGTGTGTGTGTGTGTGTGTGTGTGTGTGTGTGTGTGTGTGTGTGTGTGTGTGTGTGTGTCTGTGTGTGTCTGTGTCTGTGTGTCTGTGTGTGTGTCTGTGTGTGTGTGTGAGAGAGAGAGAGATAGAGAGAGAGGGAGAGAGAGATATATCTGTGTGTGTGTGTGTGTGTGTGTGTTTTTTTTTGTGTGTGTGTGTGTGTGTGTGTGTGTGTGTGTGTGTGTGTGTGTGTGTGTGTGTGTGTGTGTGTGTGTGTGTGTGTGTGTGTGTGTGTGTGTGTGTGTGTGTGTGTGTGTCTGTGTGTGTGTGCATGCATGCGTGTGTGTTTTTGCTTGTTTTTTCAGATTTGAATTGGATGCCTGTGGGTTTAAGAAAACTGTAATAACAACTAGGTAAAAGCAGCACTATATAACAAATCGTTTTTATGAGCAACTACTTTTGGCATTAATTAATTAAACAAATTAATTTTGATGGCCTATGGTCATATGAGGGACAGATAAACACACATGTTGTTCCAACCAGGTGTAGTTTTGTGATCCAGGTAAGAACACCCTGCGAACATGTAAAAAAAAGCCTTTACAGTTTACAACATTACTTCGCCAACACTGTTGCCAAAAGGAAGCCATGTTTATTAGGTCGGTAGCTTCCTAGTTTTAGACCAAAACTCTGTAACGCTGCTTCAGATAAGTGAAAAGGGGGCCCATGAGTAGCATGAAATGTTTGAGTGATGCCCAAAACAAGAAGGAGATCAGGCCCTATTATTTGCATTCTTTGCATTCTTAAATCAGAGATTGACAGATTATATCACAGCAACGTTAGTGCTGATGGATTGTCCTCCAGATTAGTGGCAACATGCTGATACATGCGACAAGGAGGCCTACTGAATCAACACTGTAGCATACAAGCACTGTTACGTAATTTGTGCAATTCCCGCGTTTCAAGTTCTGATGAGGAGCAATGCTCTGTGACATATTAGCACATTTTTAATTATTTTCTACGGTAATAAAAGAAAGCATACATAGTCACTCAGTAACCTTGTGTTTCTAAATTACGTTACTGGAATAAAACAATGATTTAAACAGACAAACCAGGAAAATCCTGGGGATAAATCCTTCATTTCTTCCTCCTTTCCTTTCCTTTCCTTTTGGGTGTCAACTTGATCCCAAAAACACTGGATAAGGATGTGTGTATCATTTTCAAAAATTCTATTTAACTGAAATTGAAATTGTCTTTAGGCACTTTACAGAGCTCAGAGCCTGAGCCCCCTAAAGCAAGAACTGTAAGGCGAGGTGTCAAGAACAGGAAAAAACCTTGAGCAGAAACACAAATCACTGACCAATAAAGCATTACAAATCAGCTAAAAGCATCCCCACGCATGAAACTCTTTGTCAGTGGAAGTTCCCCCTTTGAGGATAAGCACCTGCCCTACGTACCTATGTGTCCTACCTGTTATTGACTCATGTCAATCATCGTGTTTGCTCATGGAAATGTCTGCGCCGTGACCGGCTGACTCACCTCCCTGTGTCTCCCTGAGTGTATATTAAGCAGGGAAGAGCCCAGTCGAGTCAAAACAAACAACAGCCTGAAGACGAAGAGACATGACCCCCCACAGCATCTGGATACTCTTAGCACTGACAGCAGCGGCTCTGTCCGTTCCACTGCCGTCCCTATTAGCCACTGAGGAGAACGATGGCGATGTGGCAGAAATGGGTCTACTAGGTCAAGGAAATTTGAAAGAAATTGAAACAGCGAAATAGCTGAAAAATGTTGTTTGTTTTTTAAACAATATTGGTCTATTTTTGTGATAGCATAGACATCTTTAAAAATACTTTAATAAGGTTCTACTATTGGGCTTAAGTTATTTTTGTGATAGCATAACAAAACAAACTTTAATGAGGTTCTGACACGTCTCTCAAGTGTTGTTTTTGTAAAATGTCATAGTCTCGTATAGGCTTATATTCTGTTCTACAAATACATTAATATGTCATAAAATGCTGATGGACTTTTTATTGTGATGGACTTATTATTGTTTGTCTCTCAGAAATACCTGCAGAGGTTCTTCAACCTGACAGAGAAGTCGACCCCCTCAAGCAGACGCGGGATGGGCGCGCGGAGCCGGATCCTGAGTGAGATGCAGAGTTTTTTCAGACTGAAGGTGACTGGGGTGCTGGACTCCGAGACGCTGGAGGTCATGAAGAAACCCAGGTGTGGCGTTCCTGAGGTGGCACGCTTCAGCACCTTCGGCCAAAACCTCAAATGGCAAACAAACAAGCTCACATTCAGGTACTTCAGTCTAAACTATTTAAAACAAGTCTAATTTAGCTTAGAAGTCAAGACTATAAAAACTGTGAAAATGGAAAAAAAGTTATTATAAAGGTCATTCAGTTGAAAAAATTAAAACAAATCGAATCACACTAAGATTTCAAGGCGCTGTTAATTCAGTGAAAAGCAAGCATAAGTCAGGGATTTTGCAGCCTCAAATTTTTTGTAATCGGAATTTCAACCTTTGAAGGTGTTGTGTAATCCAGTGTAGCCCCTGATGCTGATGCAAATGTATTCTCTTGCTATAGGATTGTAAACTACACGCCCGACATGCCTAAGTCTGACGTGGATAATGCCATTGAGAAAGCTCTGCAAGTCTGGGCACGCGTGACTCCCCTGAGGTTCAGCCGTATCTACGCTGGCACGGCGGACATCATGATCTCCTTTGGCAGCAGAGGTGAGCAAACTAATAACAGAGCCAACTGAATAACACAAACCTAATCCCTCATGAGTCACATTTAATAATATTTCGCACGACAGAGGGAGAGAGGAGGAGGACGAGCCACTAGCCAGTTTAGTGAGTTCTACATGTGGGTTACATCACTTCTATACCTAGACTTTGTTGTTCACCTTCTCACTCCTTAGTGGAGCATAGGCCATCGGTAGCGAGTTTCCATCGGATAAATTTGGTATCCACTTGTCCTGGTATCCACTGAGCGAGGGATTAGCCCACCCATCTTCATTTTACAGCACCTGGTCTTCCAGACTATGCTGGACTATTTGCTCAAACAGTCAGGATAAATATTGTGTATATCTCTAGTCTGGCACTGTGAAGAGACATGAGGGGTGTAGAATAAGTGGGAGGCCCTTCGGGACAGCCGGTGAAATGACTTCCACATGGGATTATCACATGGCCTGGCACCTACCATAGATGTGAAGATGTGTCCTTATAGTTCTAGTTAATGTGTTTTTGCCCAAAGTGACGTACAAAACATTAAATAAAAATACAATGAGCATGTCCCCAAACTTGACATCTTTTCATCTGACAGACCACGGAGATTTCTACCCGTTCGATGGACCAGATGGCACCTTGGCTCATGCGTTCGCACCGTCTCAGGGAATAGGAGGGGATGCTCATTTTGATGACGATGAGACCTTCACCTTCCGTTCCTCTCGTGGTAAACAAACGTATTCATGTTGTCCACATTGAACTGAACGCAAGTGACACAATCACATGTTAAATTAAATAACCCTGTGTTGGAGAAAAGCACTTAATAAATTACATCACATTCTCTTTTTGATGCGTACATGACATTTACTCTTTTATCTAAAGTGACATACTACACAGCAGAAATACACATTTTTATGTGTATGCCTTCTCCACCAGTGGTATTGTCAGCACCAGTTGAGGACAGGAGCACTACTCTTGTTGTTTCTGTTGCTGTTGTTGTTGTTGTTGTTTACCACCATGACTAATCTATGGCATATCTCTCAACTAAGCACTTGGTGTTGTCAGCACCATGATCTACTGGTGGAGTGACAAGTGCATTGTTATCGTTGCTGTTGATGTTGCTTACCTCCACCACTCCACATGTAACCTACATGGCATAGCTGACTGAACTTGCTCTAAGCTGTGTTTACTCACTCTCCCACTAGGTTATAACTTGTTCTAATGCATTCTCCACTGTCCCACTAGGTTATAACTTGTTATAATGTGTTATCCATTGTCCCACTAGGTTATAACTTGTTCTAATGTGTTCTTCACTGCCCCACTGGGTTATAACTTGTTCCTGGTGGCTGCCCATGAGTTTGGCCATTCTCTGGGTCTGTCCCACTCCCAGGACCCCGGCGCCCTCATGTACCCCGTCTACAGCTACAGGGACCCCAACACGTTTGTGCTGCCTAGAGACGACGTCAACGGGATTCAGTCTCTCTACGGTAAAGAGAAAATGTCACATCACGCTTGATATTCTACCACAGCTGAACACAGTATGGTGTGTCGTATGTTTGTGTGGTAGGCTATGTGTGCTCACACAACAATTACTGATGGCAGCTGTGGACAGATGTTTTCAGCAGCTGGGAAGACATAATCTGATAAAAAAACAAAACACATGATGTAATACTGAAAGGCCAACCTACGCAAATGGTACCTTGTGGTTGTACAACATCAGTCTCATTTGAACGACGAGTGACAACATGCCTATCCGCTCTCTCACAATCTCTCTGTATGAAACGGTTTGTTTAGGCTAAGCAACTTTGAAAGATTGAAGGCGCCCAGTGTCGGATAGGGGTTCCAGATAGGGATGCACATTAATATTGGCATAACATCAGTATCAGCCGATCAGAACTTAAAGGTGCATTGTGTGGGATTTAGTGGCGAGGTTGCAGATTGCAATCATCTTAAAACCCCTTCATCACCCCTCCCTTTCCAAGCATGTAGGAGAACCTGTGAAGGCCGTCAGTTGCCATAAAAACACAATAGGACGCTCTCTAGAGCCAGCCATGATTTGTCCATTATGGGATACTGTAGGAACATGCTGGTGCAATATGGCGAGACACCGCGCCACAGAATTTCGGCTGTGCATCTGTTTAATAGTTGTGCTGTAACAAATACAGTGGGAAATTGTTTAGATGTACATTAATAGGACTGTTTGAAACCTTAGGTTCCAATCCTGATGTCAGCGTAGTGAAGCCTGAACCAGAGGGTCCCACCACTCCCAACGCCTGCGACCCCCAGCTGGTCCTGGACGCTGTCACAACTCTGCGTGGGGAGATGTTCTTCTTCAAGGACAGGTACTGTGCGCTTCTCACCAGACACCAGAAACAAACAAAAGAATAATTTAAAGGTTCAAAGTTCATGGCTGTTCCGAAGCCAAAAATATTATTATAGAAGTTCAAAAGGCATGGTTGTTCAGACATTAAAGACGTGCATCATTTGCATGTCCTGCCATGTTGTCTATGGACAGAGTGGCCTCAGGATTGAAGTTTTGTCTCTTTTCAGTTTCTTCTGGCGCAGCTCTCCATACAGCAGAAGAGCTGAGCAGCACCTCATCAAGAGCTACTGGCCTGACGGCCCCAACAACATCGACGCAGCTTACGAGAGCCGCTCAGCAGACAGAGTTTTCCTCATCAAAGGTGAGTTCAGCACAATTTTCAGAACATTATATTTACATCTTACATACACATTTATCTAAAGCAAGAACATTGTTAACCTTTCAGAACGTAGCGTCCCATATATGGGACAGCAGCCAATTTTCCGCAAAGACGTACCGACCCATATATGTGACAGAATGTGGCGACAGGAGCGTTCCAAAAAGCCGCGTAACAATAAGCCTGTGTGTGGGTTACTAACTTCGCTAACGTGAACTACCATTTTACATTCAGCCACCTTCATCCATTATGCCTCTTAAAATTGTCTTGTCAGTATCATTTTGTTTACTATATGAAGACTTACTATATTTGTGTGGTCTACGTCCAATTGTACATGACAAAGTTACAACGTTTGCAAGTAGCCTATAGGGAAGACACGATCTCCGGTACAAGACAAGCACAACAAGTGTTTTTTTTTTTTTTCATGAAACTTGTATTAATCCCCGTAGGGAAATAATGGTAAATTAAATATACATAACTGAAAATAACATGTATGGTTCATTACTCAATGTTCAGCCAAACATCAATTCCAACGACATCTCGATATGAAAACCAGCATCGCAGCTGGAATATACCGTAAATGAAATGCTTCACGAGCTGACAAGCTTAGAGGCATACGCTCCTAGGATACGCATAATTGTAGTCTCATCATTGATGCACACAAACTGCGCAGACACCTTTTCATATTACAATCACTTGTCACTGACAAATCATATTTGCGCACTATCAGCGCATCCACAACATGCAACAGTTTGAAAAAAATAACGACACACCGATACCTGCATCGCATTCATTCATTTATTACAGAAAAACAAGTAGCGTAAACTTAAACTCACAAAACTAAATAAACATGACAAGAAATGTTGAAAGAAGGCAGCAGCTCACTGATGATAAAATTCGGGACATCTTCACCAGCTGAAACATACAGAAATACCAGTCTGTTAGTGTAATGGCCAAAATGTAAAGACACAACCGCATAAACCTACGGTACAAACACTGTTCATCGCATAAGCATAGATACGTTGATGTCTCAACACAGTCATCAAATGAAAACCTGTTCATGAGTGAATGTGTGTCCGTGTGTGCTTGTGTTTGTGTACATGAGCACATAAAAGTAATTGGCCTCTTTTAAAAATCCATGGTTCTGGTTTCTTAAAATATTCAAATAGTTTGCTATAGAGTTGTACACACTTAGCCTAACTTTTACTCAAAATCACTGTTCGACATTTATCATGTTCCCAAAATCTACACTAAACTGCCTTGTATTTGATATTGACTACATTAACTTCGCAAAGTAATACACTGATATGTGGTATCTGTGCACAAAAATAAGGTAATTTCACCTCAACTTCTCGTTTGCCTCATCTGACTAGCTCTGGATTTGCGCAAAAAAAATAATCGGCTACTGTTGTGGAATCGACTGAATTAGACGTTCACTTTCTGGAGTATATTTCCACGTTATTTTCACATCTAGCTAGCTCTATTGGCCTACAGTTCGACATGGATTGTATTCACATTTGTATTGTTTTGCATTCACGCGATTGCATTGCATTTACACATCATATCACATCACATCACATCACCTCATATTCCGCTAACTAGCGCTATTGACCTACAAACGGTTTGACATCGATTTGTATAGCCTAATTTACAACTCTGATGTTTTCTGGATATAATAAAGAAAGACATTATAAGGTCACTTACCCTTTGTTGAATCCATGTGAGGAAAGGAAATAGTCGTTGACAATCATCAATTGTTGGGCCAGGTGATGACAAATTCATGTGAGACTGGCTGGTATTACTGCCACGACATTATCATCGCTACAAACGTGCAGGCACCTGTCGGCCTATGGTGTTACGATGACGTCACACGGTTGACAAAGAAGCACTTGTTGATAAGTCTGATATTTGTCTAATATTTTTAATGAATAGCCTACGCTACTGATAAAAACGTCTAGATAGCATATCAGATCAGGAAAACTCTGCATAATAATTTGCTTGAAGCCTTAACAATGACTGTAGAATGTTCCCGTAGAACATTCTGTAGAACATTCAAATCAGCCAGAAAAAAAACTCACCCACTGCGGTAGGTTGGTAAAAAAAAAACCTACGTTCTGAAAGGTTAAGATATGTATTTTTATTTCTCAGTGAGTGTGAGTGCGCTCCCGGGGTATCGAATGAAATTAGCGTTGTTAGCACCTTTCTAGTTGAGCCACAGAAATAGCCAGTGGTGTAGTGGTCCCTGGAGAAGTGGGTATACTCTGAATTTCTTAAGCAACACAGGATAAACGCCCTGTTTTGAGAAGTGGGTATACTCAATGCTGACTGAGAAATAAGTGGGTATACTCCGTATACCTGCGTATACCCTGGACTACACCACTGGGAATAGCACTCTCTAATATGCCATACCGTATGTCATAATAACTTGTTTTACTGTTACTAATATATTTTCTTCTGTGGTGAATGCAGGCAGAAAAGTGTGGTCTCTGTATGGCTACACCGTAGAGAGGGGCTACCCAAAGACCCTCAGAAGCCTGGGTCTGCCCAAGTCTGTGAGGAAAGTCAACGCTGCCTTCCATGACCAGGAAACTGGCAAGACCATATTCTTTGTTGGCGATTACTACTACAGGTATTTGCAGCATGATACTAGGAAACAACAAGTCCTTGAAATATTATATAAAACGCCTGCCCTGTGCCTAAATGTTCAAACTGAATTCTTGAATTTCTGCTTCGACTTTCTGTTGGTATGATGCAGACAACTCCTTAACTCTCCATAAGTCCATACACAAATATTCCCCTGAAATGTCTTCCCAAAATAAAAGCTCATCATATCAGTGTATTTTGTATTATAATCTTCTATAATATATAATCTTTTACATTTTATTTTTAAATATGTATTATAATATTCTCACACCCATCTTGTTTTGTCCAGTTATGATGAGAGCCGGAGAGTGCTGGACAGGGGTTACCCCAAACGGGTGGACCAGGGGTTCCCTGGGATGACAGGAGAAGTCACTGCCGCCTTACAGCACAGAGGTGAGTCTACAACACAAGCACACATTCTGCTACACTAGCTCTGAGGTCAGACAAATGCTTTACATATTACCCCTTTCTTACATCCTACATCATATTACCCCTCTGTTACATCCTACATCCTATTACCCCTCGGTTACATCATTCATCAACTCATCATTCAAACAATATCGTGTGTCACTGACAACTTCAGTCAGGTATGCAGGGCAGGAGAACATGTAAAGCATGCCGAGGTCCCAGGAACAGGATTAAGAACCACTGATCTTTAGTTTCTGGACAAGTCTATTAAGCCGCAGCAGCCACTAGAGTATGTTCATGACATGTTGTTTTCATTCCAGGCTTCACCTACATCTTCAGTGGCCCCCACATGTTTGAGTACAGCTTTAGAAGCAAGAGGCTGTTTCGCGTACTGAGGAACAGCTATTTCCTAAGGTGTTAAAAACATATTTTTGAACATATTATTGTGGTGATGCTGATCACATTTAAGTGTTTTTTTTAGACTGTACCATTATTTAAATCATAATATATTTTGATTATACAATTATAACCTGAAAGGAATATTTTGAGGTGGCATTAAAGCTATATATGTTTTTTTTTACTGTAAATATTACCCTTGCATACAACTGTGAAATTTCTTGTTTGTATTTAAAGAACTGTAAATAAATGAATTATAACCTCATTTTGTGTGGTTATCCTTTCGACAAACATGCATAAAACATTTGAATTACAAATAAACACAATCTTCCTATATGTCATTGCATTAAGCAAATTAATCTTTCCAAGCAAAAATGTATTTCAACCAAATAAATCCAACAGGCTGAAAAGTAAGGAGAGAACATTGCCTCTGGTATGGAAGGCTATTTAGGCTATTCTGTCTAAATTAATAGACGTATTATGGCAAAGCTTTCCTGTTGAACATAAATGCTCCTCAACATTAGGCCATTTATTATTAGATTCAACACCCCTTAGCCTAAAGAACTTTGATGTAACACCATGCAACAGTTTGCCACTTTTTGAATATGTTTGTATAAGGAACTTCTTTTGGTATCATCTTCAAATGAACTTAGATGGTATGTGGTCATGTGAAGGACTGATTAGCATAGATGGCATATGGTCATGTGAAGGACAGATAAACAGACCTGTGGTTCCCACTAGCAGCCCAGGTTATGATCGATGTGGTTCGGGTCAGAACAGCCCACAGAAATATAAGGAAAGCCTTCACAGCATCACCAATATCAATTCCTCACTGTCAGTGTCCATTCCTTGTCATGTAAAAATGTAGAGTGACCTCTGTTGGTCTGGTGGTGTATGTGCACTCTGTGCTACATCTACCATCCGCCTATTTCAGGCCGGTGTTGTACCCGATTCAGCACCCCCGTCAGAATATGCACCCCCTTGACGCACCACTCGCAGTTCGCCTAAACAAACGCAGGGAAAAATACTATACTACGATTTCATTATTTGTGAAAGAGATGGAAGAGAAGAACACAAGTGATTACAGTCTTTAGAACTGTTCTAAAGAGTACAAACAACCGATGTTTTTCTATGCACCCCCTTGACGCACCACTCGCTTGATCGGAAAGGAAAGCAGTTCGCCTAAATAAACGCATGGAAAAATACTATAGCCTACTACGATTTCATTATTTGTGAAAGAGATGGAAGAGAAGAACACAAGTAATTACAGTCTTTAGAACTGTTCTAAAGAGTACAAACAACCGATGTTTTTCTTCCAAAAGCCTCGGATAATAGCGAACGCAAAAGAACACCTTTTTGTTCTGTGGAAATATATAGCCTACCCCAGCCATGACTACAAAATGAATTAATGTAATTTTGAATGAGCAAGTTGAATGAATTTGACACGGTGTTTCACAAGACTAAATAACGAAATGCAGTTTAGTATCTAACAGGAAGTGCAAATAAGCAGAAAGTGCAGAATATGTGCATATGAATGGCAGTGGTATATACATAATGAGATAGTATAAGATACAGTATGATACAGTACTCTGTTTACTCATACTAGTCCCATGTCTGTACTCTGAAAAGCATTTGATGATCGGATCAACAGAATTCTTTTAAAGGGGGGGGTGCATATCACGACAGGCCTATTTTCACACCAGTCAGAATAAGCACCCCCCTGTTCAATTCTACTAGGAAGGTGTCACATGCATGAAACTCACTGTGCTTACTCATACTAGTCCCATGTCTGTACTCTGAAAAGCATTTGATGATTGGATCAACAGAATTCTTTTAAAGGGGGGGGTGCATATCACGACAGGCCTATTTTCACACCAGTCAGAATAAGCACCCCCCTCTTCAATTCTACTAGGAAGGTGTCACATGCATGAAACTCACTGTGCTTACTCATACTAGTCCCATGTCTGTACTCTGAAAAGCATTTGATGATCGGATCAACAGAATTCTTTTAAAGGGGGGGTGCATATCACGACAGGCCTATTTTCACACCAGTCAGAATAAGCACCCCCCTGTTCAATTCTACTAGGAAGGTGTCACATGCATGAAACTCACTGTGCTTACTTATACTAGTCCCATGTATGTACTCTGAAAAGCATTTGATGATCGGATCAACAGAATTATTTTAAAGGAGGGGGTGCATATCACGACAGGCCTATTTTCACACCAGTCAGAATAAGCACCCCCTGTTCAATTCTACTAGGAAGGTGTCACATGCATGAAACTCACTGTGCTTACTCATACTAGTCCCATGTATGTACTCTGAAAAGCATTTGATGATCGGATCAACAGAATTATTTTAAAGGAGGGGGTGCATATCACGACAGGCCTATTTTCACACCAGTCAGAATAAGCACCCCCTGTTCAATTCTACTAGGAAGGTGTCACATGCATGAAACTCACTCTGCTTACTCATACTAGTCCCTTGGCTGTACTCTGAAAAGCATTTGATGTTGGAGTCAACAGAATTATTTTAATATGCACCCCCCCCCCCCCCCCCCCCCCCCCCCCCCTTTAAAAGAATTCTGTTGATCCGATCATCAAATGCTTTTCAGAGTACAGACATGGGACTAGTATGAGTAAGCAGAGTACAGTATCATACTGTATCTTATACTATCCCAGTATATACCACTGCCATTCATATGCACATATTCTGCACTTTCTGCTTATTTGCACTTCCTGTTAGATCCTAAACTGCATTTCGTTATTTAGTCTTGTGAAACACCGTGTCAAATACATTCAACTTGCTCATTCAAAATTACATTAATTCATTTTGTAGTCATGGCTTGGGTAGGCTATATATTTCCACAGAACAAAAAGGTGTTCTTTTGCGTTCGCTATTATCCGAGGTTTTTGAAAGAAAAACATCGGTTGTTTGTACTCTTAGAACAGTTCTAAAGACTGTAATCACTTGTGTTCTTCTCTTCCATCTCTTTCACAAATAATGAAATCGTAGTATAGTATTTTTCCATGCGTTTATTTAGGCGAACTGCTTTCCTTTCCGATCAAGCGAGTGGTGCGTCAAGGGTTGCATAGAAAAACATCGGTTGTTTGTACTCTTTAGAACAGTTCTAAAGACTGTAATCACTTGTGTTCTTCTCTTCGATCTCTTTCACAAATAATGAAATCGTAGTATAGTATTTTCCCCTGCGTTTGTTTAGGCAAGCGAGTGGTGCGTCAAGGGGGTGCATATTCTGACGGGGGTGCTGAATCGGGTACAACACCGGGGCCTGGGGTTTCTAAAATACCTCACTACCCCACCGGTGACACAGTAGAAGCTACGGGCTCCGTAGAAGCATGGAATACCAAGCAGTTCCAGAATTGGGAACTTTCCAGTAATCACTTCTTCTATTGTGTTTTTAGGGCGCCCTAAGTGTAAGACTCGGAGGATGGGAACACTCAGTGACAGCAGGTAAGCGCAGTAAGCGCAGAAGAGACAGCTTGAGCCAGGATGACACTGCATACAGGATTTAGCCTTTGACACCGAACACACATATGCTTAAATTAATCGTGTCACAAATCAATCCGTGTAATTATGACGGTGCACTTTTTGTTTTCTGAAGGCGTGTCTGTGTGTGTATGGAGCTTGTTAGGCGGAGCTCCGTGATTGAGTTTGCATTTCCACTTTCAACCATCATACTTTCACGTTGATTCAAATGTATTTGAACCCTTGGGACAAAATGTCGAAAAGTTGCTTTGGGCATTGGCTTTGCATTGTTCAGGGGTTATGCAAAGCTTACGCTCTTCCATTCTCCTATTCCATGCACGAGAGGTCAACCAAGCTGTGTTCCAATTTGCGCATGGGGTTCACGTGCACAGAAGGTGACAAAAATGTGTTCGGGTCCCCCAAGAGAATTTCATGGTTTACTATAACACGGTTCACGTTTCACGGGAATCGTGGCTTTCGAACGTGTATGTCATGAGAGTGTGTGTGTTTACATCAGCTGGGTTCATTGGGAATTTGGCATCCCTATGTTCTTACCGGGCAACCTGTGACAACTGGTATTTGGCACCTCAGAATACTGCCATTTACTTTACTGAAAGTCAAAGAGCAAACTCTGGAATTAAAGCAGACCCCCCTCCTTTACACCAAGATTAAAATAAAATTTAATTAATTAAAATTCATGCTTCATGCGTGATACTGGTCCTTAAGAGCTAGGTAAACAACATATTCCGTAATTGCGACCACGCATTATGAGAGTAGCCACAATTTGGTTATTGCCTTCACATGGCTTATTAATTCGTGGCCACGCAATAGTTTTCCCATCAGTGTCACGGGGGGCTCCGAAGCACAGCATACCCAGCATTTCAAGAAGTTGAAACTTTCCAGTAATCACTCCTTCATGGCTATTGTGTTTTTAGGGCGCCTTAATTGTAAGATGCAGACACTCAGTGACAGGTAAGAGCAGAAAAGCAGGTTAAGCGAGGATGACACAGCATATAGGATGAAGCTTTAGACACCGAACACATATGCTTTATCGTGTCACAAATCAATTCTGCCGTGTCAGTTTGACGGTGCACTTCTGTTTTCTGAAGGCGTGCGTGTGTGAATGGAGCTCGGTAGGCGGAGCTCCTCGATCGGGCTTGTATTTATACTTTCCATCATCATAGTTTCACGTTAATTCTAATTTCTTTGCCCTTGGAACAAAATGTCAAGAAAAGTTGCTGTTGTCACCGGTGCGAACAAGGGCATCGGATTTGCAATTGTACAGGGGTTATGCAAAGCTGGGTATTCTGGCGACATTATCCTCACTGCCCGCAACGAGAAACTCGGGCAGGAGGCTGTGCAACAAGCGAAGTCCGATGGATTCAATAACGTGCTGTTTCACCGTCTTGATATCTGCGACCAAAGCAGTGCAGAAGAACTCCGTAAATTCCTAGAGAAGAATTATGGCGGGTTGGATGTCTTGATCAACAATGCTGGGATTGCATTCAAAGGTTTGTGCCTTTGATTAAAGTAACAACACGTTTCAATATGACATGGTTTTGGCAGGCATAATGAATTGTTGGTATTGTGTGTGTGTCTCGAAAGGGACTACTTGTTTGTCTGTATAACCGGCAAACTTGTTTTAGGGAAATTCGATTGACCCTCACCGGCCACATCAGGTTAGGTGATCACAAATTGCACATTCAGCTCACTTCTGGTGCAGTTGACTAACAGAAGGACATTCCACATATGTTTAATAACATAGTTAAAATAAACTCGGGGTATTCTTAAAGGTTTCACTTGCACACTACCAATTATTTTACCTGTTGGCATTTCTAAGACAGGCATGCCTATTCCAGATTGTTGTCTTCATACACTGGGCAGGAGTTTCTTGCACGTCATGTGTACTTAATGCATACTAAAGGAAGTTGGCCCGAGAGGCTCAGCAGGACAGGTGACTGCCGGGGGCATCAGTGATGAAGAGTATGATCTCTCTTTGAACCCTCAAATATGGACCTTAGCTTAATCATCATGACGTTGATCAGTGGTCCGTCCTCAGTGTCCTGTCAGTTCAGCTTTACATATCAGATTGAATGTGTCATTGGCTTTGATTACACTGGATTTAGTTAATCAAGAAAATGACTGTAGTTTACTAAATGGCTGTAATCACATCTGTTTGGGGCAGGGGAGCCCTGACAACTCCTGGCTAACAGTTTAGGCTGTATGCCACGGAATGTGAATGGAATGCCACAGTCCTTTTGATAGAAATTTCTTGTATGAATGAACGTTCAACACATATTGCTATTTGTGAGTTACATGAATATGACTGGTATATTTCCCCCTGTGAAGATAATGCAACTGAACCATTCGGAGAGCAGGCTGAGGTCTCCATGCGGACCAACTTCTGGGGCACCCTGTGGGTTAGCAAGGCTCTCTTTCCCCTGCTGAGGCCTAAGGCGCGAGTGATCAACGTCTCCAGCTTTGTCAGCAAGATTGCTCTTGGCAAGTGTAGCCCAGAGCTACAGGCAAAGTATGCACCTTCATATTTGTAGACAGTCAAATAAGCTTTCAGGTTGATGTATGAAAAATGATTGATTGTTAATGCTGTTTATGTTGCAATTACCATACTTATCTCCCTCTGGAACGAAATACTGTTTTCTGATTGGCTAATGGGGTGTACATTAAGTTCGTATAACCGGACACCTTGGACGTAGTCCCAGTAGAAAAGTTAAATCGCCGTTCCATATCAATGCTCTTGAATGGTTACCATTGACAACCAACGTAACGTTTTTTTTTCCTTCAAAAAACGCACTACTTTCTCTAACGGGAGCACTAGGCTTCAAATTAAGAATTCATCAGGTTATTATGCATATTACGTTTCCTCAAGATAAAGGAAATTCTAAATAATAATAATAATAATAATAAAAACATTTTTGGATGTTGTAAACGGGAGATAAGCGGGATAACGGCCGTTATCCCTTACATGTTGAACGGTTATACTGTACAGATTTGAATTCAAATTAAACTTAACTGGAATGAATCCAGTTCATGGACTGGAATGAATACATAATATGTTTGTAACCATATTGAAATTTCAGGTTTCGCAATCCACATATCTCCGAAGAGGAGCTGTGTGGACTTATGGGAGAGTTTGTGGCGGCAGCTCAGAAGGGCGACCACGAGGCCAAAGGATGGCCAAAAACCGCCTATGGTACAACTAAGGTATGGCTTAACCACACATTGCCGACTGGGTGAACATCTGACAAGACCTCTGAGCACTGAACAACATTATAAATCCAGTGCGGATAAAGGTTTCGCAGTTAAATGGTTCACTGCTTTTCTAACCCTACAAAACTAAATGTTTGTGTTTTATTTGTGTTCTTATGAAGTACTTTAGCCATTCTTTTCAGACATTTACTGAAACATGAAAACTTAATTAGGTACAGACCCTGTCGAACCATTTGTTTTTGTTTCCTTTTCCCTTTTCAGATTAGTATATAAGCATTTTATTGGAACATGAAACACACATTCCTATGCATTCAGTACTGCAGTCCAATACTGTGTTCAGTATATCGGTCAGTGACTGTGTGTTCAGTATATCGGTCAGTGACTGTGTTCAGTATATCGGTCCGTGACTGTGTTCAGTATATCGGTCAGTGACTGTGTTCAGTATATTGGTCCGTTACTGTGTGTTCAGTATATCGGTCCGTGACTGTGTTCAGTATATTGGTCCATGACTGTGTTCTCCTTTGCAGATTGGCGTGACAGTTCTGTCCCGGATCCAGGCCCGTGTTATGAGCCAAACGAGGGCAGGTGATGGGATCCTGCTGAACGCCTGTTGCCCTGGCTGGGTGCGCACAGATATGGCCGGGGACAAAGCCCCAAAAAGTCCAGAGGAGGGGGCCGAGACGCCTGTGTACCTCGCCCTGCTCCCTGCCGGAGCCACGGAACCCCATGGGCAGCTAGTGTGGGACAAGGTGGTGCATGAATGGTGAAATACTGTACAAATAATAAAATCAAGTAAAAAACACTACTTACTTTGTAAATAACTTAAACATGGTTATGGGAACATGCATAACATTTTCCATAACTGTAGCGGTGTGAGAAGGGCTTTTTTAAGAGAGTAAAAAAGTATTTTACTAATACTTGAAGTACAGAAAATAACATGCAAACTGTAAATTTGTGTTTTTTTACTACGCTTTTGAGATCTGAGTGTGCTTACAGACGGAGAAAAAATAAACAAATCAAACACAAACAAATCAAATACTGTTTCATTCCTGATCCACCAATCAAAACGGAGTCTTACATTTGAACACAAGTTGCACATACGCTTCCGAATGTAAAAGTAACCACAGGCATGGTAAGCGCTTGACCTCTGAGTCGGCACTCTGCAGAGTTTGTTCGATTTTTCTTGTTTCCTCTATCATTCAGATATTCATTGCTTTATAAACAGTATCTTTCTTAGTAATACCTTACTGCACTTGCAGTAGGTCTATTCGTAGCCTATTCTAAGGAGTAATTTGCTCCACAGTCTTTTTTTTTTCCTTAACACTTACATTAAAAATGTTTGATCATCCACCATTTTGCAACAAATAAAACACCAGCACTTGAATACTATTTTGTGTTGTCCCTATCTACATTGTGTACAGTTCGTTGTGTTAGGAACCATTGCCCCCTCACAGCCTCTTCCATTATTTGAGTGCAAGTCGTTCACAGCCAAACATACAAACACACTCACAAGACCACAACGTTGACATTAGAACTGTATTTACTTCACACACACTGTATCAGCAAACAAACACAACTATGGACAAGTTTCTGATTCGTAAAAGTCAGGCAACCGATGCGCCAGTTGCGAAGAACCTAAAGCTTCTGATAAGAGCTATTTGCAGCTTGGTTTCACCGTCACGACTGAGCAATGTCCTCAGTGGGTTTTGTGTGCCGAGGTTCTGGCAAATGACAGCATGAAGCCATGCAAATTAAAAAGGCACCTCGACAGCAAACACCCTGAGGCAGCTGATAAACTCAGTGCAATAACTATGTCAAATGACACTGGTATCACGCCGAATATCAGAAATCCGTTTGGGTCCTGTTGAGGAATTCCAATATGGGGGCCTTGGGTCCGCAGCAGCAGCAAGCCTTTGAACAGATAAAGGCTAAGCTTACAACACCGCCGGGTCGTACCTTGTATGACCCAAATGCTGACACACTCGTTTCAGCCGATTCATCTTCATACAGCATGGGTGCCGTTCTCTTCGAGCGACGAAATGAAACAAACTGGAAGCCGGTGGCATATGCGTTGCGAGCCCTGAGCAACAGGAAGCTTTAGACCCAACATGGCCCTGTAAGAGATTTGCCGAGTTCCTCATTGGGAAGGACTTCCACATAGAGACAGATCACAAGCCTTTGGTTCCCCTTCTAGGCTCAAAGAGTCTGGATGAACTGCCACCTCACATACGTATTGGGCTCATTAGGTTCTCTCACACCATCTCACATGTGCCAGGCAACGACATTGCCACTGCTGACGTGCTCTCCAGAGCGCCAATCGAGAACACAGCAGAAGGCTTACAGGAATAGGAGGTCAACCTGTATGTGGAAACTGTGATGGCAAGCCTCCCAGCTACAGGCAAAAGAATTAAAGACATAGAAACACATCAGGACAAAGACACTCTACTCCACACACTGAAAAGATAGAGCTGGCCTGATAAATTCTCCATACAAAGAGCATTCCGTCCCTACCTGCCATTCTCAGGTGAGCTAACAGTTCATGAGGGTTTGCTTCTTTACGGCTGTAGAATAGTAATTCCAGCGTCACTTAGAGCAGACCTGCTGAACAAACTTCATGAGGGCCACCTGGGACTCAGTAAATGCAGAGGGAGGGCCAAACAATCTGTTTTGGGGCTGGGCCTTAGCAAAGACCTGACACGACTGATGGAAAACTGTGACGTATGCAGTCGTGAGAGAACCGGCTTTAAAGAGACACTGCAACCCACCGAGTTCCCAGCAAGACCATGGTCCACTGTGGGGGCAGGTTGGTTTCAGACAGAAAATCACAAACATTATCTGGTCATCAACCTATTTTTCCAGGTTATTTTAAGTGGTCAAACTCACTCATACCACATCTGAGGCTGTGGTGGAGCACTTCAAATCCATATTCGCACTTCACAGCATACCAGATGTTGTGCGCTCAGACAATGGGCCACAATTTCACATGGTGAGGCAGAGCAGGCCGTAAGGACCATCAAAGGTCTCCTTAAGAAATCTATTGATCCTTACCTTGGCCTCATGGCCTACCGCGCCACTCCTCTGCTAACGGACACAGTCCGAAAATTAGAACACCTGTCCCTGTCATCTCATCCCAGCTTAACCCAGGCTGGACAGACATGGATAACCTGAAAAGAACTGAACAAACATACAGACAGAAACGAAACTACGACTGTCGTCACAGAGCATGCAATATGTCATAACTGCAACGAGGTGACCATGTGTGGGTCAAGGACATCCTTGAGAGGGGCACAGTGGTATCCAATGCTGGCACTTTAAGATCCTACATAGAGACGCCTAGGGGCACTCTGCGAAGAAACCGTTACCATCTCTCTCCCAACCCTATCACAGCAGCAACACACACCAACTAATTTGAGGATGCCGCACCCGGTGCAGTAAACACACCTGTCACACCTGCTGATAGAGATTATTTCCAAACACTCTTAAAGACTTAAGAATATAATAATCAAGTACCTTGTATTCATATTTTCCTTGTATGAATCATGTGCTTATGAAAGCAAGAGCATGATTTTTCTCTGTGTGTGTGTAACTAAGATTGTTAGGTGCCACTTAGTCTGCATACCGACAAGAGCATGTTTAAACCAGAGGCGATAAGGAGGGTCGAACTGTGCTTCTTCCAACCTTGTGCAAAACTGCCATCCTTGCAAGACAGGGAGCCTCAGACGTGAGAAATCCACCACTTGGTTACCCCTGCTGACTATATAAACCTTGTGCAATAGGTTTATCATTGCCTTCACTTTCAGCCTTGTGCTGGGAGGGGAGCCAGATTGCAATTGTTTTTGTTTGTATGTCTAATAAATATACTTATAATATAATATGCTCCGGAGTCCTGAGGTAACTAGGGTGAATTTTCTACTATCACCTGCAATCCTTTGTGACACCAGTCCAAGAAAGCCCTTCAGTGGCGTAACTATAGGGAGTGCAGGGTGTGCAGCTGCACTAGGGCCCGTTGCAAAAGCCCCGCTTTTGTCTGACCACTATGACAGGGACATTGCGCCCACATTTCCAGCGCAACTCCTATAGTTCACGCCCTGCTTTTAAAACAGCGATTTCTCAGCAGTCATGAGTGCAACAGATAGCAAAAACTCAGATTGTTGATAACCACTCGGATACATCAGCATTTGGCGAGGTGTGCACGGCTCTGCAGGATGTGCAGCTGCACTAGGGCCCGTGGCGAAAGGGGGCACGCTTTTGTCTGCACACTATGACAGGATATTGCGCCCACGTTTCCAGCGCAACTCCTATAGTTCACGCCCTGCTTTTAAAGCAGCAATTTCTCAGCAGTCATGAGTGCAACAGATAGCAAAAACTCAGATTGTTGTTAACCACTCGGTTATATCAGCATTTGGCGAGGTGTGCATGGCTCTGCTATTGTTTCTTACCGTACCTGTGACCGTAGCCACAGCATAGCGATCATTTTCTAAACAAAAGATGTTTAAGACCTACTTAAGAGCAGTATTGGGTAGTAGATACTGAGTGGATTAGCTACCCTGCCCATCGAAAGCATCCGGGCCAGGGGGTTGAATATTTCTGAAATTGTTGATAATTTTGCTCAACGCAAGTCTCGTAGGATGCCATTCTAAACGTCATGCATGTTGTGTTTTTGTATACGCCTACTGGTACTTGAAATGTGTTTTTCGCTGCAATGTCGTTAATAGAATAAGTTACTTTGCACATAGGTCTACGTGATATTGTTGGAGGAAGTTTGTTTGGAGTTCCCATAAATCCATGTTCGTAATTCACAATAACGTTTGATAACCCCCTGAAGAAGCTGTATTAATGTTTTCCCATGTGTTGTCCCATCTGATCAGTTTTGATGAAATACTGTGTTCATTGGTGTTTTCATGACAACATATTGTAGCAACCTTAATGTGTATTGTACATCATAAGTACATTTGCCTGTGCCTCTCAAAGTCGCTAAATCAATAGTTTCACTTGGCGATACGACGGTACAGGGGCCTCCGATGGATGGTTTGCACTCGGGACCGTCAAGTCGTTATTACGCCGCTGACACCCTTACAGAGTGAGAGTACCTCCGGTGTACCTAAATGACTGACTGTTTGTGAAAAGAAAAATACCTGTAAAATGTTGTTAATGTTTGTAGTATCAACTTTTGAAGGGTAAATGACTAAATGTAAATGTAAATGAATGATGTTCAAAAACATGAGAGGTGGAATGTTAAAAGTGAATATGTCACTGTGAAAGGCACCCAGTGCATCTTTCGAGGCTTAAAAATAAACATTCAATTTCTAGTCTTTTTTACACGTATAGTAAGTTTCAATAACTCCATACCATTTCATATCGTCATTCAAGGAGCAGAGATGAGACGTCCTTGTATGGTGAGAAGTGATAGAAAATCGATAACAACAACAATCGCCGCCATTTTCCCCCCAAATCTTTATTTATTGGTGCCACCAATAAATAAAGCAGGATTCCAGTCAATGGAAAAATGGCCTCTCCCCACCGGCGATTGTTGTTTTTTACGATTTTCTCTCAGTTCTCACCACACAACGACGTCTCATCTTTGCTCCTTGAATGTCGATATGTAATGGTATGGAGTTATTGAAACTTACTACGTGTAAAAAAGACTAGAAATTGAATGTTTCTTTTTCGAGTCTCAAGCCTATAAAGTTGCGCTGGGTGCCTTTAACATTGGACATGATTTCATATTTCCAGTAGCCTAACACTATTAGGGTTATGTGATTAAACCAAAAACAATCTGAGTTTAAAAACCTATTTATGTGTGAATATGTGAAGTGTTGAGTTAAACATTCAAGAGGAGTGAAAGAAAAATAATCACCGTTTTCTTAACATGAGTTGTATAGTTTGGATAACGGGGTAGGAACCCTCCCTATGGAAGACTCAGAGGATGAGGACACTCAGCGACAGGTAAGAGCAGAAGAGACAGCTTGAGCCAAGATGTCGCTGCATATTGACTTTAGCCTTTGACACCGAACACACCTCCCTAATCGTGTTACAAATCAATTCTGCCGTGTCAGTATGACGGTGCACTTTTTGTTTTCTGAAGGCGTGTCTGTGTGTGTGTGTGTGTATGGCGCTCGGTAGGCGGAGCTCCGCGATTGAGCTTGCATTTTTACTTTCCACCATCATCATTTGACGTTGATTCTCTTTGAACCCTTGGGATAAAATGTCGAAAACAGTTGCTGTTGTCACCGGTGCGAACAAGGGCATCGGATTTGCAATTGTACAGGGGTTATGCAAAGCTGGGTATGCTGGCGACATTATCCTTACTGCCCGTAACGAGAAACTCGGGCAGGAGGCTGTGAAACAAGCGAAGTCCGAGGGATACAATAACGTGCTGTTTCACCGTCTTGATATCTGTGACCAAAGCAGTGCAGAAGAACTCCGAAAATTCTTGGAGAAGAATTATGGCGGTTTGGATGTCTTGATCAACAATGCTGGGATTGCATTCAAAGGTGTGTGCCTTAGATTAAGTAACTACACGTTTCAATATCACATGGTTTAGGCAGGCATTGTGAATTATGGGTATTGTGTGTGTCTCCACTTTGACTACTTGCGTAACGTTCGTATGTAACATAACGGCGAACTTGTGTTAGGGAAATTCGGTTGACCCTCACCGGCCACATCAGGTCAGGTGCACATTCAGTTCACTTCTGATGCAGTTGACTAACTTATGGACGACA
Organism: Sprattus sprattus; assembly: GCF_963457725.1. NCBI lineage: Eukaryota > Metazoa > Chordata > Actinopteri > Clupeiformes > Clupeidae > Sprattus > Sprattus sprattus. The sequence goes on from NC_137920.1 coordinate 66,556,165, forward strand.
TCCCACATATAGTTAACATAAACCCGGGCTCGGTGTATTCTTATAGGTTTCTCTTTCGCTACCAAGTATTTCACCTGGTGGCATTTATAAGATAGGCATGTCTATTCCAGACTGTTGTTTTCATGGGGTTTCTTGCTTGTCATGTGTAGAATGCATACTAATAGTCCAAGCAAAATAGCCCATTTTGGAGCCAAAAAATAGAATTAATTGTAAAATATCTTTTTTCAGCATAGATCATTTCTATGAGGTGTCCAGAACAACATACTAAAAGTCCTAAGAAATCCTAGTTGAGGAAATATGTTTAATTCTCATCAATCTGAGATGTGTGCAAATAAAAAAAATACACCTCATTTTCTCCAACCACAGTAAAACTTTACATAGTAAAAGTATACATGAAGTAACTTTTTTGTATTACAAGTTTCTTTTGAAATGAATTTGATTATGCACATGTGTGCCACACTTATTGAATAAGTCCTGCTTGCATAGGCAGAAACACCATACCCCTGGCAGGTACTACTAAGCCAGGCAGTTTTCAGGTAAGAGGCCAGTCTAAAAGCCACATTGCCATCTCCCATTGGCAGTAGGATGATTGGATGAAGATTGGGCCGATGTATTTGTCATTCATATGAATGGTGTTTCTGCCGATGGACATATTCAATAAGCTCATGTGCATTTTCAAATTAATTTCAAAAGAAACTTGTAATACAATTTTTTTTACTTTTCATGGGTACTTTCATCTTGAAAAGTTTCATTTTAATTGGAGTAAAGGAAACAATTACATTTTTGAGGTGTATTTTTACCATGATTTATTAGCACACATCTCAGATTGATGAGAATTAAACATATTTCCTCAACTAGGATTTCTTAGGACTTTAAGTATGTTGTTCTGGACACCTCATCGAAGTGATCTATGCTGAAAAAAAATATTTTACAATTAGTCTGTCGTAAAACGCTATTTTGCATGGACTATATAGGAAGTTGGCTCAGCAGGTCAGGTGACTGCTGGGGGCATCAGTGTATGAATGAGCGCTCAACACACATTGCTATTTGTGAGTTACATGAATATGACTGGTATATTTTCCCCTGTGAAGCTGCTGCAACTGAACCATTCGGAGAGCAGGCTGAGGTCACCATGCGGACCAACTTCTGGGGCACCCTGTGGGCAAGCAAGGCTCTCTTACCCCTGCTGAGGCCTAAGGCGCGAGTGGTCAACGTCTCCAGCTTCGTCAGCAAGAGCGCTCTGGGCAAGTGTAGCCCAGAGCTACAGGCAAAGTATGCACCTTCATATTTGTAGACAGTCAAAGAAGCTTTCAGGTTGATGAAACTATAATGTTTTATTGTTAATGCTGTTTGTGTTGCAATTAGATAACCATAGATGTTGAACGGTTATACTGATTTGAATTCAAATTAATTTTGACTGGAATTAATACTTTGGTTTGTAACCATATTGAAATTTCAGGTTCCGCAATCCAGATATCTCCGAGGAGGAGCTGTGTGGACTCATGGGAGAGTTTGTTGCGGCAGCTCAGAAGGGCGACCACGAGGCCAAAGGATGGCCAAACACCGCCTATGGTACAACTAAGGTATGGCTTAACCACACATGGCCGTCTGGGTGAACATCTGACAAGACCTCTGAGCACTGAACAACATTATAAATCCAGTGTGGGAAAAAGGGTTACGCAGTTAAATGTTTCACTGCTTTTCTAACCCTACAAAACGTAATGTTTATAAGTGTTTTATTTGTGTTCTTATGAAGTATCTTAGCCATTCTTTTCACTTTTACTGAAACATGAAAACTTAATTAGGTACACACCCTGTGGAAACAAACATTCCCATATGCATTCAGTACGGCAGGCCGTGACTGTGTGTTCAGTATATCAGTCCGTGACTGTGTGATCAGTATATCAGTCCGTGACTGTGTGATCAGTATATCAGTCCGTGACTGTGTGTTCAGTATATCAGTCCGTGACTGTGTGATCAGTATATCAGTCCGTGACTGTGTGATCAGTATATCAGTCCGTGACTGTGTTCTCCTTTGCAGATTGGCGTGACAGTTCTGTCCCGGATCCAGGCCCGTGTTATCAGCCAAACGAGGGCAGGTGATGGGATCCTGCTGAACGCCTGTTGCCCTGGCTGGGTGCGCACAGATATGGCCGGACCCAAAGCCCCAAAAAGCCCAGAGGAGGGGGCCGAGACGCCTGTGTACCTCGCTCTGCTCCCTGCCAGAGCCACGGAACCTCATGGGCAGCTAGTGTGGGACAAGGTGGTGCATGAATGGTGAAAAACTGTACAAATAATAAAATATAGTAAAAAATACTAACAAATAACTCTGTTATAAGTGACCTATTCTGCTTTGTAAAATCATTTAAACATGGTTATGGGAACATGCATGACATGTTGCATAACATTATCGGTGTGAGAAAGGATTTTTTAAAGAGCATATAACACAATTTTACTACCACTCGGATGTACAGAAAAATTACATGCAAACTGTAAATTGGTGCTTTTTTACTTTTACGAAGTTTTGTTTACGTGGATCGCACAATAAGGTCACAAGCTGATTTAGATACTGAGATGGATATTTAGATAGAGAAATAGATCATTTTAAAGCAGAGTTTACTGCTTAAGCCATGCCTAGAACCAGAAAAATACACTAACCCCAGTAGTTTAGCCAAGCCTAGAACCGGAGAAATACACTATCCCCAGTAGTTTTGAGCGAACCTCATGTGTACAAAATAATTCAGTTGCTCTCTGAACCCTTTCCAAAATGACATAAGTGCATACTTGAGCCCAGGAATTATTAATTTGAAGGAAGGATGTAAAAATATGAGATATACATCAAATTAATAAAGTGTTTGTTTATTTGTATCATTCAGACTCAAGTGTGCATTTCTATTGTGCATTCTCCATCATGCAAAAACAATTAAGGTATGATATGAGTAATAATAAGCAACAAGGTGAAGTAATTGACTGTGATACATTGGGGTTTTTTTTTTTACAAATGAAAGTAGACATAAATGACAACTTGATTTTTCAGTATTGTATAGTCTAAAAAGGTTGAACTTTCAGTGGGCTGTTGATTTATGCCATACATATTTTCACCTGGAGGAAGCGCTGTTCACTCAAATATCCATATTTTTGGCCAAAGAATCATCAGTAGCAAATTCTAATGTATATTTATTACATCAAACAGTTCATTACAGCCTGGACATTTTGACACTATTATGAAATATATTAAAGCTGCCCACACAAATGAAGTATATAAATGACAATAGAAATTTCATGAAGTAATACATTAAACCTAATTATTTCACAGAGCTTTTAGCATCACTATTATGCTGCACTACTTCTTCAATAGGGAAGACACTCGTACATGCTAGTCATTTCAGATGCCTGCCTGTCAAAAGTGTTTTTTCTAATATAAAATTAAATAGAAGGTTTTACAACCTTAAGGGGATATAGGAAGATTTGTAATAAATGGCAGAAAATGTGAGTATGGCAGATAGTTGGCCAGTTGCGGGATGTCTTGTGTACATACATCATGATAAATGTGGTGTGGCTTAAAAGTAGGAGGTTGTCAGTATGACAGTTTCTGAGATCTTAGTCCTGCATTATCTCTCAAAGTAGGTAGTTTGTTCAAAAAAGACAATGTACACAGAATCACTGCATCTTTGTTAATGTATTTCTTCAGTGGCCGACAGGGACAGTATCTTTAACTGCATTTGCACGTCCGTACAATCATATTAGAAAGTTGCTCCACCTGTAAAACATAGACATATTTTAAAACCGAGTCATAGAGGTACGTTTGTGTGTAGATGTTGAGTGATCTCAAGAGCCAATGTTAAGTTTCAATTGTAAATGATTAGAGGTTAATGATTTTTACTCTCCCAAAAGACATGGAAACTCTATAATGCTTTACGCACCTTGTGTTGTCTGCCAACATAGTAGAGGATGGGGAGGGGGTCCAGCACATGAGGGACACAGCAGGGATGGGCAGATGCCCCTGGGTTATGGTGCTTGTACAGGGACAATACCTAAACATCAAAACATCACAGCATTCAATCACACACATTAAATCCTCATTTTTTTTTTATCCTCTTTTATTCTGTGTAGTTTTCTCTGTATTCATGAATAAGAGAGTAAAATATAGATAAAGATTTTAATTATTTTGTAATTATTTAAATGTAAGACAGCATTCTGCATGGTTGTAACCTAGATTGAAATGAGAAGTGAAATGCCATATCTATCAGTGAAATATCTTTATCGATCTTTACCTGAGAATATTTATTTTCTGTGTTCCACACAAAGGAACAAGAACCTATGCAGTAGTTGGCATAGTAACCAGAAGGCTCATGTATCCATTTCCAACCAAGATCTTTGCGGAAATCAATGTACAATTTCCTTACACAGCAGTTCTCCGACTTTCTAGAAGACAAAAAACAAGATACTTTTGACCTTGATCAAGTATCAATACTATATCCTTTGTTTAGGTTGTGAAACGATACTCACTCTGAACAGGTTTCAGCAGTGGAAGTTTGGCGCTTCCTACGGGTAGGCAGGTCATCCTGATTCTCCACAGGAAGTGACATCACTAAGATGTGAGGCTTTTGCATATACATTGAGAGAGTCCCCGTGTCACCTCTTAGTTGGGCCATGCCTGTGTTGGTTAACATTAATAACATCGGATCAACATGCAACATCTGCTCTTATTCTCACCATCTCCAGTAGGTTAATTTTGTGTGCTTCATACCAGAAATCGAGAAGAGAAAGTCCTTCATTTTCTCGCCACAGTCACAGTGTGTCTTTAACTGGAATCCCTGTTCCGCTTCTGGACAACATACCAAGGAAATGTTCATCACACCAAAAACGAACGCTGATTTAGACTTTTTTTCTAATGTTAAGACAAAGGAGACTTCTCCATTTTATAGATTTAAATAAAACAACGATGATATGCAATATGGTTGTAACTGATTAAAGCATTTTTTGGAGGCTTTCAATGATAGAGATGATGAAGACAATGATGATGATGATGATGACTGTGACTCACCTGATCCTTGAAGCCACTCTCTTAGTGTTTGTGTTACATCAAAAGAAAGCCAGCGGTCAGCCGAGTCTCTGGACACGAATCGCGAGCCCAGGTACCGGGCCTGTGGGCCAGTACCTCTGTACAGCTCGAGCCTCTGCTCAGTGCCGTTGGCCATAACCGGGTTCTTGATCTGAAGGCGAAGTTCTGCTTGAGAGAGCGGGTCTGTCTCCAAACTGGACCTCATGTCCGCCAGATTAAACAGCATCTGATGTTTCGGGCTGTTCTCACCTGGACACGAGGAAACAGTTTTAAAGACAGAAAAAAAGAACAATACAAAAGGCAGTGTAAAATACACCTCAAGTACACACACTCTAAAAGGAAATGTTTCTCCATCAAACTTATTTGTTTTGAACAGCCATTGCAAAGCAAGACCTCCCATTTCCCATGGCTCCATCCTTAATGCTCACCATGTCTGCCGGCAGGGCCAAAATTGACCCTGTATCGCAGTAATTACACATTGATGAGACCGCCACAGACGAGAGCCAGATCTCTCCACTTCTTGCCACCACAGACTTCTTAGAGGCCCATTCAGCATTAGGGCTTACCTAGCAATTATGTGTCCCCCTGTGGTTGGGAGGCTAAAAAGACTCGGGGGCCAGGAGAAATAAATGGGTCAGGAAGAATGAGAAAGTCCTGAGAAGGGGACCATCGCCCGTGGGGGAGAGACATCTGGAGGAAAGGGAGACATTGGGAACACGCTGCTGCTGGTTTTCCTTTGAGAAATTGTTAATTCAGCTAAGCCAGCAAGGAAGAAACACCCATACATGCCCAACCACAGCTCACGGCTCAAATTATAGAGCATCTACATCTTTAAACCACACCCTGTTTCTAAATACAAATTATTCTAAGACTAGTTCAATTTCTTCCATGTCTACAGTTCAATATCATAATCTTTCATTTAGTTGATCTATTTATCAAAGATAAAGTCTGCATTTTTGGTGGTCTAAGAATGAAAATGCCTCTAGATCTTCAACACAGATATAATTCTGAACTGAATAGATAATGCTCCTCAATTGTGCCTCTGTGTTTCCTCTATATCAGGGGTCTCAAACCCAAATTACCCACGGGCCTGAGTTTGAGACCCCTGCTCTATATCTTCATTCGTTGTTTCAGGTGTTTCCATAGCTCTGGTCAACTGGTTTTAGGGCTGGAAAAAGTTACGATAAACAAAGGAGAAAAGGTTGAATATTTTAAATCTGTCTTTTAAAACGTGTGAAGATTATTACCTAATACTTACTGTACACACTTCTATTTTTGGTCAAAACCGCAAACTGCCAACTGCTCCAGAGAAATTAGACATGAATGAGGAGCTGGCTGTGACACACAGCTCATAGAGTAAAGATATGTGTTTGACAGGATGGAGGATATTGTTTGGATGGAGATAGGAGGCATTGTATACAGGAACTGAGTCACCCATGCAACATGCTGTGTACCAGCTTCCTTCCTTCCCAGATAATCAGCATGAACACATGTGTACAGACACAGACTTACTGATCCACACACAGACAGAGACACAAACACACGCGCCACTACACCAAGAGCCAACATTTGTTACATCTGCAAATGCCTCGTCAAGCGACTGTACTCACTCTGTTTCATGTTGAACTTGTGCACCTCTTTGGCGTAATACGCCCCCTCATCCACGTCCAGGGCCCGGGGTACACTCATGTGTTGCATGTGCTCCTCGCCCAGCTGAACGGTGCTGTTGTAGACGGACAGCAGAGCGGACGGGACTTTGTCCCCCTCGTCCTCCTGTTCCAGCGCTGGCTCCTTCGGCAGCCTCAGCTTGCTGAGTATCTGGCCCCGGATGGCTTCAATCCGCTTCTTCCTTGTCAGCTCCAGGTCCAGAGGTCGACAGGTGGATAGGGCCCCGCTGTGGCAGACGCAGGCTAGCACACAGAGCCCAGCCAGGACAAGACTTTGAGTCCTCATTTCCCCCCCTCAGTGTCTACAAGCACAGTTATTTGGTATTGGAAGTAAATCGGTCCAAGATGATCCAGAGTTCTGGGATTAAAGGGTCAGTTTAACTTGCAGCTCCAGCATCTTCAAATATAGATTCCAATCCCATTTCTCAGAGGCCTTTCATATTCCACATAGCAGTCTAGCAGTAAAAATCACTGTGTAAAATGTTTACAGTCCCACCAGTTTATGCCAGCGGAGGACAAAAATGTAATGCAATGACTGTTCTCCTATTTTTAGAAAAACTAAATTAGGTTTCTATCAATGCATACTTTATAACATTTAATCAGTAAATAAACACATTGAGGAAAGATCAAATTGAACAGGAAAAAAAGTTTAAAAAAAAAGTTAGGTAACTCTTATCTTTCAACTGGCTAAAAATAGGTCAATTTCTCATTACCTATTTTTGGGTTGAATTATTTACACTTCAGACAGAGGAAAAGGAACAGACTAGCCAAAACTTCCTGGTGCTTCCCTTTTGGGACACTTCCCTTGCAGGCTCTATTCACAGTGAAGGAAATTACTGATTATTTTAAAACAAACTTCTATACTCTACTTGGAGTCCTCTCATTGTACAAGCAATGATATACACACAGCATAAACAATAGACACAGATTAAACACCATTGTTACCTAATAAACAGTCAATAAATAATTGCTTTCAAATTACAGCGTAACATTTACTAACACTTAAAGTCCAAAGTTTATGGATGTTGAAAGTCCAAACTTATCTGTCCAGAAATAATCCCAAGAGACTACTTGGCAAATTGAATATCCAGCCTCCAAAGAGTCTCCTAATTGTACACTTGGCTGTGTGCTCTCCCAAGAAACCAGAAATCCTCCACAATAAATTCAACCTGACAGACCCCCTCCTCCTCAGAAAAAAAAGTTCTGCTTTTCCTTCCCTCCCTTTTCCTCTCAGGTCCTCAACCATTGGTTTAAAACCTGACCGAACACATAAACAGAGATGAAAACATTCTAAAATTACCATACATCTGAAGATGGCTATATAAAACTAGTCAACTGAGAAACCAATGATCGTTTCTTTGCCAAATTAGAGTTAGCATTTAGACTTTTTTAGCACCTTCATATGGGGCTCTTGTGCGTTGTCTACCCAGGGGGGTTACCTGTACTAGATGATGGTATTTCAACCCCCTCCCCCAAAAAATGTACTATGACCAGTTGTCCAATCTTCTTTAAACCTCTGAATTTAAAGCAAACACTCTCATTCAAGTTGGACTCTTAAACACTTTTATTACATAAACATTTATCATTTAAAAACACAATAAAACAATGCTGTAGAAATGTGTCTCTATACTTTTAACAGGTTATACATCTTAAAAATTCTGAGGTTATACAAAGTTTACATAAAAACATGATCAGTCGTGATAAAAAGGCATAAATGGCTTACAAAATATCTCTTTAGGGCCCGGGGCCCCTGGATGTTACTTAAGGAAAGTAGCCAAGCACCTTTGCAGTACCATGACTCTTTAAACTGAGCATTTGTGTTTCAGATATTATAAAAACCCTCTAGGGCTAGTCATGATACATGCTGCCCAAAGGCATTGTTGTATCATAATTAATCTTCACGACCAATATTATCCGTCTCCGTGGTGGTGGAATGTCTCCTCGGCATGGCATCCACATAGACCATGTTCTCAGCTTTCAATGCCATATCTGTCGAAATGACGCAAAATGATACCCAGTTCCACCTCTACGACACCCATCGCTACCGTGTGAAGACGGTATCGGTCTGCACCACTATAAATGAGGTCCGGCGATCGCAGTTGTGGTCCACCACCGACAAACATCTGGGCCAGCTGTTCCTGCCAGGATCCTAGGGGGCGCCATGTCGCACACTGCAAGCGGTGATGGCCTGGGCTGGATGGTATATGGCAGTATCCATAACCGTAGAGTTCACACCGGCCAAATGAGTCCTGGTGCCACACCTGAATATGCAGTTTAGGCCAACCTAGAGAGGGTAAGAGTGTACTTAGACACATACTAGCACCTGCTGATGCTATTTAATATTATAGTATATAGGCTATAGCTTGTTGAAACAATACATGCTGACATGCTGGTACATATTCCCACCATTACAGTGTAATTACCTCATGATGTACAGTCAATGAATACTCAGATTTTTTTTTTTGCAATTACAGAACTGTGTCCATGATCAAAATGTGCAAAACCATATCTACCTAATGATGACGTTCTAACAAAAGCACTGTAATATTAAGTGTGACGCCATTTGTAATTCTGCTACATAAAATAGAGGAATGAGGAGCTCTATGCTTACCCTGAAGGCCCTTGGTGGTATAATGGAGGTCAATCGGGTGACTCCAATGTGCCATTTCTCCAGTCTGTGGGAAATCTACCTGGGTCTGACCCTCCCTGAGACCCGACAAGAGTCTCCATGCTCCACCTTACAGTGTGTGTGTGTGTGTGTGTGTGTGTGTGTGTGTGCGAGAGAGAGAGAAAGAGAGAGAGAGAAAGGGGGGGGTGGGGTGCTTAACAGTTATAAGCAGTTTGTCTTTAACTGTGTAATTGTACCTTCATTCATCAGAGATCGATGGATAACAATTAACTTACCTGTATGGACCCCCCACTTGCAAAAGAGACTGCTCTGAGGAAATCCGCTGGCTCCTATGATCTGGCCAATAATATGCAGCTCTGCCATAGGCTAAACTGAACTCTCACTGAACAGGAAAAAATATCACATTACATTCTTTTTGACATATTGAGCATGAATCTCAATCATACAAGCACAAGAGCGCGCACCTCTGCACGCTACAACAGTATTTTGATTGAACCCTTAGCACGTTAGCTAGGTAGCTATCTATAATGCCTAATCAAAATATCCCACTACCGAAAGCTAACGGTATCACGTAATTTAGCTCTGGCTGAAAGGCTTATATCGAAGCAGATTTGGCCACGTAGTACAACAGTTAAAGTAAACTTTAAGCATCAATCTGTATCTAATATAATCTATATATACTAGCATTACTCCTTGCCAGTTTATTAGCTAAATATTTGGTCAAAAGTGTTGAACGGAAGAGAAGAGAGAAGAGAAGACAACTAAGCAAGCTTGGCAAGCTTAACCTTACATGAGCTAGGGTAAGCTATTAGCCTAACACCTAACACTTTGCGATGAAGTCGACTGATGAGATAATCTAAGGAATACCATACCAGGAATATCGGAACTTCCATAAGATGGTCTTCCCACCTGAAAACGTGCGACTGGTGATCTAAGGTTGAAAAGGCTAAAGTAACTCTAAAGTGTTTTAAAAAACGCGAACTTGGTAGGCCAACTAAAGAAATTAGAAGGTTGTTTATGACGCCCAGTTGTCGCTACGAGCAACCAGTATTAATCTTCTTCTGTTAGTGTCTTACACAAAAATGGCGCGTTACCGCCACCAACTGGTCTGGAGACTAGACAAAGAAAACATCCTGCTCTCTCTGCCTTACTGTAAGTTTGCTGGCGACAGTGCATTACATTTTATATACCTCAAGATACGCAAAAGAAAGCATCAATATTAAGGTATGTGTGTGTGTATAGAGGAATGTGTACCATCTCTCAGCACCGTGACATTTAGACCAAACTTACTATGAGGTAGTCAAAATACTTATCTTTACAGCAGGAAAAAATAATTTGGCCTCAAACCGTGTTTCATAACAATAATTACTATTAATGTTATTATTTTTCTGTTATTATATTACAGTATAGCGAAGTCAGTGTCAAGTCCAGCCTTTTGCATTTTGTGTCTGTACGACATGAGGCATTTGAATATTTGTTCACCTAAAACCACTTTGGCAGGCCCCACTTAGGACAAAGCTGTTTAGATTGTGTTTACTCCTCCATCAGCCTGTTGGCCAATCCATCAGAGCGGCTTGTGTTGCTGAGGATGATTGACACTACAACGTGGTGGGAGGTATGTTCAAGGGTAGAGGGCTGAGAAAGTGAATGGCTTGGCCTCCATCGTAGCAGGGCTGCTGTTGTTGCTATTGGGCCTCGCCCTCTGATGGGATAAGTCTGCCTGCCTTATTTTCCTTTTTCAGGGACCTCCTGTCAGATTCCTGTCACTAAGCAGTCAGCCACCTGCTGACAGCATCTACTGTCCGACGTATTTTTGCCTCAGCTGGGCTTCCTAAATGTAACTGATAAAACAGCCTTTGGCAAATACCTCCCAAGAAGAGGGGCAAATACTGGCCAACAATTAGGATAACTGCCCAACAAGTAGGGCTTGATGGTGCCTGGAGGAATATTTGTTTTTGCTGAGATCATATTCATTCAGAAAAACATCCCTCGAGATGCTTTGGTCATGGTAAAGGGTTGTTTGTGTTTGTGGTGCCTCATCCGCTTTGCTACAGAGCACTATTCCTTCAACCAGGCATATCCTGGGGAAGTAGTCTTGCCTCTGTTTCAGTCTCTTTGACTATGAACTTTTTAGACTAAATCTACCTGCCTTGCCTCATTTGGTTTCCACTGATGTTTGTGTTGGAGGTGTATTGGCAGATGTACCTCAATAAAACTACATCCATCCACCATGCAGGGTGTTTTCCGCTCCTCTCCTCATTCATTATCTTTGCTGCCACTTGTTTTGGTGGGTGCTTTATTTAAAGGCACCCAGTGCAACTTTATGTAAACATTCAATGAAAAACAAACATTCAATTTCTAGTCTTTTTTACACGTAGTAAGTTTCAATAACTCCATACCATTACATATCGACATTCAAGGAGCAAAGATGAGACGTCGTTGTGTGGTGAGAACTGATAGAAAATCGTAAACAACAACAACAATCGCCGGTGGGGAGAAGCCATTTTTCCATTGACTGGAAGCCTGCTTTTACTTATTGTAGGTTACAAAAAATAAAGAAAATGGCGGCGATTGTTGTTGTTATCGATTTTCTACGTGGCTTATTATTTACACATAGGCCTACTGGAACAAGAAAACACAGACTACATACGGCAGTGAAACAAGGTGAGTTTCCTATAGAAATACTCTGATCTCAATGCATTGTATTTTACCGTTTGATTGTATTTTACCGTTTGCCGTTCATTGAAATGCATTGGGTTTAGATTTCTAAACCCAATGCATTTCAATGCACGGCAAAACCCAATGCATTTCAATGAACGGCAAACGGTAAAATACAAATATCTCGCGAACTATGTTGCAATCTCTGAGAACACTTTAATGTAAGACCCTTGGTAACCAATAAGATTAAGATTTTTGAATTTATAGCTCGCGAGATATTTGTATTTTACCGTTTGCCATGCATTGAAATGCACTACAAGAAATCGCGTCGCTAAACCCAATGCATTTCAATGCACGGCAAACGGTAAAATACAAATATCTCGCGAACTATAAATTCTCAGAGATTCTAGCCCCGGATCTCAAAATAATGATATTTAAAAAGTGCCCCGTATTATTCTGATAATTCAATACAGACTTGCCTAAACTATCCTGCCTTCACTCAAAGTTCAGAATAGCGTTGGATGCGATAAGGAGGTCAAATATGTCTTGCTATTACACTACCCAACAGCTACACCGACGTCAGCTAACACTAGGCTACAGAATGCATAATTCCTATGGGCACTGCACTAGTGTAGCCTATAGAGATTTTACAGAAAGCGCTATGACCATTGCATGTTTATTCCGTTGCATCATTTTGATTGATAGACTGTGTGGTCTGTTGCATAAGTTGCTATTTCAGGTGTTCATTTTAGGGCAAAGGGACAGTTAATCAGTCTTTGATGAACAAACATGTTTTCCAGAACATGAAATGACAGGTGCCTTATACATCAGAGAAATCTACCTCTATGAATAATTGATACTTGATGGGAACCTCAACCACGGGACAGATGGGAAAGATCAGTGGGGATGTTTGCAGATCACGCCAGAGGGGATTGGTGCGGTAGATATCGCTTCAAACAGCACAAGCCCATCCACAGAGGACAATCCACAATCCCACATGTTTTTAAATTCTGACTGATCAACACATATTACGCAATATTGTTGATCTAACCTGTCACGTTGTGTTTTTCAACAAGAGGGGTTTTTACTATGCAGCATCTACCGTATATTCTTGTATAATTGAATAGTAATTTAATCATTTTGAACAAAATATAATGAGCATTTACTAGTTTTAGCTAAATGTAACATAAACACTTGTTTAATAGGTTTATATTTATTGCATTAAATACACATCATGTTAGTAAATGCTCACCTTTCCTTAAGTGTGAGTGTGTGTGTGTGTGTGTGTGTGTGTGTGTGTGTGTGTGTGTAGGCCATGTAGGGAAAAAAGCTGTGGAGAAGTGGTAGAGGATCATCTGTTGTCTCTCATGTAGATATCTTTTGTATGTTTGTGTGTGTGTGTGTGTGTGTGTGTGTTACACTCTCACTTCCATCAAGAGAAAAAGAAATAGATGGATTCCAGTCAGACATGAGTAACACAGGGTTAAATGCAGCTGAACATGCGGGACTCGATATCTGTCTGGTTGCTTAAATGTCAGAGCATTTCTACAGATTGAGGTCTTGCTCTTCACATAAATACAAATGAACTGCCAGTCTATACCAACAGCCTGCTTCCATGGAGATAACAAAGGCAATGTGCGTTAGTGAAAATTATATTTTTTTGGCAAAGGATTGTTCCTCAGACCTGTGACCTTTAGTCTTGTGGGATCGGTTGTGACTACAGCCTGCAATCACAATCTCAGCTAACCTATCTTCTAATAACACACAAACATCTGCATGCAGGCCGCAGTGCTACTCATCTCTAGTCTCAGCTAACCTATATTCTAATAACACACAAAACTCTGCATGCAGGCCGGAGTGCTACCCATCTCTAATCTGGAGTGTAAAGAGTGGGTTGTGCACACCACATTTGAACATGATGTGGTAAGGCCTGACAGACTTTTTCACTGTAAGGGGATATCCATAAAACTTCATCACCTGATTCAGCTCAGACTGTGTCTGTCTTCCAATCTCTTTGACTCAGTTCAAGAAGTGATGTTCATGAATGTGTATGTTCTGTTCATACTCATACTCATCTTTCAAAGGTGTCTCATCCGTCTAATATGCGGACTGAGAGATCAGGCTTTTAGCCACTGGTTAAAACATTATCATTTTCACTTGGTATCAAAGGTGTAGTTAAACTGATGCCCCCTCGCTGTCTCACCAGTTACAAAAATGATGTTAAATGTTCATTTTACAGTAGTTTCAGATCTTGTCACAAAATGACATGAAACGGGTCAGAGAATTGTACATCTATAGCAGGGGTGGGCAAACTTTTTGACTCGCGGGCCACAATGGGTTCTAAAATTTGACAGAGGGGCCGGACCAGGAACAGATGGATGGAGTGTTTGTGTGAACTAATATAAATGACATGTAAAAATCATTACATGAAAGGATTTGGCCTTTAACAGGTAGCAAAGCATTTATTTGCAAGGCAATTTAACAAATTGCACGAACATGAACAATACAAAAACATGTCATAACGTGACTGATCAAACATCATGAAAACATCTGAGGCCTGCGCCCAAACCAATTTGCTCACTTGAACTTTTTTATTATTTACATTAACAGGTTAGAGCAGCCACACAGGCTCTGTGCGGCATAGAGCTGCAATGATAAGTCGACAAAGTCGACGATGTCGATTGTGAAAAATGGTCGACGTTGATTTTTATAGTCGACGCGTCATTTAATAAAAAAAAAAATTAAAACACTTGGGCCGGACTTTGCCCATGTCTGATCTATAGGGTACACAGCTTTAACGTACACCTATAGTGTCACAGCTTTAACACACATCTATAGTGTCACAGCTTTAACGTACACCTATAGTGGCACAGCTTTAATACACATCTGTAGTGTCACAGCTTTAAAGTAGCCTACATCTATAGTGGCACAGCTTTAACACACATCTATAGTGTCACAGCTTTAACACACATCTATAGTGTCACAGCTTTAACACACATCTATAGTGTCACAGCTTTAACGTACACCTATAGTGGCACATCTTTAATACACATCTATAGTGTCACAGCTTTAATACACATCTATAGTGTCACAGCTTGAAAGTAACCTACATCTATAGTGGCACAGCTTTAACACACATCTATAGTGTCACAGCTTTAACACACATCTATAGTGTCACAGCTTTAACGTACACCTATAGTGGCACAGCTTTAATACACATCTATAGTGTCACAGCTTTAAAGTAGCCTACATCTATAGTGGCACAGCTTTAACACACATCTATAGTGTCACAGCTTTAAAGTAGCCTACATCTATAGTGGCACAGCTTTAACACACATCTATAGTGTCACAGCTTTAAAGTAGCCTACATCTATAGTGGCACAGCTTTAACACACATCTATAGTGGCACAGCTTTAACACACATCTATAGTGTCACAGCTTTAAAGTAGCCTACATCTATAGTGTCACAGCTTTAACACACATCTATAGTGTCACAGCTTTAAAGTAGCCTACATCTATAGTGTCACAGCTTTAACACACATCTATAGTGGCACAGCTTTAACACACATCTATAGTGGCACAGCTATAACACACATCGATAGTGGCACAGCTTTAACACACATCAATAGTGTCACAGCTTTAAAGTAGCCTACATCTATAGTGGCACAGCTTTAACACACATCTATAGTGTCACAGCTTTAAAGTACATCTATAGAGTCCAGTGGTGGTCCGTCAGGGCCTTCAAGGCCTTCTCTGCTGGCCTAAACATCATCAGAAAATAAATGTAATAAAATACATTTAATTTTAATATTTTCTTTTCATAAATATGTATTCAATTATTCCCCATAGTCCATTATCTTCATTTCATAGCTTCCAGCGTTGTTAATTTATGTTAGAGCTTTCATCCAATCATATTTCAGCTATCATGTGTTGCCACGCTCCGAGAAACCTTCCCCGAGAACAGAATTTTTCCCTGAGGCCTTCAGAATTCACATTGAAGGCCCGTGTACATCTGATTGGTTATCACAACTGGCTGTTTCAGTTCATTTAAGTTGAATGAACTGAAACAGACAGTTGTGACAACCAATCAGATTTCGAGTTGGCGACACTGGGCCTTCTAGAAGGCCCGGAAGATTTCTTTCCTCGCGTTGAACGTGACACGTAAACGTCCTTTGATTGGATACTGAGGCAGACCGGTGCAGTGCTTCAGTGCTCAGTTTAGCTGGCTAATGCGAAAACGGCGTACATCGGTTTCAGTGCTTATTATGCTAGTTGTTTCAATTGGTAAGACTAAATATAATTACATTAACCAACTCAAATAAACTAGTTTACACCAACTTGATAATTCCAGTTTTTGATACAATTACAACGCCATTTTCAAGACGGAACTTTCAAGAAAAACTGGATATCGTGATGATGGGAAGTTTAATGAAACTGCTTTGCAGGTGGGACAATATGGAGACAGATTTGTCTCAAAATTATTCGTGCGCGCACACACTTTATTCGTACACGCACACACCGTAATCCACACGTATGCTATGTTTTGCAGGTTCAAAGTCAAAATTTGTGACTTGTAAATCGGGATTTGCAAGGGCAAAGACTACATTTGTGACTTGTACATTGGGATTTTCACACAGGTGCAATGTTTTTGCTTGTGTGAAGTGTTGAATCTGCATGTGTGGATCATCCAACACGCGCATGAACCCCTGGTTCCGCTTGGGTAATTTTGAGACATTCTTCTCGCGTTTCAGAGTTCACAGGACAAAATCCACACAAGCAAAGGACTCAATCTACGCGCAATATGTGTGACTTGTAAATTGGGGTTTACACAAAGGTGTAATGTTTTATTCAAATGTTTGTAAACTTGCAAATTAAATCATGCAATTTGTAAAAATATATCACGTTTCGAATGTGCCTCTGTCTTGAAATTTCACTTGCGAATCTTCCGTTGCTCGTGTGAAGTGTCGAATCTGCATTTGTGGATCATCCAACACGCGCATGAATCCTTGCTTCCGCTTGCGTCATTTTGAGACATTCTTCTCGCTTTTTCCTCAAGTTTCACAGGTTCACAGGACGAAATCCACACGAGAAAATGAATATCTACGCGCAATAGTCCTAAACCTCCCCAGTAGGTGGCGGTGTTCATAGACATATAGAACTACTAATAGTAATAATCACAATATCATGTTGTAATGCAGAATTTACTGTGAAATCAATATAGACACAGTAAGTTACTGTGAAAAAAATGATAAAGTGATTTCACAGCATTTTGTTATTCCACAGTAAAATACTCTATTCAAATCCTCCTTTGAGATAACCCAATAAATTACTGTACGTTGAACAACTGCGCTGCATTGTGGGCTCAAGAAGAGACAGTTGGATGCACGGAGGATACAGCACATGTTGGAAGAGCTCGAAGGTAAGTTTGACAGACAGCTTGTCACAACTTTATAATAATGTTTGTTGTCTGGGTAAGTAAATGAACGATGGTTTGGATCAAGTGTGCGAGTTATTCGATGAAGAAAACGCGAATTAGTGTGAAAGTTAAAGGTAGCTAACGTTAGCCACCAGCTGCAGTAACCAGCTAAGTCATTTTAAAGGCGTTTTCCTCCGCGAAGCTTTGCCTCATATCTTTGGAAAGCTCAAATTACGTGTTTTCGTAATGGTCCCCTGATGTCTTTAAGAAGCATAACGTACCAGTTATTTGGTCGAGAATACGCAGTTATTTGTGCAAATATGCGCAAATGTCAAGGTGAGCTAATGTTAGCCTCCAGCTGCAGCAACTAAGTAATTTCAAAGCTGTGTGTCTCCAAAAAGCTTGCATCACAGACAATAAAGTATTTTATATCTTAGGAAAGTGCAAACTATGTGTTTTCATTTGGTGGTCTTTACATGTCAATAGGAAGGATATGCATGAGTATTTGCTAGACTACTATCTCTCAGTATCTGTCAGTAATTGCTTCCCATTCTTTTTCAGAGGCAGTTAACAAGAGTGGAGCAGGCTGTTGAGGTAAAAAGAACACCTTGCCAAAGGGTCAAAAAACGATTTCATCTGGGGGGGAAAATAAGTGTTTCTCTTTTTACTATTATACTCTGATCCGTCATTGAATGTTTCATCAAACTAGCAAATTACATTTTGATCAAATTAAGCTTATATTCATGAATCACTGATATTTATATTTAAGGATGATATTTTCTTAAAATATATTTATGAACTGTATTTTAAGGTCTTTGCCCTACGATGGAAGGCAATTTTTACACTCCTGATTTGCTTGCTTATATCAATCTGGCTTGGCTTTCAATACTAATTTATTTGGTGTACGATTTGGTTAAAGGGAAAGGGGCACCACTGCATGTGCCTTTGATAAACAATGCAATATAAAATCTGTAAAACTGAAAGTTGTCTTTGCTTATTGTTTACAGGTGCATCTTGGACATTTACTCAGAACAAGGCTCGAAGGAGAGGCGTGGACTTCGAGTGGTCTTTGTAAATGTGAATTTGTCGTGTGCATTTTTATTTTTGTTCATATTGTATATGTTCTGTTTTTAACACATGTCTATGTCTAGCATTATTCTCGCATGTCTGAGGATAGTTAGTTAGTCATAGTTAGTTAAAGTAGAAGCATAAATCCAGGGTTATTTATTACTTTGCTCAATCTCACGGTACCATCAGGGCATCGGTGTCTGTGATACAGTTCAATACCGTCAAAGCGACATGAAACAAACAGCTTCCAATAAATGTTAATTGAAATTAAAATCGATATCGCTAATGGTTTCATATTTATGGTATCCCGTCAGGAAGTGTACCTTTGTCTCCACGGCCCCCACAACTTCTTCTCTCTGGTCAGCTAGGTCTGCCTGTGTCTGCCTCTTTCGATGGCGAGGCGGTGCTTGTACATTGTCATGGATTTCCTGAGTTTTGTGTCTTTAACTGTCTTTTACTGTATTCAGGTAATAAAAACACCTTGTGCATGTGTGTATTTATTACACCTATCTGTTCTGTTCAATGTTATTTTCACATGAAAACCCATGGTTATAAGTATGCAGTGTCATAAATACATCTCTGTACAGGGTGGGGATTTCAACATGCATCATTTCTTGATGTATATTTGTATAGGGAAATATTGTACCTACTTTAGATCATTATTGTCAGTGAAGCACAGTTGCAAGCCAGTTTAAAGACATATTACGACGTCATGATAGCCCAATGTAAGTTAATGGGAGGAATTGTATTAATTTTTCTTTAATATTTTAAAAAGTATAACGTTTAAAAATATGAGAAATACATAATCCTAGTTTCCTTTACAAGACCTACACAACACATTTTGAATGAAGTTTCTACGTTAAGGGGTTCGAGCTGAATTAAGCACAGAAGTCGGTACAAAGAATAAAGAAACGAAGGAATAACAATACGGGGCATTTCATGCACCGTAAGTATGTATACAGTGTCATAGCTACATCTCTGACGTTTAAAACACACCAACCCGTTTTAAAAATCGGTTGAAAATTGAGCAAGCTATGGTTATTTAAAAAGTACATTTTTCACTACCAACACAATGTTACGGTGAGCGATCTGCCCGGGGTAAGATGGCCGACCTCTGCGGACGTTCGACTCCGTTGGCCAGCAACGCTGATAATGTATCTAGTAATTCTATGTCTATGAACACCGCCACCTACTGGGGAGGTTTAGGACTATTGCGCGTAGATATTCATTTTCTCGTGTGGATTTCGTCCTGTGAACCTGTGAAACTTGAGGAAAAAGCGAGAAGAATGTCTCAAAATGACGCAAGCGGAAGCAGGGATTCATGCGCGTGTTGGATGATCCACAAATGCAGATTCGACACTTCACACGAGCAACGGAAGATTCGCAAGTGAAATTTCAAGACAGAGGCACATTCGAAACGTGATATATTTTTACAAATTGCATGATTTAATTTGCAAGTTTACAAACATTTGAATAAAACATTACACCTTTGTGTAAACCCCAATTTACAAGTCACACATATTGCGCGTAGATTGAGTCCTTTGCTTGTGTGGATTTTGTCCTGTGAACTTGTGAAACTTGGGGGAAACGCGAGAAGAATGTCTCAAAATTACCCAAGCGGAACCAGGGGTTCATGCGCGTGTTGGATGATCCACACATGCAGATTCAACACTTCACACAAGCAAAAACATTGCACCTGTGTGAAAATCCCAATGTACAAGTCACAAATGTAGTCTTTGCCCTTGCAAATCCCGATTTACAAGTCACAAATTTTGACTTTGAACTTGCAAAACATAGCATACGTGTGGATTACGGTGTGTGCGTGTACGAATAAGGTGTGTGCGCGCACGAATAATTTTGAGACAAATCTGTCTCCATAGGACAATGCGATGTTTAGTGGACAAACTTGTTTAAGCTCACATAGGCTACTTTCGGTGGACTTAATAAAACTTTGTAGACTAATCCCTGAAAATCGCCTTTTGTTTTTAAGTTGTGACAGTAATATCCAAGCGATCATAGAGTTTACTACTCTTAATGTATTGTTAATACGGGTGTATTGATTTTAAATGCTCCGGAAATATTAATAAAGTCTGTTGTACTCGACTATGTTAAGGTAATGCAATGCTCACTTATACTGCCTTTCTGTATAAATATAATGGTTCGAGAGCCATGGCGTCATAATGATGGTATTAGGAGGTGGATTCACTCAGTTTAACATCGTGTAGGACATCGCTGAAGGCCCAGTCGTGAAATGCACGGACCGCCACTGATAGAGTCAAAGCTTTAACACACATCTATAGTGTGTCACAGCTTTAAAGTACATCTATAGTGGCATAGCTTTAATACAAATCTATAGTGTCACAGCTTTAATACACATCTATAGTGTCACAGTTTTAAAGTACATCTATAGTGGCATAGCTTTAATACACATCTATAGTGTCACAGCTTTAATACACATCTTTAGTGTCACAGCTTTAAAGTACATCTATAGTGGCATAGCTTTAATACACATCTATAGTGTCACAGCTTTAATGTACATCTATAGTGTCACAGCTTTAAAGTACATCTATATTGTCACAGCTTTAATACACATCTATAGTGTCACGGCTTTAAAGTACATCTATAGTGGCATAGCTTTAATACACATCTATAGTGTCACAGCTTTAATACACATCTATAGTGTCACAGCTTTAACACACATCTACAGTGTCACAGCTTTAACACACATCTATAGTGTCACAGCTTTAATACACATATAGTGTCACAGCTTAAACACACATCTATAGTGTCACAGCTTTAACACACATCTATGACACAGCTTTAACCTATACCTGATGGGTCCTCCAAACAGTCTTGATACCACCCTGGAGGAAAACAGTAGAAGCTCTTAGCTTAAAGGCATAGTGTGTAGTTTTTAGTTGCATATAGTGGTGAGGTTGCTGATCTGTAACCAGCTGAATACCCTTTCCTTTTCAAGTGTGTACGAGTACATATGGTGGCCGTCAGGTGCCATAAAAATGATAAAAGCGTCAATTCTGGGCTCCTGTAGAAACATGGCATTGCAACCAGGAGCGGCCTGTCCATATGGGCGATTGCGGTGACACCTACGGGAAAAGGAGTTGTTTTTTTCTGTCGGATTCTACCACTAGACCGCCTGATCTGCCTCTTAATGTCATTGTCCAATCAGGTAACAGCCAGGCAAAAGTCGTGCTTCAAATGGCCCCGCTCCTTCTGTGCGATTTGGGGCAAAATGGAAATCGCCCCAGACCTCTCTTATTGACTCCCATGTTAAATCCATTTTTTTCACAAAACAGGGCTCTCAATGCATTCTCTATGGCTTCCGGGAGGGCTCAGACCGTCATACAGCTTCGACCAAGGCATATTCTGTCGAGATGGCTAGTGCTCAGTGCAAAAACTCCTTTCGGTCGGCGTGCTAATGATGAATAATTGGCTACAATACAATTAGAACCTCATAGACCAAATGTATCCATTCAACAGATTTTCTGCAAAGGGGGAGAAATCCTACATCCAAGAATTGCAACACAATTAAAAATCGGGAATAGCAGGCTGTGAAGTGGCTTAAGCGGACTGTATTTCTGTATACCACTGTCACTTTTCATAGGTTTCACAGTTTGAATGTTCGCTTCTTGCACTAACACTGAGTTATTTTCTATGTGATGACTTATTTTGCTTTTGTAAGCCAATACTTTCAAGATCACTCAATAAATATAGTTTGTTTTGATTTATATGTTGCCCCCTTCTTTATGTTGTTACTGGACATATTCATGTGTCCTGTTAAGCTATGTTACATCATACAACATTTGAGACATGTGAATAATGAAAAAGTGGGATAATTTTATTGTTAAGCCACATCATTTTTGCTTATGAAGGCTCCTGGATGCAAGTTTCTTCCATAGCTTTCCACCTGTAACTAGCCACTCTTGTGTAGCTAGAGGGTAAATCGTTGTGTGCTGCCATCAGTGGACAAAAATGTATTGCTGTATGAGTTAAGGCCGATTTAGGGTCGTTTTAGACGCAGAGACGTAAGCACGTAAGATACATAACCCCCCCTTGCGCGGTAAAATATCCCCCCTTACGTGCTTAAGTGCGTCGCCCAAAATTCCTGACTATGCGACTAAAACACTATGGCCCTACGCAGCTCGCAAAGTCTGTGATTGGCCGGCTACCACAGCCTTTCACAGAGTCTCACGTTTCCGGGTTAATAGCATACTACAGTCTTTTTTACAGACATTTTTTTAAATCATGAATACCCTGCAGACCGTCTCATAAGCCTTTTCTTATAGATTAGGAACAAACATAACAGAAGAGATCAGAAGACATGAACTCCTTTACAAATACTCTTTAAACACTTATAAGGACGCTCAAATTACCGCGAATGTATGGAGAGAATATCCCATTCTCACCCGCGATTGTTTGGAGAGAATGTGGTAATTCACGAACAAATAGGTACTTTCATATTAATTTTCCACCACTTGTGAGTCATGGTGATATCTTTCATTGAGTTCATATTGACGTGAATCAATCAATTGCACTGCAATTTGATAGAATGAGCCCGGTCTGCTCATATACAAAAGTTAACATTAACCTGCCGTTACCTTGTGGCCAGCACCATTGTAGTTACAAGCATTGACAACATGATGAGATTCTCTCGCCGTTTACCACCTCATCTTTGAATAATGTAACTCATAAACACATCGTTTTAAAGCCTGTCGCAGTCATTAAAAGATGTGTCAATAAACAAACTTTTGCGTCATGTGATCTGTCTTTTTCGCCACTGGTACTGAATTGCCAACATTTGTATTTTGTGTAACACATGTATTCATAACATCAAGCCTTTCGCCCACTTCACTTTCATGCTCCGGTAAGTTTTTTTCCTTTGTCCTGCTGCAATAAATACGCTTACTTAACTCAAAATAAATCTACAGTTCTGGCGTCAATTTGCTTTGCAACACGCAACACGGCTCACAAGCCTTGCAACACGGCTCTGCGTCTAAAACAAACCTTAAATCAAAACTTGTCTAAAACAAGTTCCTTGTGTAAATTACGTGCTTACGGCTCTGCGTCTAAAACAACCCTAAATTGGCCTTTAATCAGCTTACAACAAATTGACACAATTGTCTTGATAAATGTACCAACTGAATGGGTGGCCTTAAACATTATCAAAAAATTGCCCCCCCCTGAGAATTCTTTCAGGAGCGGCCAGTGATTGCGACATGGAAGAGGACCCGCTGTATCTTTAATCAAAATGCCCACTATGCCTAAGCCAAAATAGAGGTTTAAGGGGCCCGATGCAACATATTTCCCCAGCTACACAGAAACTCACTATGTAATATACTATATTCATACTAGCTAATAATGGGTAACATACTTTAATCACCACTTATCATCTTCCCCACTGCAGTCCCACAGACTGCAGCCTCTGTGTGGCCAATACATGGACTAACTGCAGAGAGGGCGCAGTGGGTCGTAACAATTACAAAGTCGAAATTATCTGGTGCCAGAGAGCCACATCAGGTTATCACAGCAGTTATCTAAAACTATGTCTAACTAACTGAGACGACCAAATTTACTTCCAACCAGATGTATACAGGTAAAACTCATACTAATATTAAAACTCAGTAACACACACACAAAATGTTGGTTTATTTGTATTTAATAATTTATATGTTTATAATATATGTTACAGTAAAAGGACTTTCACTGACACATACATATTCATGGTTTATTTTTTATTTTTTTATGTTTTAATATGTATGTTCATAGTTTTTCTTCAGTGTAGGCCATTTCTGAGCTTGCATGTATACTTTATTGTTTCCTGATGAGCTTGGAATTCTCTGAAAATCAGTGTCACTGATTCATACTGTACTAATGCTGTATCTGCAGTGTCTGTCAGGCCTGATGAGTGCCTGTGTTTACAGGCCGAGGAGTGACCCTCATATCTATTCCATGATTACAATTTTTCTGCATATGTCCTTAGTTATTTGTATTGAGGAACTGATGACAAATCATGACATTTATTCCCTGCTTCCCTTAACTGCACCTTCTTGTGCCTCAGATCAGCCTCAGTGCAAAGATAGTGAATGGTAAATAAATGGAAAGTTACTGTAATAGTAATTAATGAATGGTAATGTTTGTTTGTCGCGATGCTGGACAGTGTGTACTGTCATTTTACCGCATGATGGTGGACATTCATGGAAAAATTGGTTAGATGTTGCCCAGGGTTTTCCCCGGGTCCGGAATGATAGAGGATCCAGACTAAGCCCTCTCCTGCATGGTTTAAACAATTGTTTTTAGCAATGAGGAATTGCTTTTCATTTTCAACATTTCATTGTCAAAGTGTGTACTTTTCATGTACACAGTGTGAAAATATTAAGGTGTGTATAGGGGAGTGATGTGTAGAGATTTTACGTCTTTTATTTAAACTCCAGTACAATATTTGCATACAGTGCAACAATTTGAATGTTTTTTTTTTTTACATGAACATAGTGTATCAGTTTACAGGGTACATTCATCAACAAAGTGCTAGCCTCAGATAGAGATACATATTCACTGATAGACAGGAAACACACACACACACACACATACCCACACAAACACAGACACACAAACACACAAACTAACATAAACAAACACACAAACAAACACACACACACGCACACTCACACGCACACACACTCACACATACACACACATAATCTTTGTGACCCATCTGTAGCCCTGCAAGGCCTATGGAGGTCTCACTTTTGTGAAGCTGCCACAGAAAAAAAAATGTTGCTTAAAGAGCGGCTTAAAAGCCTCATCTCTCAAACCGTACACCAGCGAGCTGAGGCAGCGCGGGAGAATCAGCACCACAAAGAAGTTGAGGAAGCGCAGCTGGCCGTAGACGGCAAACGGCAGCTGGGACGCCAGAGACTCCAGAAAGACGTAGACAAAGGACATGAGGGACAGACCCAGCTGGAAGGCGTGCAGGAGCACCGTCTTCAAGGCTTTGTGTGTGGAGGCTTTGTCCGAGGAGGCCGAGCGCGCCTCCACGAGGATGGCCACATAGGTGAACAGGATCAGGATGGCCACAGAGACGAACAGGAGGGTGTTGAGGGCCAGAGCCTTCGTCCCCTGCCAGGGCGCCACCAGCAGCTGCTCGATGGTGCAGACAGTTGGCGCCAGGTAGAAGGCCGGCTCGCCGAGGAAAAGGACGCACACGTCGGTCAGCACGTTGATGCAGCCAACGGCCCAGACCAGCGGGATGGCGAGGCGCGTGCGGCCCGGCGTGGCCAGCTGGCAGTGGTGCAGGGGGAAGCAGACTGCCACGTAGCGCTCCAGTGACATTACAGCCAGGTTGAGCGGCGCGATGGTGAAGGTTGTGGCCGACAGCAGAACCAGGAAGGCGCAGGCGGCGCGCATCAGGGTGATGTAGAAGGCGCCCAGCACATACAGCACCAGGCCCACGCCGAGGTGCAGCGTGTCGTTGAAGAGCATGTGGCCGAACAGGATGTAGCGGGCCGTCTCGCCGAACGTCGATTTGCTCCGGAGGGTCACCATCATCAAGATGTTGATGTAGATGAAGAGTATGTGGGTGAAAAGAATGAGGAACATCTTAAAGATCCTCTCATCTGTGATAGCTATCCTGAAAGCCTGCATCTCCGCCACACTCATGGGCCCAGATGCGTTTGCCATTTTAGCACCTAGTAGAAAAAACACGAGAAACATTACATTTTGTGCCAACACTGCTCAGCTGCATTCGTCAAACAGAAATGTTCCAAATATCCGAAAAACAGAGTTCAACGCATATTTTGAGCTTAACATAACTGAGTTAACATAAATAACATAACTGCTTTAACTATAATAATACTCCCCATCAATTATCATCATCATTATAATCATCCAAGCAGTCCTAACCTGTATGTCTCCTTTTTCTCATTCATTTATTTTATCTGTAATAATACAGAAAATTTATGAAAATATGACGGTAAATATTAGGAGTATTTCAGTGCCCACATTTACATCTCACACACATTTCTGCAGCACACAGAAGTTACATTAGTGGTCACTGCATCTTTCAGCCTTACCTGGGCGTAATGAACTCAGGTGTGTGCACTGGCCAGCTTTTATATAGAAAACTGATGACACTCTGACGTCAGGCACCATACCGGGTGATATAGGGTGGCGAAGTAAACTTTAAAAATATGTCCCCACATGAAGGGTCCCCTGGACTGGGGAGACTAATGGTATCCCTTGTGTTACTCAACTGTCACTCAACTGACAGATGATCAAAGTGTGTAGCATTAAACAGCCTGGTAGTATGTAATAGTATATTGTGCTGTTTATGATTCGGGACAGACAGACATATACATACTTTTTCTTTTCATGAGAGATAGAATATGGGAATTTAGTTTGCACAAGGTATTAACTACACTACAGTTGGCTTTGAAATCCAGAGTCCTTCAGCTAACCGGCCCACACAATGTCTGTGGTACTCTGTGGAGGACATACGGTATATGCAGTGCCCTGTGTTTATGTTGAAGTTTTAAATCAGTAAGTAAGCAAGTAAACAAACAAACAAACAAACAAACAGACTATCACACAGATTAATGAATTAATGCATTGATGCATGAATGAATGGATTGATGGTTGACTGTATGAATGAATGAATGAAGGAATGGGCCCTGTCTGCGTTCTACCATCTGTGGCGCCTCTAGGTCTGATATCCATCAGGGCCTTGCGTGTGGGACATTCACAGCCCTCACCACTGCCAGCATGTATTTCAGTTACATTTACACAAACACACCTTTCACCTTTCGAGAACAGGAACATAAATGTTTATTGCTCTACTTCAATTTTTTTTTATGTTATTGGTACATTAAAATCGTTTGCCCACTTCCTCTAGGGGGTCAAAAGGAGGCCCTGTAAGTGCGCCCAAAACCACAAGCAGATCCCATGAGGGCATCAGAGGTTTCAGGGCACCCTAAGACACCTCACACCAGCCATGAAGCACAAAGCCAAAAGATGGCTCCCTGGGGTTCTTCTGTTCATGCCTGTGTGACAGGCAGAGAAGGCTGCCAAGTACACTTTGAGAGTCAGAGCAGCCTTGCCCTCATCGAACAACTGTTACAGAAATTCTAAAATGACACCCAGAGCCTCAGGGCCTTGCGTGTGGGACATTCACAGCCCTCACCACTGCCAGCATGTATTTCAGTTACATAACACAAACACACCTTTCGCCTTTCGAGAACAGGAACAAAACTGTATATTGCGCTACTTCAAATTTTTGATGTTATTGGTACATTGAAATCATTTGGGCTCTGTAAAAATGGAAAGGTTTTACCTTACAACGTTGTTAGGTGTTGGTTTGGTAAGTTTCTCTGGTTTCTTAAAATGTAAAAAAAAAAAAAAAAAAAAAAAAGGAACCCAAAGGCATCATCTTATACTGTTGCCCTTTTATATGTATGGTGTTATGTACACATATCCTCAATCTGGCCTTTACAGGTTAACATAGATTTGAGAAATGCCTCTGACAGGATAAAACACTTCTTATCTCAGCTTTCCTGAACTGAATACACGCTTGCTGCATTATAGGCCATAGTGGACCTGTTAACATCTAGTTATCAGCACACTACATAATGATTAAAGCTCAGTTTTACCACACTATCGGAAGCATTTAGGTTATTTTAATGTAATTTATTCCGTCCCTATGGTGTGTCTGAAATTTGTTGCACCCAAAGACATACAAATCAGAATGGATCCTTAATTATGTCCCTTAATTAGCACATTGAAACATAGAGCTGTGTAAACTGCTGTACATTAACGATTCAAAAGCTTGTTCTAAGAGACACACACAATTGTAGAACATACTTTAATTTTGTTATAGATCTTGGATGAAGCACATCAATTTTAGTTTAGTTTAAGGTTTTATCTATATATAAACACGCACTAGTCAATGACGCATTTTATTTCTGTTACAGACCTCACATTAAATGTCATACATCTTAGATTTGCTGTACAGAAATAGCATATAAAAAGACAATTGTAGAGATTTTAGAAAAGACATTTTGATTGCATTTAAAAAACTATCAAAATAAAGTTAGAAACTGACCACTGAATTTCCTTATTTGTTCCTATGTTCCCATTCACAAAGGTACCACAATGCAAATAAAACAAAACTAAAATCTCTGTGGAATGACCTCATCATTGATCTTGGGCCGTTGTTTTGAGGGTTAGTACCTTTAGGGACATCTAACAAACAACTCTCTCAATCCCGTCCCCTGCCACCTCATTAGCAATCTTATCAATTATTCAAGTCAAACCTGACTGTCTGTCACTTCTGTTTACACAGTTCGCTAATTGAGGAAGGATGCCATGCCATTCATGTTTAGGTGACTGCGGCCTACTCTGGCCTGAGGTAGCAGGACACCCTTAAGTGAGGGAAGTGGTCATCACACTGCAATTGTTGACCCCTTTTTTTCCCTCTGCTGTCAGTATTGTGTTTTTTTACGGGTATCTCTTTGTTTATATGGCATAGCCTACTCAAAAAAAACGGGTCTTTGAAACATGTTTTATTTTTTATATAATTTGGACATTTTTACAGACAATTTGTATTTCAAAGCAAGTGAGAGAAATTGTATGATATAAATTAACACATTTAAACAAAAATCATTGCAGCCTCTAAGGACCCTGAAACGCATCATGAAATAAGTTAAGACAGCGTCACTAATTCACTTTGGATAAAGACTTCTATGTGAATGATGAAATATAGATAAAGGCCAGATAATAATAACAACATTAATAACACTGATTAGAAATGGAAGCAAAATATCTTCTTTCGTCTTCTTACATACGTGTCTTTAATTACTGAGAGGAATCAAAACAGGGCAAAGGGCCTTCAGAATAACAGGAAAGCTTGTGTACATTTGTAAAAGCAGACACACAGACTTAATACAACATTGAGTAAAGCGTACACCCCTACAAGGCATGTCCCTATCTAAAAATGTTTCTAAAAGTTCCATACTAAACGTCATGTGTTGATGGCTTTACTTTTCTGTTTAAACAGAAAAAAAAATAGTACTTAAAAAAGGCACTGAAAGTCTTGTCTCTCAGGCCATAAACCAGAGGACTGAGACACCTGGGGAAGATGTTCAGTGCTATATACAACACATACTTTAATATATCAACAACTG
The DNA here is from genome assembly GCF_963457725.1 of Sprattus sprattus. NCBI lineage: Eukaryota > Metazoa > Chordata > Actinopteri > Clupeiformes > Clupeidae > Sprattus > Sprattus sprattus. The sequence continues at coordinate 66,585,860 of NC_137920.1, forward strand.
CTGGCGATAGCTTGCTTGTGGCCAGTGACCTACGAATCAAACCAAACAGGATTGATAAGAGACACAAGCCAAACTGCACCATGTGTAAGAGTATCGTTTTGTGAGCCTTACTCGCAGATGTCTTGTCAGAGGTCGTTGACCTCGCCGTCACAAAAACAGCAATGTATGTAAAGATTATAATAACACTCGCCGACGCAAAAACAATGCCTGTGAAAGCAATGTTTATGTTGAAGGAGATCGACATTTGGGAAACTACGTAATCTGAACAGACCGACTCCCTGGTTGGAGTCTGATACTCAAATATCAGGCTGGCAATCAGCTCAGCTATCCAAAGAATAAAGCACAGTATCCATGGAACACTTACTACCACAGTGGTCCGCCTTCGGTCAGCTATCGCTGCATGTCGAAGGGGAAAACATATGGCTATAAAGCGCTCCAGGGACATAAGAGCTAGGTAAAGCGGAGAGATGGCGTTAAGGAGTCCACTCAGAAGGTAAATCAAAAGGCAGACATAACTCAATACGTATAAACTTGACTCATCTAAGTGGGTGGAGTAAAAAATGTAGAATATAACGCTAGTCGCCACCAACAAAGAGTCAGAGGCGAGTAAGTGACTGAACAGTATGTATCGAGGAGTTTCACAGAATATTTCTTTAGACCTCAGCGTGAACAGCATGACTAAGTTGACATACAGGAAAAAGAAACAGGGAGTCATAAGAAAAAAGGCTCTCGCTGACAACCCGTCATTGAGAGAAAAAGTGAAGTTAGCTAATCCTGTTGTGTTCTGCATGGTCATAATGTGCTTGAAACAAATAATTACCAGTGACTGCTGATGACACTGAGGAGCACCTGAATAATTACTTCAGTAACCTACTCATGTGAAAAACCTTTGGCCTAATTGAGGGAAAACAGGAATATATCATATATAACTCATTAGGAATGAATCATTCAATTTAAATAAAACCTGGATGGAATACATATGTATTATATTCTAAATAGAGAATGCCCGAAGCATCATTCCTGTGTCTAATTATAAAAGAAAAGAAACTGCACACACTCCCACAGTCTTCAAACACCTATTGCTATGAAACCAGATCACTAACGGAAAGCGATAGAATAGATAAACACAATAGAATATTTTGACAGATCATTAATGAATGATGCAATAACACAAAACCTACATTAAAGCAGTATGTCATGTTTTAAAAGACAGATAATGAAAATGCTGTCAAATTACAGAAGATAATTTTTGCAGGCACAGAAATATAACAGTGCTTTTTGATGTATTAGACAATATTTTTTGTGTGTATATTAGACACTGATGATGAACACCTGAGGCGTTACTTCAATAGCCTACCGTGAAAACCCTTTGACCTAATAAAGAGAAAATAGAAGTATATCATATATCACTCATCATTAATTAATCTTAAAGTCTAAAAACTTGAATGAAATATGTATCATTAACAGGCAGAATGTCAGAAACATGATTAATATGAGCTGTTCCCACATATTCAAGTGTGAATACATACGCGCAGTATGGATCTGGTGTCTGCGCCTGGGCTCCGGTCATCTGGTGTCTGGTGTCACCGGTCTGTCCTGTTTATATCGAGCAAATCTGATGACGTTGCGACCGCGTCGGTGCAATCACCTTTGAGTGTCGTAATGGCATTGCACAACAAAAAACTGTCCATTGTGTTTCTGTGATCTAACACATGGGACCCGAATCGCATCAAACGTGAATTACAGTGAAGGCCAAGAGCAACAGCTCACTGAATTGGGCCTTCAAAGAAGGGCCATATATCAGCTGATGATGGAGCAATTCAGGACGTTTTTATTTATTTATTTATTTTCCTTGGGCCTTGGCGATCACAGATCCCCTGCCCCTAAGACCCCTTGTAAAAAAACTAGGTTCAGCCACATCCATCATATAGAAGCGAATGAATGTGTGTGGAGAACTCCAGCTTGCAGTCCGACAGATGTCTTCCACTGAGACTCCCTTCAATAGGGCCCAGGAAGAAGAGGCACCCCGAGTGGAGTGAGCACGCAGCCCCTCTGGGGGTTCCATGGACAAACTTGCATAAGACAAACCAATAGCCTACACAATCTAGCGAGAGAGGCTGGGTTTGGACAGCGGCCTGCCCTTAGCCTCTGTGCCAAAGCACACAAAAAGTTGATCATACTGTCTAAAGGTCCTTGTGCGCTTCAAATAACATTGAAGAGCACACACCGGACACAGCTTGTTCATATGCTCATCCTCTGCAGATGCGAAAGGAGAGGCTGAGAAAACGGCAAACTCAAATACCTGATTACCTTGACTTAATGCCTGATTACCTTGACTTAATGCCGACTTCCTCTAGGGGCCTAAAAGGAGGCCCTGTAAGTGTGCGCAAAACCACCAGCAGATCCCATGAGGGCATCAGAGGTTTACAATGCACCCTAAGACGCCTCACACCAGCCATGAAGCACAAAGCCAAAAGATGGCTCCCTGGGGTTCTTCTGTTGATGCCTGTGTGACACGCAGAGATCGCTGCCAAGTACACTTTGAGAGGCAGAGCAGCCTTGCCCTCATCGAACAACTGTTGCAGAAATTCTCTAATGACACCTAGAGAGCAGCTCGTGGGGTCATGCTCCCGTGAGGCACACCAACGTTCAAATAAGCGCCACTCAGCTATAGAGAGCTGGTTGATACGGCCCTAGCACTCTGGAACGTAGCGACCACCAAGTCTAACAACCCTGAGGCTAGCAACCTGTCCCGTTCAGGTGCCAGGCTCTGAGCTGCCACAACTCTGGTTGAGGATGCCAGATTGTTCCGTGCGCCTGTGACAGGAGGTCTCTTCGGAGAGGTTGCTCCCAAGATGGCTGCACTGACATCCTGTTCAAGTCTGCGACCCATGGCTGGCGGGGCCAATAGGGTGCAACTATCAGCAGTTCTCTTCTCTCTCCTCCATTATCCTGCTCAGCACATGAGCCCGAAAATTTGAGGGTTGAGACACCAGTCTGCCGCCTGAGGGTTGCCGAGGATCCGCACCCCAATTGAGATGGCTTGAAATGTGAACAGCTCTAAAGGCCCCGTCACACGATAACGTTCTGGTCAATGTTCTATGACGTTTGAGGTTACGTTCATCGTCCATGGTCACTGGTATAGCGCCAGAAGAGCGCTGTGTGATCGCTGGTGAACGTTGGTCATAGTCGGTAATATTCGGTGTTCGGTGGAGAACGCTGGTCCGAATTTTCTTTTTTAACCTGCACAAAAGTTCTCATGGAGACCAGTGTTCTTCAAGGTTTCATTTTAAACGCTGAAGAATGTTCGTGGATCGTTTTACTAACATTGTACGTGTTTGGCTATCATAAGTCAGTCGTTACCCTAGCGTTGTTTGGTTGTTATTAATCGTCTGCTTTGTAGTGAACAACTCACTGGCGACCTGACAACGACCACTGAGCGGACCCCTAGCGCACACAGCGTGTGACTTACGTCAACCGAACATCATATGGCGTCAATGAGCGTCATTTGAGCGTCCATGCGTGTGGGTGTGTGTGTGTATGTGTGTGTGTGTGTGTGTTTGTGTGCGTGCAATGTCTGTGCAATCTCTCTCTCCCGCTCTTGCAAGTCAATGAGAGTAACTTCCCTTTCTCATGCTTTTGCCGGGTCAACGTGAGTAAATTAATCCAGGTTACAGCTCATGGTGGGGGGTAAGGCCAGAGAGGAGAGGAGAGGAGAGGAGAGGAGAGGATCATTCAGGCAGTGAAAGTTGTGTGAGTGAAGAAGGGAGGGGCTGCTCCTCCGAAAGATGTGTGAGTGAAGAAGGGAGGGGCTGCTCCTCCGAAAGATGTGTGAGTGAAGAAGGGAGGGGCTGCTCCATGTTGCCGCAAAAAGGACCTAGGCTCAGGCCCTGTACCAAACTGTGAATCGTAGGGCTGCAGTGCCAAAAACCAAGGCGTAATCTTTGCATTGGTCCTTCATGTGCCCCAGCTCTCTGCCGAGGCACACAATGCACCGACGGCGTCTGTCCCCTTTGTCCCTGCTGTACCCACACTCTGGGTACAGTTGCCTCGACACCCTGGAACGAGAGAAAAGTTAACAAAGAAACAAGTTTGTTTACCTACCCAAAACGGTAACAGCCGTTAGGCAGCAAGCTAGCTAGCAGGGCAGTCAGTGGCCAGCTAATGAACAAGCTAGGAAGCTAGCTCGTAACTTCTGAATTCAGAAAGCCAGAAAACAATACGACAAAGACTCAGGAAAGAACAAGACAGTTTCTTGTGACCAATCAACAAGCAGGTGGTAAAACAAAGGCGGGAAAACAGAGACAGGAAGTAAACAGAAGCACATGTACCCACACAACAAGCCAAGCGTCTTTTTGTTGGCGGCCTCTAGAGGCCAGAGGGTCCCAAATCATGACAAGACAACTCCAGCGCCAATGATAGCGGCGGAGGTTGAGGTGGCGCAATGGTGAAGGTTGTGGCTGACAGCAGCACCAGGAAGGCGCAGGCAGCGCGCATATGGGTGATGTAGAAGGCGCCCAGCACATACAGCACCAGGCCCACGCCGAGGTGCAGCGCGTCGTTCAAGAGCATGTGGCCGAACAGCAGGTAGCGGGCCGTCTCGCTGAACGTGGATTTGCTCCGGAGGGTCGCCATTAGGGTTGCCAACCGTCTCGATTTGTCCGGGTCATCCCGAATTATGGGTGATTTTGATTTGTCCCGTTAGGGACAACTCCAGTCCCGTATTCCAAATACAGCCTCACCGGCCAATAATAAGCTACTGTAAAAGCGCCAAAACGCACGCAAACGTTGCTATGGGACACTGTTGTTGGTTGCCTCGAATAAGGGAAATAGAAAAATGTTTCCAGTATGCGTGAGGTATTTCTCTGTGTCCGATGGCGTACAATCCAAGCTCTAATGACCTGCCTGGGAAATTAAGGATAGGCTGGATATAAGAAACATCACTGCATATGCAGCCGCTAATGCGAACGTGAATTATGGAAAAATCCCTCTGTTTACACGCTACTCAGCAGTGCAAACGATGGCATTCTAAAAGCGAATTGCCCGGCCCACGTCGCACATAATGCATGCGAACATGCCAGCGATGAGCTGGCAGTGGATATTGAGACCATTGTTTTAAAAATATACAGCCACTTCGGAGAGAGGAATTACGTATGTTGAGAATGTATGAGAAACAAACATTGAAGACAGATGGACAAAAAGTTCTATACCTGTTGTATGACATGTTTTAAATGCCCAAATGTCAAAGCTATAATAAAATGTTAATATAACACTTACATAAATGTCTGCCTTTTTTTCCTTCAATATGATATGGCCCCCCATGTATTGCTGAGAACTTGGATAAGTTAGTTTGACAATGGTTGGTTTAGGAATAAAGCTTTTCCGTGTCTGTTGCATATGGTTATAGTCTAATGCTATTTTAAGGAAACAACATGAAATTTGAGAGAAACTTGTTAAAATTGTCTTAACCATTACTGTGAACAATACATCCAAGCAAGTACAGTTGTGGTTTGCCAAAATTACACTGAAATTAGTAGGTTTATGGTATGGCTAATGAAACCTTGTGATATTTTTGGTCAACTGTTGGCGCGCGCACGCACCTGGGAGAAAGTGTCGCTAATTTGGGGTTAAGGAAGTTGGCAACCCTAGTTGCCAAAATCACGTTGTTGATGTAGATGAAGAGCATGTGGATGTAGAGGATGAGGAACATCTTAAAGATCCTCTCCTCTGTGATGTGCGTTCCTCACAATGTTGATGTAGATGAAGAGCACATGGGAAACGGATCTGGGGGAAAACCTCAATTCACACATTTACAAAAATAGCCTAAAAGAACAGACATTTTGGCACAGAAACAGTCACCAGAAGAATCAACTAGCTTCCTGCTTAGGTTGTAATGAGGTTCGCTTCACACCTCTCATATGTGAGGCAGGTGCCTGTGTGTACTGATGTCCATTTTGCCTACTCTCTTTTAAACGATCCATGGGCACGACAGCTTTGTTCAGACGACTGATCCATGGCATGCCACTAGATTGATTTATCTGATTGTTGGGTATCACATTACATACAGTGTATGCTATCTTAGGCCACAGGTGGCCCACAAACAACTAAATTATTTACCAGCACACATAATAATTAATGCTTATAATTATTAATGTTCAAACATACGGTACCTGAAGTAGTCTTTAGTTCCTTTTAATTGAATTGGGACTGTCCCTTGAGTGTGCAATTTGAAATGTGTTGTTCCCAAAGACATGTACGAGTCAGAATGATCATTTATGTTCCTTAATTAGTGAGCAGGTAATTGCGGCACACTTGAGACTTTGAGAGACTGTAAACTCTGTATAGCATAGCTGTATAGCATTGTAATCTATAGCTATGCACAACCTTTAAAAAGCAAAGGTCGAAAGGTCACCGGCTTAATTCCTTTTACATTTAAATTACATTTAGTCACTTAGTATACAACGTACAAGGGAGAGAACAGTCAAACTACAAGCAATAGAGACCTAGATTCCTTGGACCAGCAGGAAAAAACTTGGGCGGGGAAGTGATTGAACAGTACTTTCCCTCAGCATCCATAGCTGAAGTGCCCTTGAGTTGCCCTTGAGCACGGCACCTAACCCCTAACTGCTCCCTTGGCCCTGCAGCTGAGGCCGCTACTGCTCCGGGTGTATGTGTGTGTGTGCGCACAATGCTTTTTGTGTCTATATGCTCATTGCTCCTGGTGTGTGTGTGTGTGTGTGTGTGTGTTCACTGCTCACGGATGGGTTGAATGGAGAGGTCAAATTCCGGTGTGTGTAAACAAACTGACCAATAAAGCAAATGTGAAATTAATTTTTGTTCGAGTTTGTGGGAGATTGCATACATTTAAGAATACGTTACATTTACAATGGCATAATAAAAAACATAAAACCATAAAACATAAAACCACACTTTGATTGCATTTAATAAAGAATCAAATAAAGTAAGATGAAGAAAGAAACTGACCACTGAATATCTTCAAATATTTCCATGATCTCATTCACAAAGGTATTACAGTCAACCTCAACATGAATCTCTGTATCTTGTCTGAGGATAAAACCTTTGGGGACAAGGTTGAACACGAACAACCCTCATGGGTTAACAAACAACCCTCTTCAGTCTCGTTACTAAAAAGCGAATCAATTATTCAAACCTGACTGTCTGTCACTTCTGTTTACACAGCTTGCTAATTGAGCAAGGATGCCATGCCATTCATGTTTAGGTGACTGCGGCCTACTCTGGCCTGAGGTAACAGGACACCCTTAAGTGAGGGAAGTGACCAGTGGTCATCACACTGCAATTGTTGACCCCTGCATTATGTTTTTTCTCTGCTGTCTGTAATGTGTTTTGTATGGGTATATTATTATTTTTCATATTACAGTGCTTACTCCACTAAATCTGGCACATCGGGTCTATGGAACATGCATTATTAACCTTTTTAGAGTCCTTTTATTGTCCAACAAATAAGTACAGACATTGTCCTATGGATAAGGAAGAGGGAAAGCCTAGATAAAAATAACATTAAAAACAGTGATTACTAATAGAGGCAAAATATGTATTTTTGCATTTACATGAGGGTTTCAAAATGGGGCAACAGGCTTTCCTTATAAAAGGATAAGTTATATACACAGTTAAGAAAGCAGGCACATGTAACAGACTTTAAGCCCTTAAACAAGGGGTACAACCCAAAAAGGAATGTCTCAATCGAAAATGTTTTTTAAGTCCCATACTTAATGAAATGTGTTGATGTCTGTACTTTTCTGTTTACGCAGAAAAGAAAATAGTTCTTAAAAGAGGCACTAAAAGTCTTGTCTCTCAGGCCATATATCAGAGGACTGAGACACCTGGGGAAGATGACCACTCCTACAAACAAGACATACTGCACTTGAACAACAGTCACTGGTGTTACATTGCTTGTGAACAGTGATCTACGAATCATGCTGTACAGGGTCGACACAAGAGACAGGCCAAGCTGCACCATGTGTAAGAGTATCGTTCTGTGGGCCTTACTCGCAGATGTCTTGTCAGAAGTCGTCGACTTTGCTGTCACCAAAATGGCAACATATGTATAGATTATAACAACACTAGCTGACGCAAATATAATGCCTGTGAAAGCCCTGTTTATGTTGAGGGAGATCTCCATTTGTAAATGCATGTAGTTTGAACAGATCACCTGCCTGGTTGGAGAGCGAAGCTCAAATATCATGTTGGCAGTCAGCTCAGCTGTCCAAACAGTTAGGCCCAGTATCCACACAGTAATTACTACCACAGTGGTCCGCCTTCGGCTAGCTATCGCTGCATGTCGAAGGGGAAAACATACAGCGACAAAGCGCTCCAGGGACATAAGAGCTAGGAAAATTGGGGAGATGACGTTAATGATTCGACAGACGAGGTAAGTCAAAACACAGACATAACTCACCATGTATACCTTTGCCACAGCAAACAGGTAGTACACAATGCTAAAGAACAGCTGTAGAGAGTTGGAGAAGAGTAAGTGACTGAACAGGATGTAGCGCGGAGTTTCACAGAATATTTCTTTAACCCTCAGCGTGAACAGCATTACTACATTGACATACAGAAAAAAGAAACAGGGAGTCATAGAAAGAAAGGCTTTCACTGGAAGCCCTTCATTAAAAGAAAAAGATAAGTTAGAAATTCCTGTCATGTTCTGCATGGTCTTAATAATCTATTGGAACAAGAATTTGTCAGTGGCTCCTGACGGAACAGAAACAGCAGCTTCCACAAGCTCTTGAATAACTGATTCCTATGAAACCAGATCTCTGGTGGAAATCAATGCAACCAGGAAGATAAAATACACATACACATAAAAGTGGTTTGACTGATCCTTAATAAATTACACAACTACACAAAACTTGCATAAAATGTAATATGTCATGTTTTAAAAGACAGAGGTTTGACAGAAGTCAAAATTACAGAAGGTTTTCGCTCAGAAATACACCATGGACCAGGATCGTTACTTCAGTCGCCTGCTGTAAGAAACCTTTGCCCTAATAAAGAGAAAACAGAAATTCATCTTATATCACTCTTCATTACTGAATCATTCAATGTAAATGGGACGTGGATGAAATATGCGTTGTTAACAGACAGAATGAAAACATAATAACTATGTGCAAATGTGCGTGTTAACCACATGAGCACATTGTATATCTGATGTCCGCGCCTGGGCTCATGTCATCTGGTGTCTGGTATCACCGGTCTGTCCTGTTTATATCTAGCAGACCGGATGACGTTGCATCAGCATGTGTGTAATCACTTTTGAATATTGTAAATTGCAATGCACAATAGAAACTGTTTATGCATGTGTTCCTGTGTGTGCGTATGTACTGTATGTGTATGTGTACGTTTTCTCAGTACTTGTACTCTGTGCAATGACAATAAAGTTGAATCTAATTTAATCTAATGTGGACGCAGTTATGGTTATTTCATTTAGTGGCGTTTCTTCATTAGGGGCACATTATCCCCACCAGATCCAGATGGCGCTGTGGTGAAGAAAACTCAATGCATCTGCATCATGGGGCAGTTCTAGATGTGCCTGTAACAACCCAATCCTGGGCTGTGGTCGAATACTCTTGAAAGTAAGATAGCTGTCTTACTACCTTGGTGTCTCGTCAAGACAGCGGTCTTACGCAAGATATTTTTAAGGGTGAAGATATCTAAAAAAAAAAAAAACGTTGTTTCGGAACGTTCTTTTAAGATAGCATGACGTAGTTAGCTTACGTAGCTACCTTACGTAGACTAATGTACTAATGTTAGAAAGCTGGCTGACTGACACCTCGCAAATCACATCAACCATTATTGCTGGTTACAAAAACTGTGTTATCGGATAGTGCAGTGTCTATTTCACAGTAACTTTAGAAAAATCTAAGCGAGAAAATGCTGAAAAATTTACATTTACGTACAAAACACGACTGTCAGCGTAGTTTGGTCCGCCATCTTTGTTTACATTTTTTTGTTGCCGGAGGGTCGTGGCGCACAGGTTTGTGGGTAATGGGCTACAAGGCTACATAGATGGTACGTTATGTGACGTATTTTAAGGTATCTTATAAACTCGAATCGAAAAGGTAAGGGAATTCAAACAGTCTTTCCTTCTCTCGTTTAAGAGAGGGAAGGTAGTAAGACAGCATTTTAAGAGTATTCGACCACAGCCCTAGTTCTCTACCCAATCCTAGTCCACCCTATTGTCCATGGTCAGACACAAACGGTTTACGGCATAAGGCTCAAAATGAATTTGCATGGTCAGACATAAACGGTTAGAAGGCATAAGGCTCAACATCAACATATCTGTATTGTCTTAACGCAGAATGTAGGTTTATTTAACGTTATATTTAATAATGTTGTAAACAGTTTACAGGATAAGGCTAAACGTCAAGGCTTGTCTAAAAGCATAATGTGGGTATATTTAATTAAGTTATAAACGGTTAAAAGGCATAAGGCTCAACATCAACATATCTGGCTTGTCTGTCTACACAATGTAGGTTTATTTAACGTAATATTTAATAATGTTAAGACAGATTGTACAGATCTACGCCACTAAGGCTACTGCTTGTTAGCTATCGCTAGTTTTCTACTGTTTTGGAACCAGCCTCCGTGTTTCAAGTTATGTAAGTTTTGTTGATTTAGCAGCATGATTTTTTGTTTTTTGTTTTAGTTGTGCCTTATGCTTCATGTTGTATTCGTGTGTATTCGTGTGCAATTCATTTGAACAATGTGTCTATCTAATCTTTTTATTTTATTGCAATCTAATTTATTTACTTTGTTGCTGTATTATAAGCAACATCTTTGTGTCGCACTGAGAACTGAAGCATGTAAAATCTAATTGAAATAGGATTTCTCCTCCCTGTCGGCACTCAAAATGCAGCCCATAGCCTATGCCTACCTGGGCAGATAGGCAAATTGCTTATATAATAAAATGTTATTATACGGCTCTTCAGAATGTTCCAAAAAGTACCGTTGATTTGAATGGGCCATCCCAACGTTCACATGACCGATATTTCTTGACAATGACCGCTGCGAAAAGATAATGGTCGCTGTCATTGGAGTTTTGTGCTTCTAATTCACATTCAGTGCCTTGCATAAGTATTCAACCCCTTGAATGTTTTACCCTTATATTGCTTTTATAAATCAGTCATGGTCAATATAAGTTAGCTTTTTGGAAGAAAAAAAGCTCACAAAAAAGCCCTCTTTAATGTCAAAGTGAAAACAGATTTATACACAGTTATGCAAATTAAATACAAATATGTAATGAAAGATAAGTGATTGCATAAGTATTCACCCCCTTTAAAGTTTCTGACCTAATTCAACAGAGGTCTAGCCAATTGGTGCTAGAAGTCTCACAATTAGTGAAATGTGGATCAGTGTGCAGTGAATATGTCTCAAGTGATTTCAGACCCTCCAGGATCTCGCGGTTCATTCGCGCCAATTCACGCAAATTCAACGATTACCCGCGAATTCAGCGTGACGTAGCAATTTTAACACATCACCGCAACTTTCCCGCATATTTGACAAATCATTGGCGTCTCCCACAACTTTCTCCTACCCTGCAGACACAGTGCAGACAGACACTAGCAGAGTTCTAATCCGTTGTAAACAATGAGAACGGCTACACCAGGCATGGAAATTAAACGCAGTTTTATGTGTAGGCTGAGATATTCATAACATTTTGTAACAGGTGCACTTCGTTGTGGATAAGTAAATCCTATGTAGCTGTTCCCCCTACATGTTTAGCATAACGTAGCATAACTAGCTATGTTTCTAGATAACTATCTAACAGCTGTTGCCATTCGAACGAGATGAACATTTGTATGATGTTAAAGTAAAAGTCCTGTGTTCGTTTCCATAACAACAATACAAACAATATACATTTTCTGACCTAAATAAGCAGAGGGCAGAACAGCCTATTATGCTACATTTTTGTAGTACTGGTAATCTTTTGTTTGGCATGTTAGTAAGGTTATTTAGAGGACTATTTCTCAATGGTTTGGTTCTTTAGAAAATGTTTGTTTATTAATTATTTATTTTTCAACAAATAACTCAATTATAACTACAAAGAGGGAAATAAGCAACTTTTTATCGCAACTTTCACTTGCTCCCGCAATTTCATTGCAACAAACACCTAAAAACACCGCAATTTTCACCGCAACTTTATGGAAAAGCCCCTGCGAAATCAGTAATCTTAGGCCGCAACTATCACAAAAAAGGCCCACGAAATCCTGGGGGGAAGGATTGTAGTATAACGACACCTGTGTCTTGAAGGTCCATTCACTGGTCAGTATTCAGTAAACAGTATTCCTGGCTACTGTTACACCATGAAGACCAAAGATCACTCCAAGCAACTCAGAGAAAAAGGTTATTAAAAAGTATAAGTCAGGGGAAGGATACAAACAAATGTCCGAGGCACTAAACATCCCCTCGAATTCTGTTAAATCTTTCATCAAGAAATGGATGGAGTATGGCACATGTGTAAATCTGCCTAGAGCAGGCCGTCCTCACAAACTGAGTGACTAACTCGAAACTTTTGAAATTTTCTATAAATGCCATAACTCACAGCACTTAAAGCCAGTGACTGGGGAAACCACACTCACCGACTTGGAAACCACAAGGCCGGTGACTAGCAACAAGGAAACTTTCTAGATCAGAGAACTAGAAACCAGAATTCAAAAAGCCAGAAAACAATACGGCAAAGGCACAGGAAAGAATAAGACAGTTTCAAGTCACCAATCAACAAGCAGGTGACAAAACAAAGGCGGGAAAACAGAGACAGGAAGTAAACGGAAGCACATGTACCCACACAACAAGCCAAGCATCTTTTTGTTGGCGGCCTCTAGAGGCCAGAAGGTCCCAAATCATGACAAGACAGCTCCAGCGCCAATGATAGCGGCACAGGTTGAGGCGGCGCAATGGTGAAGGTTGTGGCTGCCAGCAGCACCAGGAAGGCGCAGGCGGCGCGCATCAGGGTGATGTAGAAGGTGCCCAGCACATACAGCACCAGGCCCACGCCATGGTGCAGCGTGTCGTTCAAGAGCATGTGGCCGAACAGGATGTAGTGGGATCCTGCCTAGGTTCTAATGAGGTTCGCTTCACATCTCTCATAGGTGAGGCAGGTGCCTGTGAACTGATTTTTTTGTTTTGTTTACTCTCTTTTAAACGGTACTTGGATAGGACAGCTTTGATCAGACGACTGATCCATGGCATGCCTCTAGATTTATTCAACTGATTGTTGCATATTGAAATTCAGTTTTAATGGAATAATTTATTTTTTGCAAGCAATGATTTGAGTGATCACATTTAGTATAATAGTGACAGGATAATACAGTTACCATCCTCAGCTTTCCTGAACTGAGTATCACATTACATACAGTGTATGCTATCGTAGGCCACAGGTGGCCCACAAACACCTAAATTAATTACCAGCACAAATAATAATTAATGCTTGTAATAATTAAAGTTCAACCATGCGGTACCTGAAGTAGTCTTCAGTTCCTTTTAATTGAATTGGGACTGTCCCTTGAGTGTGTAATTTGAAATATGTAGTTCCCAAAGACATGTACGAGTCAGAATGATCATTTATGTTCCTTAATTAGTGAGCAGGTAATTGCGGCACACTTGAGACTTTGAGACTGTAAACTCTGTATAGCATAGCTGTGTAGCATTGTAATCTATAGCTATGCACAACCTTTAAAAAGGAAAAGGTCGAAAGGTCACCAGCTTAATTCCTTTTACATTTAAATTTAATTTAGTCATTTAGCAGACGCTTTTGTCCAAAGCGACGTACAAGGGAGAGAACAGTCAAGCCACAAGCAATAGAGACCTAGATTCCTTGGACCAGCAGGAAAATACTTGGGCGGAAAGTGATTGAACAGTACTTTCCCTCAGCATCCATGGCTGAAGTGCCCTTGAGCTGCCCTTAAGCATGGCACCTAACTCCCAACTGCTCCCTTGACCCTGCAGGCTGCTACTGCTCCGGGTGTATGTGTGTGTGTGTGCGCACAATGCTATTTCTGTCTAAATGCTCATTGCTCCTGGTTTGTGTGCGTGTGTGTTCACTGCTCACGGATGGGTTAAATGCAGAGGTCAAATTCCGTTGTGTGTAAACAAACTGACCAATAAAGAATTTTGTTTGAGTTTGGGGAAGATTGCATACATTTTTTAGATTAGGTTTAGATTCAGATTATGCTCAACATATAGAAGTGCATTTGAGCACCTTTTTTATTCAGAAACTGTTTTATAGTAAACACACAACACACACACACACAATTCCATTACAATTTTAATTTGTGTTATAAACCTTGCATGAAGGGCCATGGATTTTAGATTTGCTATACATTAAAGAATACATAATGGCATAATATAAAACATAAAACCATAAAAGATAAAACCACACTTTGATTGCATTTAATACAAAATCAAATAAAGTAAGAAAAAGAAAGAAACTGACCACTGAATATCTTAAAATATTTCCATGATCTCATTCACAAAGGTACCACAGTCAACCTCAACACGAATCCCGGGATCTTGTTTTGAAGATAAAACCTTTGGGGACAAGGTTGAACACAAACAACCCTCATGGGTTAACAAACAACCCTCTTCAGTCTCGTTACCAAAAAGCGAATCAATTATTCAAACCTGACTGTTTGTCACTTCTGTTTACACAGTTCGCTAATTGAGCAAGGATGCCATGCCATTCATGTTTAGGTGACTGCGGCCTACTCTGGCCTGAGGTAGCAGGACACCCTTAAGTGAGGGAGGTGACCAGTGGTCATCACACTGCAATTGTTGACCCCTGCATTATGTTTTTTCTCTGCTGTCTGTAATGTGTTTTGTATGGGTTTATTGTTATTGTTCATATTACAGTGCTTACTCCACTAAATCTGGCACATCGGGTCTATGGAACATGCATTATATATTTTTGTAACCAACTTGTGAATTATGAACCATTTGTATTTCAATGCACTTTTCAGGTAAGAGAAATTATATGAGAAAAATTGACACATTTTAAACGAAAATCATTGCAGAATTCTTAAAACCTTTTTAGAGTCCTTTTATTGTCCAACAAATGAGTAAAGATATTGTCCTATGGATAAAGACTTCTAGGGTATGATGAAATATAGGGAAAGCCTAAATAAAAATAACATTAAAAACAGTGATTACTAATGATGCAAAATATGTACTTTTGCATTTACGTGAGGGTTTAAACATGGGGAAACAGGCTTTCCTAATAAAAGGATAAGTTATACACACAGTTAAGTAAGCAGGCACATGTAACAGACTTTAAGCCCTTAAACAAAGGGTACAACCCAACGAGGGATTTCTCAATCGAAAATGTTTTTTAAGTCCCATACTAAATGAAATGTGTTGATGGCAATACTTTTCTGTTTACGCAGAAAAGAAAATAGTACTTAAAAGAGGCACTTAAAGTCTTGTCTCTCAGGCCATATATCAGAGGACTGAGACACCTGGGGAAGATGACCACTCCTACAAACAAGAAATACTGCACTTGAACAACAGTCACTGGTGGTATGTTACTCATGAACAGTGATCTACGAATCATGCCGTACAGGGTCGACACAAGAGACAGGCCAAGCTGCACCATGTGTAAGAGTATCGTTCTGTGGGCCTTACTCGCAGATGTCTTGTCAGAGGTCGTTGACTTCGCTGTCACCAAAATGGCAACATAAGTATAGATTATAACAACACTAGCTGACGCAAATATAATGCCTGTGAAAGCCCTGTTTATGAGGAGGGAGATCTCCATTTGGAAAAGCATGTAGTTTGAACAGATCATCTGCATGGTTGGAGAGCGAAGCTCAAAAATCATGTTGGCAGTCAGCTCAGCTGTCCAAACAGTTAGGCCCAGTATCCATACAGTAATTACTACCACACTGGTCCGCCTTCGGCTAGCTATTGCTGCATGTCGAAGGGGAAAACATACGGCGACATAGCGCTCCAGAGACATAAGAGCTAGGTAAAGTGGGGACATGACGTTAATGATTCGACAGACGAGATAAATCAAAACGCAGACATAATTAACCATGTATACCCTTGCCACAGCAAACATGTAGTACACAATGCTAGAGAACAGCTGTAGAGAGTCTGAGAAGAGTAAGTGACTGAACAGGATGTAGCGCGGAGTTTCACAGAATATTTCTTTAGCCCTCAGCGTGAACAGCATGACTACATTGACATACAGAAAAAAGAAACAGGGAGTCATAGAAAGAAAGGCTTTCACTGGAAGCCCTTCATTAGAAGAAAAAGAGAAGTTAGTAATTCCTGTCCTGTTCTGCATGGTCTTTATAATCTACTGAAACAAGAATTTGACAGTGGCTACTGGCAGAACAGAAACAGCAGCTTCCGCGAGCTTCTGAATAACTGATTATGAATCCAGATCTCTGGAGGAAATCAATTAAATCAGAAGGATAAAATACACATACACATAACAGTGTTTTGACTGATCCTTAATCAATTACACAATTACACAAAACTTGAACAAAATGTAATATGTCATGTTTTAAAAGACTGAGGTTTCTTAAGTCAAAATTACATAAGGTTATTGCAGCAGGCACAGAAATACACCATACAGCTGTGACTGTGAAAAACCTTAATGCCCTAATAAAGAGAAAACCGAAATGTATCATAACGTGGATGAAATATATATTGTTAACAGACAGAATTCCAGAAACATAATTACTATGTGCAAATGCAATCGTGTAAACCACATGCCGCACAATGTAGATCTGGTGTCCTCGCCTGGGTTCAGGTCATCTGGTGTCTGGTGTCACCAGTCTGTCCTGTTTATATCTAGCAGACCTGATGACGTTGCATCAGATCTGTGTAATAACTTTAGAAAATTGTAATGGCAATGCACAATAGAAACAGTCTTTGCATGTGTTCCTGTGTGTGCGTATGAACAGTATGTGGTCACAGTTTATGGTTATACATTGAATTTATTCATTAATTTCTTTGTTTAATTAAAACAAATTTAAAACACATAACATGAACAACTACCCGCACTAATTTGATACATTAAAATGTTGTTATTGAGATGAAATAGCTAACTAGCAACAAGCTTTATTAACCTAGATATAGGACTTCTAGCCAGTGCCATGTCTGTCATGAGAGAGACCGCCAGAAAGTGCTGCTGCCATTTTGCTTGCACTGATGGGGTCCAGGCTCTGTAAAGTGCCTTGAGACAATTGTATTGTTATTGCGCTTTATAAAACAATTGGGTTCTATCACCTAATTTAGCTGTTTCTGACGAGAGAGGTTCCATGAGTTGGATTATCTGTCAACATACCAACTCGGACTTTTCACAGCTAATAATAAATCACTCCGCAATGAAAACATTCTTTAGCGCATTGATGATAACCGTTAAATCAAAATTCCAAACCAAGACGTTGACAATGGAACTATTTTTTGTTGCGGAGAAACAATGGCGAAATAAACCATTTTTAATCAATAACTTCGTGTTGAAATATTAATTTGTTGACTGTAGAATTGTTTTATAAAAGCAATATAGACTCGGTGGCTACGGCCGAAAACACCACCCGTGGGATTATCCCTTACCTATCCCACTCCCTCTCGTACTATATTGCTTAAATATAGCCTGGGTGCCAGCCGAACGTAGCTCCGCCCACAACATTTGAGGTCGGGAAGTTCGGTCTGGCATTGCTCCGTTGGTGCGGACCTATGCCCGCACCAGAGCTGTTCGTACCAATCAAATTGTCAGGGCGGGCTTTATACGATGATGGACAGACGATCAACAGTAGCGTAATCAACCACGTCACCAAAGAGCGCTTGGGTTGAATTCGTTTTCAACAAACATGGCTGCCGCTGGAGAGCTGAGATATGTAGATAATGCCATGGAGTCTGTTTTAGAAGACATCGACATCGCATTAATTTTGAAATAGGAACAGAGAAACACGTTCAAGGCATTTGACGATCGAAAAGATGTTTTTGCCGTCGTTCCTACGGGATTCGGTAAAAGAATATAAAAAAAAATAACACAAGAGGCCCGAATAGATATGAGCACCTTGACAACCCCTCCTTAAACACGTATAAGGACGTTCAGATGGCCGCAAATTCATGGAAAGAATACTATCCCATTTTCCGGGAAACTTCACCTGCACACAGCAATCAAGGCATATGTGTCAAACGCGATAAAAGATACTGCTCTAATCTATTCCCTTTCCATACTGAAGATTCTGTTTAGATCAAAGTTTTTTTTCGACATAACGTGATATTTCAGATGATAGTTATGTGGTATACCAATGTGTTGACATTAGAAAGATGTTGACTGCGACTGTTTGGGACAGAACGCGCTAATTCACCGAACAAATATTTTCATATGACTTTTCCACCACTTGTTAGCCATGTCTTCCATTCATATCGATGTGAATCAAATACAACTTTAACTGTGATGTGTTTTTTGTTTCATTTCACAACTTATTTACTGTATAATGAACGGTAGCAGGTGCCCGCTTGTAAACATTCCACATTTGATTTGAACAAGGCCAATGATTCGAATTATTCACTGCCATGTACTTTTCATGTACATGTACATGTACATTGCCATAATAGCAGTTGCCCCCCATGGATAGCATACTCTGACTAAAGCCATACTCGGATTAATGCCATCATGTAAACGTACTGAGTGATTGGTTGTAGGTCTATCCAATTGAGCGAAGAGGCATTGTTTTTCCTGGTTCGGTTGAAACACGCCCCATAATCACAGCCCAACGGAGCAGTATCAGACCCTTTTTTGACTAGAATTATGAGTATGACAACGTAAATACAATTGAATTGAATTGAATTGTGCAAAAGCTGCTGGAGGCTCCTTTTTGCATGTCAGGAGGGTACTAAAACAGTCACCTTTTGGATGGAGACAACATTGGCCCCTTTTTGCCATTTCCCTTTGGTTGACAGGTGTAATTAATAACACCTCAAACACACCATAGCAGGGGACAGACCCACAGCACACCCACACCCATACCATAGCAGAGGACAAACCCACAGCACAAACACCCCATAGCAGGGACAGACCCACAGCACACCCACCCCATGGCAGGGGACAGACCCACAGACCTACAGCACACCCACCCCATGGCAGGGGACCAACAGCACACCCACCCCATGGCAGGGGACCAACAGCACACCCAACCCATGGCAGGGGACAGACCCACAGACCTACAGCACACCCACCCCATAGCAGGGGACAGACCCACAGACCTACAGCACACCCACCCCATGGCAGGGGACCAACAGCACACCCACCCCATGGCAGGGGACAGACCCACAGCATACCCACAGCATACCCACCCCATGGCAGGGGACAGACCCACAGACCTACAGCACACCCACCCCATAGCAGGGGACAGACCAACAGCACAAACACACCCATAGCAGGGGACAGACCCACAGCACACACATGAAACCGCCCAGGTCTCAGTGTACAAAACCAAAGTAAATTGATGGCATTGATGGCAAATAATCCTTCAGTAATCCTACAACAGAGAAATGTGCAGTGTCCCAGCAGAAGAGGGAATAGCACAATAGCAAGAAAGAAAAAAAACAAACAAACATATATTGCATTGATATAACAATTAGTAAACAGACAGCAATATATAATTAAAGATAAATAAGTCAAGTAAAACAGTAAAGTTATTAAACCCCATGCAGTGTAACTCCACATGAGTGAATTGTAAGTCTTTGTCTTTGGTCTATTAGAAGCCGTGTTATAAAGTCTCGGTGAAGCAGCCTGACACTGAAGGATCTGCCCAGTGCTGTCAGAATGGCATGTATGGGGCTGGACATGTTCTCCATCAGAGATGATTGCTTAGCCGTCATTGTCCTTCCTGCCAACACCACCTCCACTGGTCAGGGGGGCATCCCAGGACAGAGATGGCCTTCTTCACCAGTCTGTTGAGTCTCAACCTGTCAGCAGTAGAGAGATGCTTCTGGGTCCGTGTATCTTCTGGCCAACCGATTTTCGTTTTAAAACCAGGAAATGGAAAACGGATAACGAGCCGTCTCCCGTCTCCCGTCTCGGAGTCGGAAAATGGGAAACGAGGAACGAACCTATTTCCCATTTCCGATTTCCGATTTCAAAACGTTTCGAACGTTTTCTGTGGTTCGTGTGCGTGGTTATGAATGGAAATTCGGGTAAATAAAAACAGGGGCAATTTTCCATCACTGATTTTGCATTAATATGACCCGGGACTGGTTCTGTGACAAGGGCCTAGACGCTCGTAGAGAGTCAGTTGATGGTGCATCTTTGGCGGACACATATTTCTAACATCCCGGTGCCTGTGGAGGTTGAAAACAAGGGCCTGGAAGCTCGTAGAGAGTCCGTGGATGGTGCTCTGTCCTCGGACACATATTTTTGACATCCCGGTGCCTGTGGAGGATGAAAACAAGGGCCTAGAAGCTCGGGGCCAGTCAGCTGATGGTGCACTGTCCTCGGACACATGATCTTCACATCCTGGTGCCTGTGGAGGATGGAGACAGGGGTCTTGCAGCTCGGGGCCAGTCCGCTGATGGTGTAGCCTACTATTCTCGGACACTTGTTGCTTACAACTTCATCAACGGTAGCCATGATTAACAGACACTGACAAAAGACATCAAGTTCCGGGTCATATTAATGCAAAATCAGTGATGGAAAATTGCCCCTGTTTTTATTTACCCGAATTTCCATTCATAACCACGCACACGAACCACAGAAAACGACCCGTTCCCCGTTTGGAAAATAAATGGGAAATGGGAAATAGGTTCGTTCCTCGTTTCCCATTTTCCGACTCCGAGACGGTAGACGGGAGACGGCTCGTTGTCCGTTTTCCATTTCCTGGTTTTAAAACGAAAATCGGTTGGCCAGAAGATACACGGACCCTTCTGCCCCAGCAGACCAAACCATAGAACATGGCTGATGCCATCACAGGGTCAAAAAGTGCCCCTGACAGTGTCAAAAAGACCTGAGTGTCCTTCAGTTAGCGGGTAGAGTTTGCTCTGTTTTTTTCTAGTGCATTTGTATTGTCAGTCCAGTCCAGTTTATTATTCAGGTGAACACCCTTGTACTTGTAAGATTTTACCATCTCAATGTCCATTCACTGGTACCAGATGTTGTGCTTTTCAATACTTGACAACTTTCAACTAGCACTAGACAGTACACTAGCCCAGTGTTTCTCAAACTTTTTCAGACCAAGGACCACTTAGCCAATAAAAAAAAAACTCGCGGACCATCTAACTAAATAGAAAACCCCGGGAAAACATGCCTAAACACAGACCTGGCGCCAGACAATTGTTAGCGGCACTTGAATTTCGCGGTGGGCTCTCCTTTTTTTACGTACCGGTAGGCTGGTTATAGATATGACAATGTGCAAGGCAAAGCATCTAGAACCCTGCTCCATGCGTGACTTGGTTATGTTAGGTTATGCAAACTATAGTTCGCTCACAGCCTCATACTCCCAATCCCATCACACACTCGGAGAGGCCAATGTATCACAAAACACAAAGATTCGTTTACCGACCGCAGTAATTCAGTTCCAACAGAAGGCTGGAATTAATACATGCATCCTAGTAGACATCATTTCGGAATTAAGAGCTGTCATTATCCAACGTCACACAACACAGAATATAGTTATCATTTTGTTGCCTCCGCAGCGGGAGAAAACAACGCTGTTTGAAGCAGCTCCGCGGAGGGGTAATGCCCAATAAGGCTGAACCATCTCGTCGTTGCACCTTCTCCTTGTCTGTGTCAGAGGCTTTCTCATTTAATTTTCTTTTCATAGTCCCTGTCTTAAACCACCAATCCATGACCTTGTTAATAGATTAGGCAACGATTATTAGATTGGGCTACTGGCTGTGTTATCTTCGTTCTGAGTTGTATGTTAGAAATGACGCAATCATTAGGGCCTTATACATGTGCCTCTCAGATCAGTTTATCGTATCGTATTAGCGTGTAGGTGTGAAGATTTTCAAGGGAAACGGCTCTTGTCGTTACCTGTAGGCCTATGTGTGCAAAATGTGAAGCGGTTACATTGCCTCGGGCATGCGCAAAGACTACGGAGATGTGCTCCCACCTGGTTTGTTTACTAACAACATCAACGTGGATCCGCATCGCAGTGTAGTGGCTTAAAGTTCCCTTCTTTCTATCAGCATATAGTTCTTAATATTTTCTTTGAATAACCACTCTCGGATGGAAAGAAAACGAGTCTACGCGTGGATGTGTTTCAACAACGGTAGAAAACTGTGTTTGCTCCGTCTTTTACTGGACTGGACTCATAATTATATGACAGTGGTATTAGTTACAGTTGAGACACCCGAAATAACTTGCATGCGCAGCAATCCTGAGACGTGATTTTTAGTTTGCACATGAATACTAACGTGTTCTTTGATCCCAGGAAATTTGAGCACATAACCCATCTCCCTTACGGAGATATTGGCGAAAGTGAACCTACTTCATTGCAAACGTCTAGTTTTTCAAACGTGTCTAGTTTTTGTGCAGTAGTGAATAGAGTCTCAGTCTACTACACCATACATAGCATATCATGTTTGTAGAAAATGATTAAGGTGCAACAAATGCCAATAAGCATATTTAAATTAAATGATTCACATTGCAAGCAAAATGGTGCGGCTGGAGCGCAGGGAGGGACAACGGTGACGCAGTTTGGATGTAGCGACAAACATTTATGTGCTGTAACAAACAGTGGTAACCAGTATGTGAGTAACGTGGCTTTTATTAAAACATAGCGTGTGTAATGTGTAGCTATTTCATTCCGTTTATTAACCTTTCCGGCTGTCTGTATTACTAGCCAGCAGCAGACGTAACGGAAAGGGAGCATTTTACTCCCCGGCAATCTCTCTACAAACTTCCATATAGACGCGGGATCAGCAGAGGAAAATCTACTTTCCTTTTGGGAGAAACCAGGCCAGTCGTTCCCACGACTACAGCACCTTGCAAAACGAATTATATGCGTTCCAGCAACAGGTGCTGCGAGTGAGCGCTCCTTCAGTGCAGCAGGGCGCGTTATAGAAGCCAGGCGAGAGCGCCTGAATCCTGACACTGTAGATGCTATTTTATTCCTGCATAGTGCTAAGACAAATTCTAAATAGAACGAAGGTTAGGCATATCAGCAGAGGTATATTTTGGTTACATTAGGATGGCTACGTTTATAGCTTGCGTTTTGGGCGCACCACAATGCCAAGAAGTTTGTCGCGACTGTAATGGCATATTTCATTGTGGGGGTGATTGATAGTTTAAGGCTTACGAGACACGGTGTTTTCCGATGTTTTACTGAGTCCTCTCTGTCTCTATCACACACACACGCACACACACACACACACACACACACACACACACACACACACACACACACACTAACGGAAGCAAAAAAGGTTTAAATTAAGTGACATCCCTCAAATGTCGCGTCTCCCGCAAACCTGCAAGCTATGAGTCAGCTGTCAGTATTGGAAGAAGCCTTAACGTCTCGAAGATGAAACTTCCTGGGTTATTTTGCTTCGTTAGGCTATTAGTTATATTTTAAAACAGCCAGTCATTGTAGCCTACCACTCATGGAATAAGGAATTTCAAAGAGATGATGGAGTGAACTTTCTAGCCTCCTGTCACCGTCTCCCCCCAGTCACGCACGGCCTCCCCCATGACACATCGGCCTGATTTGACACGCCCTTTTCTAAGACGAATGAACGTGGTAAACCACCTCTCTCGAAAGGCTCAGACGATCGGCGGAAAAACTAACGGTTTACATCTAGACCCCTTATACATGAGGCAATTGTAACACGTTCGCGAGTTTCTATCGTGGTAGGCGCAATGTAACAGCTTTACATTGACGCATGTATAAGGGGCTATTTTCTTTTGGCCGTGGCGGACCATTACGGGGCACTGGCGGACCACCAGTGGTCCGCGGACCACACTTTGAGAACGACTGCACTAGCCTACTATGCTATGCACGGCCCAATTTGTACATCTATCATGCATGCATACTAGGGATGTGCATCTCCATCAGGAGGACGATGCGATACACATCTCGATGCACTGCCAACGATCCGATACATTCAAGATACATAAAAGCAGCTACTAATGCGATACGATACGATTCACCCCTATTGCGATGCAGTGCGATTCGACACGATACGATTCGACACGATGCGATTCAACAAGATGCGATTCAACAAGATGCGATTCAACAAGATGCGATGCTAAATAATACAATTCTATGCAATTTAATATGATACATAATGATTTATTTATTTGTCAGATAACAAATCAGTAACCAGGTTTCTGACAAAAGAAAACATTTATGTGTATGTGTGTAAGTGTGTTCTGAATGTAACATTTTTGTTTGTCAGACAACAAATCAGGAACAAGGTTTCTGACAAAAGAAAACATGTATGTGTAATGTGTATGTGTATTAGGGATGGGAAGATTCACCGGTTCGCACCGATGCATCGTCATAAAAGCTCACGATGCGATGGCCCGGATCAAAAATGGGTGCATCGGATACAATGTGGGATGAACCGCGATGCATCGTACCTAAAAAATTTGCATCGGTATAATCCGGTACAATTGTATATTTCTAGATTCCCCCTCTCTAACTGTTTCCTAAACGCGCTCTCATCTCCACTGCTGTCAGTGGCAGATTCTCGTGAAGTGTCGCGGCCAAGTATCGCGCGAGTTGAAGGAGTGTTCGGGAGAGTTACAATGGCTGATGAGGAGTTATACGTCCCTAAAGCTTGCAATAAATCCAAGGTTTGGCAAAACTTTGGCTTTGCAAAGAAAGATGGAAAATTGGATAGGACCCATGCAATATGCAAAATATGTCGTGCTGCCATAAAGTACACAGGCAGCACGACTAATTTAGGTACTCACCTGAAGAGGCGACATGGTGAGATGTCTGCCTCATCCTCCGATTCATCTATGGCTACAGTGGCTGCCTCAACAAGTACACCTGCGCAAAGTATTTCCAACTTTTTTCATGCCCCGCTGGCTTCCAACTCAGCTCGATCAAAGGCAATAACCGAAGCCATTGCCTTCTTTATTTGCAAAGATATTCAGCCTTACAGTGTGGTTGAAAACGAGGGCTTCCAATACCTCTTAAACATTCTGGAGCCGAGGTACCACATCCCGAATAGGAAGCTTTTCACAGATAAAGAAATCCCTCATCTGTACGAAAAAGTGAGGCATGAAATAGCTAAATCGTTGAGCAATGCCAAAAGAGTTGCTATTACAGTTGATGGTTGGACGTCTCGCGCCACTGACGCCTATGTCACCGTAACGGCACATTACATCAATGAAGAGTGGGTTTTACAAAACCACGTCCTTCAAACCAGACCGTTCAACGAGGCTCACACAGGGAATAATCTGGGACTTTTACTGAAGGACGTTTGTTGCACATGGAACATCGCAGACAAGAACCCAGCGTTGGTCACGGACAACGCTAAAAATATGTTACTGGCTGGAGTTCGTGCAGAGATAAACCCCCATGTGCGATGCATCGCGCACACGCTCAATCTGGCCTCACAAAAATCCCTGAAGGTGGACAGGGTGTCAGAGCTTCTGGTGAAAGTGAGGAAGATTACAACTTTTTTTCACAGAAGCCCACAAGCAACTGAGGTTCTACGTGAAATGCAGGTCCAGTTACACATGCCAAATCACAAGCTCATCCATGATGTTTCCACAAGATGGAACAGTTCACTTGACATGTTGGAGCGTTTTTGGGAGCAGCAGCCTGCTGTGTTGAACACTCTTCTGTCAAGGAAGATAAAGAGGGGAGAAGGATTAGCCAGCCTGACAGAGGAAGACATGACACTGATCCCAGAGGTCATCAAATTGATGTCCCCTCTGAAAGTGGCAACAACACTTCTCAGTGAGGAAAAACACCCCACTATCTCAATGATCTCCCCAATACAGGCCAAACTTCAGAAGCATTTCCAGCCAGATGAGAGCGATCTGCTGGAAATTTCTGTGATGAAGGAGCGATTCCGACAGGATTTTGATGGTCGCTACACGTATCTCCAAGACCTCCTCTACTATGCTGCAGTGCTCGATCCACGGTTCAAAGACCTGGCTTTTTTGGAAGACGACGGCACCAAGGACATGGTATTCACGAAGCTAACAGCAGAGGTGGTGATGATGGAGGAAGAGGTAAGAATATACTCCATAAACCGTAGCTAAACTCTCTATTTGTTACTTGAATTTACCTGTGTCTTCTTTGAATTGGACAAAGAAATCTAGCAGCTAGTCTCCTTTATACTGATTTTTGTCAGGCAAGTGACAGTGGCACACTCAATGAGGGCCAGGCAAGTGACAGTGGCACACTCAATGAGGGCCAGGCAGGTGACAGTGGCACACTGACTGAGGGCCAGGCAGAGGTTGACAGAAGCCCAGAGGAAGAGAGAGGTTTGTTCTGATAGGATCTGTGCCAAAAGTTATAAAATAATGTTTTAAGATGCATTTATTATATATATATAGTTATAAAGTATTATTTAAATAATATATATGGAATGGAACAAAAGAGCACTGTGGATTATCAGTTGTGTTAAAAAAAATGTCAAAATTATGACATACAATGCTATCTTATACTATATATATAGTAAGAAAGTATTGTAAATCATAATTTTTACATATTTTTTTAACACAACTGATAATTCACTGTGCTTTTCTGTTCCATTCCATAGATGATGTCCCCCCCAAGAAGACAGCCTTGAACCAGATGTTTGGGGATTTCCTCACTGCGAGAGCACCAATGAAGACCACAAGGGAGAGGGCTAGGGCAGAAATCATAAAGTACAGAGAGAGGGACTCTTTAGCTTTGAGTGGTGATGTGTTGCAGTGGTGGAAGAAACAAGTGGATCTTCCACTGCTTTCAGCCTTGGCAAAGAGCTACCTGTGCATCCCAGCAACGAGTGTACCCTCTGAAAGAGTGTTTAGCACAGCTGGGGACATAGTTACAGCACAGCGCAGTTTGCTTCATCCTGATCATGTGGATCAACTCATATTCCTTAAGAAAAACCTGAAAATAGGACAAATTAGTTAAATTTAGTGTGTGAGGCAGTTGATCCACATGTTTAGGATGAAGCAAACTGTGTTGTGACTGTCAGGTATAGTGAAAAAATGTTACATTCAGAACACACTTATGCACATACACACTTATGCATTTATGCATTGCACTTATGCAGATTTCTTTGTCCAATTCAAAGAAGACACAGGTAAATTCAAGTAACAAATAGAGAGTTTAGCTACGGTTTATGGAGTATATTCTTACCTCTTCCTCCATCATCACCACCTCTGCTGTTAGCTTCGTGAATACCATGTCCTTGGTGCCGTCGTCTTCCAAAAAAGCCAGGTCTTTGAACCGTGGATCGAGCACTGCAGCATAGTAGAGGAGGTCTTGGAGATACGTGTAGCGACCATCAAAATCCTGTCGGAATCGCTCCTTCATCACAGAAATTTCCAGCAGATCGCTCTCATCTGGCTGGAAATGCTTCTGAAGTTTGGCCTGTATTGGGGAGATCATTGAGATAGTGAGGTGTTTTTCCTCACTGAGAAGTGTTGTTGCCACTTTCAGAGGGGACATCAATTTGATGACCTCTGGGATCAGTGTCATGTCTTCCTCTGTCAGGCTGGCTAATCCTTCTCCCCTCTTTATCTTCCTTGACAGAAGAGTGTTCAACACAGCAGGCTGCTGCTCCCAAAAACGCTCCAACATGTCAAGTGAACTGTTCCATCTTGTGGAAACATCATGGATGAGCTTGTGATTTGGCATGTGTAACTGGACCTGCATTTCACGTAGAACCTCAGTTGCTTGTGGGCTTCTGTGAAAAAAAGTTGTAATCTTCCTCACTTTCACCAGAAGCTCTGACACCCTGTCCACCTTCAGGGATTTTTGTGAGGCCAGAATCAGATTGAGCGTGTGCGCGATGCATCGCACATGGGGGTTTATCTCTGCACGAACTCCAGCCAGTAACATATTTTTAGCGTTGTCCGTGACCAACGCTGGGTTCTTGTCTGCGATGTTCCATGTGCAACAAACGTCCTTCAGTAAAAGTCCCAGATTATTCCCTGTGTGAGCCTCGTTGAACGGTCTGGTTTGAAGGACGTGGTTTTGTAAAACCCACTCTTCATTGATGTAATGTGCCGTTACGGTGACATAGGCGTCAGTGGCGCGAGACGTCCAACCATCAACTGTAATAGCAACTCTTTTGGCATTGCTCAACGATTTAGCTATTTCATGCCTCACTTTTTCGTACAGATGAGGGATTTCTTTATCTGTGAAAAGCTTCCTATTCGGGATGTGGTACCTCGGCTCCAGAATGTTTAAGCGGTATTGGAAGCCCTCGTTTTCAACCACACTGTAAGGCTGAATATCTTTGCAAATAAAGAAGGCAATGGCTTCGGTTATTGCCTTTGATCGAGCTGAGTTGGAAGCCAGCGGGGCATGAAAAAAGTTGGAAATACTTTGCGCAGGTGTACTTGTTGAGGCAGCCACTGTAGCCATAGATGAATCGGAGGATGAGGCAGACATCTCACCATGTCGCCTCTTCAGGTGAGTACCTAAATTAGTCGTGCTGCCTGTGTACTTTATGGCAGCACGACATATTTTGCATATTGCATGGGTCCTATCCAATTTTCCATCTTTCTTTGCAAAGCCAAAGTTTTGCCAAACCTTGGATTTATTGCAAGCTTTAGGGACGTATAACTCCTCATCAGCCATTGTAACTCTCCCGAACACTCCTTCAACTCGCGCGATACTTGGCCGCGACACTTCACGAGAATCTGCCACTGACAGCAGTGGAGATGAGAGCGCGTTTAGGAAACAGTTAGAGAGGGGGAATCTAGAAATATACAATTGTACCGGATTATACCGATGCAAATTTTTTAGGTACGATGCATCGCGGTTCATCCCACATTGTATCCGATGCACCCATTTTTGATCCGGGCCATCGCATCGTGAGCTTTTATGACGATGCATCGGTGCGAACCGGTGAATCTTCCCATCCCTAATGCATACTCACCTACTGTATGGTTTTCTATATGGTTTTCACTCCAGTCCTACAGGAGGCGATAGTGTATACACTGTTGTTGCCTCCACACAGAAGAAGCGAACACAAACAACATGGCAACGTACGGGAAACTGTTAACTGCTAGTTTAAGGTAAAATATGTTTACAAACACATTTTTATCAAGACTATGTTTTACTTGTGTGGCATGCTAAATAGACGTTAGTGTCTGTTAGTGTCTATAGAGTTATTTCGTCATTATTACACTACTATACTAGACCTTATTGCTGCCTTCAAGTGCATGTCGTAAGATCCTACTTCCAAGTTCAGAAATCGTAATTACGACTTGTCACACGTTCAATTCAAGACCGTGGTCGGAAATGTTCCACAAATTAGGAAGCATCTTTAAAAAATTGATGACCGGTCAAAGACACCGTCTTTGTTTGATATTTTCTTAATCATAAAAATTAGTCTTGGGCGTCAGAGACAGGTGACCTCTTCACCACTGAACTCTTGACATAAAGAGACCCACCAGTTTTGTGAGGGTTCTTTTTTTACGAGGTGTGGTCATCTTAACGAAATCTAAAATTATGTTAATGCAAATTGATTTCTTGAAGCAATTACCATAGAGACATTTAATAATCGAGTTATTATAATCTATTGATGCAGTGCCTGTATGATGACAACAATCAGGCAAAGGTCTTGACGGTTACGCAATGTCAAGTAGGCCTAAACTAGCTAGCAAGACGGGCAGCGTCAGTTACACAAAAGTAAACTGGTCAGTAGCGTTTAACATCATCACAATCCCCTGCGCTAATGAGTAGCCTTCAACCTAAATACACAATAAGGTGAATTGTACGCAGAGCAAGATACATTTCTTATCTTTTACAACAAACGTTTCCATGCAGAGTGACTTCAAACCTATTTCTTGGAGCTCTCAGAAATGTCCCACTTTCCTTTTCCACATTCCTGTTGCTCATGAACACACCATTTTAGCTTTAGAGGCATATCTAACAACTGTGGCTATCAAAAGTATACTTAATTGTATACTCTGTGTAATCTAGATACGCATCTGCACGGTGTGCCAACGCTCGTGTCCTGGTGAATGTTCCACTGGCACGACAAAGACTGGCAAAACTTGCTTCAAGTATGAAGAGAAATTGGATTTCTCTGAGTGTGGCAGGCGCTATTTGTGCTGTTCCTGTTGCTCAGGTATGCCCCGGTCTTATCGGTATGACCTCCTGCGCAGAAAGTGTTATGATTGAAGGAGACATAACTAGCTACCAAACCTGTCTAGCTAATGCCTTTCATTTTGATATACTTAGTGATGTTTGTTGCAGGTGGATATTTCTCACGAAGCCTTGATAAAAAGGGCATCGTCTCTGGTTACAGACAGTGCCAACACCTACCTTTCGCAGACAACATTAGCGCTTGTGGATTCTCTCACGCAGTATGCCAAGGTAAAGAACCACATCACTGTAGATTTCAGTAATTATAATAGGCAACTTCATTGATTATAAAAGTCAATCTTTACACCAGAAGAGTAATCCTTTTGCTCCATCTTTCCTAATATGTGGACGAACGCACTTACCTTTGAAGCTTGGACTGCTGTGGGATTTTCTGTCTGTAATAATATACCCAAAAAATCAGTTCAATTTAAAATTAAGACATTCAGTCATTTAGCAGACTCTTTTGTCCAAAGTGACGTACAATGGAGAGAACAGTCAAACTGAAATATTACTTTATTATATTGCAGAAACAATTTTGGCCACAACAGTATGTGATGAGGCTCTGGTGTCTGTCTCTAAAACTGTAGGTTTGCTCATCCACATATATATGATATATCCAGATGAATACTTGTGTTGCTTTCTAGGCCGTTCGCATTTTAGTGGCTCTTCAGAGGCGCTACGAGGCCTCAGCCAAAAAACTCAACTCTGCCGACGAGGAGGCGGTGTGGCAGGTGATTGTGCAGAAGCGTGAAGAGGTAGGCCATCTTGTCAGCATTGGTCATCAAAAGTCAGTGTGAGATTTTCACCACAATTACAGAGAAAATAATAACAATATTTATCATAATTGTCTTTATAACCATCATCATAAGCAGCCTGAACATCAGCCATCAAAGTTAAGTTATTTACAGTCAGTGTGCATTGCCAAGAGATTCTTTCAGAAATAACAGAGGAGATAATAATCATCATGGTCATCATCATAATGCTAATAATGATGACGAGGCTTTCCAGAATCTTTACAGAAACAATAAGATGGAATTACTTTATCACTCTGCATAAAATCTGAGAAACATTGAAGGAAAGAGGCAAAATGAACACATGTGAAATATGAAGACCAGTTGTTTAGTGGATTCAATTTCAGCTCTCCCCCCTCTCCAGGTGAGCAGTCGGAGGGAGGACTGCAAACGCTACGAGTCCAGCTGGATGACCGCCACAAACCTGTCGGGAATGGCGGCTGAGGCGGCTTACAACGCAGGTGGGTCGTTTAGCAGGTGCTTCAGTAGTATGCTCTTTAGTGGGCGTTGAACAGGAGCTGATCCTGAAATAGCAACGGCCTTAACTAGATCAGAGTTGCCTCAGAGTTGGATGTTCTTTTGTGAATGTAACGACACCAGACACCAAAAGATACCAGTTAGCATTTTAGCAAGTTTTATCAGCAAGGGAGCTCTTTATGTATATGTCTTTATGTATGGTTGTCAAAGAATGTTTTTTTAAACTACATTAGAAAACGTTTGGTTAACATTACTTGGTTAATTTTTGGTAAACATTTGGTTAATTTGTGTTGCCTATGGATGATTTGATGGGTAAAAAAAACTGAAACTGTTGTCACGATATACATCTTCAGGAGCAGACCAGGCCTCTGTGACCGCCCAAACTTCTCTGGACTTGGCCCAGTCTCAGGTGGAGCAGGTGCGCAAGCTTTTGCTGGAGGCAGAAAAAGACCTCCTGGAGTCCAAAGCGGAGGACAGTCCGAGGATTGAGCCCTCTGCAGTCCTGCCGGAGGGAGACGAGGAGGAGGAGATCCCAGACGCCTACCTCCGAGAGGACTGAGAGACTTGGTGCACTTTTAAGAGTGTGGACATATTGTGGGTCCTCGTGGAACCTGGGGTACCCTTGGTTCTTTTCACACACACACACACACACACACACACACACTCTTCGATGATGGCAGAAGGTTGTGTCATGTTGGTTAGGGCTCCTGCTTGAATGACTCTGATTTTGGGAGTGTGAGTCCAGAAAATACTATAATGACAACGGAAAGGTTAATCAAAAGCAGGTGTTTGATAAAGTTTTAAAACAGGACTATAAGGTAATTAGGGGGCACTCTGTTGAATGCCATGGCTGCACAGTAAATTTGACAATCTTCCATCCTGGTGCAATTTCCAATCAGAACAGTACACCTTTCAATTGATAATTTTTAGTAAATTCCCTCTTTTTACTCCTCATCAAGAAAATGAACCTTTAAAGTTATGACTCAGAGGGCCACGTGTTAAAGGGATCACCGATGTAAATATGTCTCTGAACAGGAGGGTAAAATGAATCAAGCACTGATAAGAGTAAACCTTTATTTCTACCAATCATGTGTGCCTTGCTTCACACATTTGTACATTTTAACATGGAATTGGTTGAATAAAAGTGGTTGAAAAGGTTGAAAATTGCACAGGATCTTATTGAGCTACCAGACTGTAGGGAACGTTGTAGTTGTGTTGTGGCATTTTTTTGTTTTCATTTAAATGTATTCCTGTAGTAAATCTTAATGCAACTGTGTTTTGTACAATGTCCATAACCACTATTTTAAATCAGTGATATAGAATACACTGTCCAATGAAAATGTGTCCCTATTAATGAAAAGCTTGAGAGAGTAATTTTCTAGATCATAGAAGAATATGGAATGTGTGTCAACGTTAGGAGGCTTTGATGAAGTGGAGGATTTGATAGGTGGCTTGACATGCATGAAGTGACCCTAATCTTTTTTGGTCTTTTCACGTTTGAAAAATATAGCACTAAAGCCCTTATGAAGGTATGGTAATCTCTACATTAGAAGTGGAGGATGTCTGGCTTTAACCCCCTTTTTTATAAGCACTTTGTATAACAAATTTGCCTTTTTCAAAATGGCACACCCATAAAGAACAGTAGGTGGCGCCAAAAGTCAAATTAAAATAATATGTTTAAGTTTGCATAGAAGTTTATTTGAAAAGAGTTGCTAAGTGGCCATGGGCAACTGTGTTATTTAATTTTAAAATCTCAGTACAACTCTTATCATGGTAAGTTAGTTGATCGTGTGACATACTCACAAACATATGGTACAAAATTTGAGTGCTACTGATATTATTTCTCAAATGAGAAAGCCAGTGTTAGATGGACTAAATATACATATGAAATGTAGAAAAACAAATTTTAGAAGGAATACAATGGCGTATTTTCTCTGTTAAATGTAATTTGCATAATACTCTGGTGTCAAGTCATACATGTTTCAGGAAGAGATTTGATTCCAGAAGGCCTCGAAAGCGGCAATATCTCTCAGTTGTGGCAATGTTTTAAAATCTGTTGGACATGTGATGCCAAATTTGTCTTGTTTGAACATTGAGTGCTCTGAAGTGGAGGAGTGTGGAGTTACTACATTGTGTTCATTTAGCAGATGCCTTTGTCCAAAGTGATGTACACTTCAAGGATGGCGTGCATTTTATCATCTGCATATGCTTTCCCATGGGAATCAAATCCATGACCTTGGTGTTACAATTCACTCCACTGATTTAGCTACAGACACAAGTGTGTGTGTGTGTGAGTGAGTAAAGTAGGGGGGGGGGAGGTGCATGGTGTTAATTATTAACCACACAGTAGTCGGTTATTCCCCTGAAAATCCTTAGTGTATGCGGAGATGAGGCAGAGTGGCGCTGCTCAGTAGAAGGTCCTCCTAGGAGTGAACCAGGAAGCAAGAGCTCTGGTGATATAATCCAAATCTACATATGGGAACAGGCACAACAAATGGTAGTTGATGTGACAGACTTCTGCTGATTTTTGTTTATTGATGGCCAATGTCCCGCAACTGTATCTGTGTTAATGAGCATAAGGATCTACAGAGACTTAAAAAAGAAAAGCTCTCTCAGACATATACACCACACACAACCACAGAACATGGCCACAGAACAGCGAAATTACCACCACACTGACAACCGAGAGCAGCTAGCAGCTCTCTGCATCTCCAGTCACACAGTGTTAGTGGAGTATGACATCCCTATGGCTGTGCATTTACTGCCCATATCTGTGCCCATTTACTGACTTCATAACTGATAACCATGCACCTGAACATCACAACCTAAAACACTTACACCTATGTGTATAGGTTATGCCATTTATTACAAATCAAAGGTACAATATGAGGGTTTTTTTTGGGGGGGGGGGGGGGGGTAGGTTCAGAATGTGACCATAATGTATATGATCATTACAATTATGTACTGGATTGATTTGGTAAAACACGGACTAGATTCAGCTCAGTGCAATATAATTGTATCTGTAAACTACTGCACCTCTATCAGCCCAGTACAGCACATCAACATGCAATGCATTACCTCTTACAGCCCAGTACAGCACACCAACATGCATTTACACTTACAGCCCAGTACAGCACACCAACATGCATTACCTCTTAAAGCCCAGTACAGCAAACCAACATGCATTACCTATTACAGCCCAGTAAAGCACACCAACATACATTAACACTTACAGCCCAGTACAGCACACCAACATGCATTACCTCTTACAGCCCAGTACAGCACACCAACATGCATTAACACTTACAGCCCAGTACACACCAACATGCATTAACTCTATCAGGAGCCAAATGCAGCTAAAGCTTTGATGAAGCACAAACCGCTGATGATGATGATGATGATAATGATGATTATAATGCGCGTATGACTAGGGACTACTGTGTTCATCTGGCCCTCTTATTTGCTGGGCTCCAGGATTAGTACGTTCATTTGTGCATGGCCCAATTAGGCCCAGAGTAGGGGGGTGGGGGGTGTCTGTAGTGGGGGAGGGGCAGTACCGAGTATTCCTATAGTGGTATTGTGGAGGCTGGGGTGTGTTTGTGTGTGTGTGTGTGTGGGGGGGGGGGGGGCTTGAGATGGGCTCATGAGAGGGGTTGGCGGGCCAGATTAAAGGGGGTTGTCTACAAGGGATTAAGTCTGATACCAGCTCCAAATTAGCACCCACTCAGGTCTGTGTTGAATTGACAGGACGGGCCAGGGGGTGCAGACTATGAGGTAGACAAGAACAATGCTGCTACGGGCGACTCTGGCTTCAGAGACACGCGCAACAACAGGCTGACTGATTGGTTTCCTCCCCCACTTGTATGGCTCTCTTGGGCTTCTCACAAAACATGATTTACAACAGGAAAAAATACCCAAAACAAGAGATTAGTGGAGCTTTTAGGTTAAAACTCATTTATTTCGCTCTTGTTCATTGTCAGTAGAGCACAAAAGATGCAGTTGCGATTCAGATTTGTTAGTTGAGTGGGGGCTTTCATTGAAAAGTAAGTGCTTATGACAATGACGTAATTCTGCATGTTGGCTCCTCACAGTATAGGCCTAGTATATACACAATACAAAGGCAATGTGTCTGGATATTACATTTTATGGATCTCATGTGGTTATTTGTCTCTTGCACAAGTAGGCCTACTCTACTACTGCATGTTCTGCATATTTTTGGCATATTCGCATGTATGAAATTTTATTGTAAGGATGTGACTTCAAACCGCATGCAACAGAACAAGATAGACTATCTTCTTTTGATATCATTTTTTATTCACCCAAAGCTTAACAAAGTTTTTAAAAAGCGTCATTAACATTTCTTTCTTCTCCTTATACTGCTGTTTGTGGCGTTTATGGGGCTTTATACGAATGACTCTGCTAAAGTGATAACTCTTTGGAAACAGTGTTACAATTGCCAGGCTACAGTAGATGGTCGGTTCGTTGTTTGTCAGGTGTGCCTGTGCACCCCTATGAAATGGTCTGCAGTGGTACATTCCAAAAGCGGACTGGTCTCTATGGAGTTGTTGCTGAGGAGGATTTTGAGTTACAGGAACGAACTGGAGAGCTCGCTGGGCGACATGGAGAGAAGAATGTCTGCGCGTTACTTTAGGAATAACCCTTACTCGGGCGGGAACACAACAGTTGCTCTTCTTCTTCTTACCGCATCAGGTAAGCTAAATGCTAAACCAACGTTAGCCCCTTTTTCCCAGAGAAGTTTTAGGAAACCAAACGAGTTCGTTACAGTACAGTGCTATGCACAACTGATGCACAGAAAAGTCTGTGCAAAGCAAGCAATTACTTTCGGCATGCAATCATAGTGCTGTTTTGTACTTACATTTTAAAAGTTTAAATAACAAAACATGCTGCACGCACACCCTTGAATGCGCTTTTTGTTCTCCTAATTAATGAGTGTTGATACTTTGGTCAGAACGCGGACTTTCTAAGTCCACGCGGTGTGTGTGACGAATGAGAACCACCGCATAAATCATATTGGTCCATAAAAGGTTCGATGTTTTAGTTGGTGATAAAGAGTAGCCTAACTGTAACGTCACGCTTCATGTTCTCGTTTAGTCTCGGTAGTGATCTCATTTGATGGTCAAAATATGCAGGTTTGGTTAGGCTGCCTCCAATTCAGGAAAATGTGAGGAAGGCTGCCTGAACTTCTGCGAAAAGCATTTTGCACTTCAATTAGTTAACCTAATTGGCCAATTAATGCAATGGCCCACCAAGGTCATTATTTAGTTGCACTGGTCATTGTGCTTGCTAGGCAGCTGTTCATCTGCTTCTTTCTGATCGAAATGGGGGAGGGAGGTCACTTAAAAACTTACCGACACGTGACCCCTAGTTATTTAGTGCCACCTGTTATGACCAGGGTGACGTCATACATTGGATAAACTGTCGGGGGAACAAAAGGTAGGATGACGTAATGTCGGTGAGATGGCTGGTTCAAGAAAATGTTACCAGGGACACTCAGATATTTTTTTTATTTAATTTGCGTGTGCTTCTCTTCATTGGTGTGCTCTTTGCTAAAACATGAAATAATGTCTTGATATCAGAGGACACCCTGCGGTGTTAAGGAAAGTGGGCTTTGCATCGCATCAATCACCACGGTCGTGGTGGCGATATTGCATAGTATAATTGACGTTCTTGCTTTCCCTCCCAGACATTGCGCTTTTATTTAGATGTTACATTATCAGCGGAAAAAATAACATAAGTGAGACGGTCCCCTTAGTCTCCTATTCAAGGCGTCAATGAACCCCCCAAATGGTTATTTGAACCATCCGCCGTGAGTTTCAGTGAAGGGTTGTCTTTCCCTCTGCCAGAGACGGAGTTGGATGCTGAGCTGTGTCTTTGTTTTGGTCGTTCAAACGTGCAATGTCACTTGTGGTGATGTGCGGTCTCTGCTGTCTATTGGCTGAGCTGAATAAACTGCTTAAATGCCATATAAGAGCAGCAGATTATTCATTCATTCAGCTCTACCCCATTCTCCTTTTAACACTCTGTCCTGTGCTCAGCTTTTCCCCTTATGGGTCTCCCTCTTCCCTCATGTCTCTTGTTCTTCCCTTTTATTTTTCCTTAATCTTTATTTTTTTCTTGGTTTCCGCACGTTCCTTGCACCTTGCTTTTAGTTATTTGAAGTATTCTCTTTTAAGAACTTGCAGTGTGCTGCTGAAAATTATTGCAGCTAAAGTGTTAGGAAACAGGTTTTTGTCTTTCAGTATAGTCATGGTTAAAAGCCTAGTAGATCCCATTGAGCTTTTTGTAACATCACTGTGGCAGACAAACTTAGCTTTGGAACATGATCATTTAACAAAATCAAAACAAAGAAAATATAATTGTCCCTTGTTGTTTTCTCATGTCATTGGGTTGGTCTCGAGGGTTCGCACTGACCAAAAGTTCTGTTTTAAAATAATTGTGTCTCCTTGTCTGGTAGTGTTGTCTTGTATTCCATTCACTCTTTTCTCTCTCTCTCTTTCCTCTTTCTTTCGATCAATACAACACAAAAGGCTGAAATGGGAATTGAAACATTAACAGTGCAATCCTTTCATAGGCTAATGGAAGTGCTTCTCTATTTCTCTCTCTCTCTCACACATTCTCTGTTGCTCTCTGTCCATCTTTATTTCTGCCTGTGTCTCTGTCTCCATCCCTGCTTGACTAGTGATTCACCATCCTCCTCCGTCATTAGGCTTGAGTCAGTATCAGGCTATGGGCAATACTTTCAGCTGTGTGGGTTTACAGTAAGGCAGCACACATAAAGATTCATGTGTAGTTATAATACTGTAACTTTTTCATGTTCCTTAAGTTTGTGTATTTTTTGATCAGCAAGTAATCGGTAAAACCAGTAACTACCCCCCCCCCCCCTATTTTTCCACATCCAGTGCTATGACTTCTTAAATTAGTTGACCCGTAGTTGGTGTACTCCGACGCCAATGACTTCTGTCCTTATTGGAAGAGATTTTCCTCTCTCTACCTCTCTGTGCAGCACAGGGGCATGCCACAAGGATAGAAATTGAATAATGGATGATATCTTTATATAGAGCCTTTCATCTGCGTTCATGTCTGCTCAGTGAAGGACCGCGGGAGAGAGTGGAGCACAACGCGTTTACGAGTCCCAGTCATGATGTATTATTGCTCTCTCGCAGTACTGTATGTGCCACCACACCTCAACTCTCAGGGAATTTACCAGGGATGCGCCGATACTGTGCTCACATAGTCATACTCCTAAAAAATGTCCTATACCTCTTTATGGTAACACTAAGGTAAACTCAAGGCTGTGCTCAGGTGGTGTTTTGTGATGTTTTGCTCCCCTATCAGACTTGCTTACCAGAAATAGTTGGGTAGGAGAGATTGATTGAACATCAACACCAGCATAGGCAAATTATTACGTACTCATATCGGTACTCTGTATCGGCAAGTACACAAATGTCAAAACTCGTACTCGAAAAGTGGTATCGGTGCATCCCTAGAATTTACACCAACATGGGCTTTACGGGCTCTGCGTTTTTAAAGATGCTGTCCATAATTCAGATTCTGTTTCAGTTTCACTAAAGGTTATTGATATTTGAGCTCAACAGCCAATCAAATTACGCCTCTCCCTTCCATGCTCCTGAAACACTGTGTTGATTGGCTGGGATTTTTCATGGCTCAGCCACTATGTTTGTTTCCCATTTACAGAGCCAGGACTGTGTACGAACACTGGAGTTTTTTGGGGCATGAACACTGAACAGACAGCTACAGGACCATGAAGAAACATTCACTGAATTTGATCAACAGTGTGTGGGATTAGGATCATGGACTGCACCTCTAAAAGGCATTTGTAATGTTTCTATGGGTTGGTCAGGGATAGTCTCACATACTCAGTGACTAAGACTCACACATCGATGGGATGATTCATTCAGTGAAGCCGTGGGCTCTGATCTGATTCGTCATAGCCACACTGTAAAGGTGAAGGGTAAAATGTCACCTTGACTCATACCAGCTTCATTATAGATCAGTGTTTTCTTTTAACCCAAGATGCTAAATCGCATATAATGGGTCTTTGTTCAGCTCGACCTTTGGTTGACCTACATGTGATGGTCTACAATAAAAACAACTATAGTAAAGTACATAAAACCTCACTGTGCCAGGCAGTTGGCCATTATCATTTGACCTTTTTGGTTTAGTTTTGTGTGGACAGTTTACACTGTACTGTTAACTGACTGCTTTGCCAGGTTTTAACCTTTAATCCTGACCTTTAGGCCAGCTTTGGAAGACAGAACTGGTGATGTATAGAAATGGAGGCAGACACGTTGATCCCAAAGAAAATGTAGGCATCTAATGACTTAAAACACGTAAAAGCAAACAGTCCACACCAGTGATTTGGAAATATAGCTGGTAGAAGAACTGCACTATACACAAACATTGTTTGACATAAATGTTTAGATTGCTTAGCAAATGTGATCATCTTAAAAGCATACCAGAGAGACCATAAAATGTTTGGTGTGCAGAGATTCTTAATTTGAGTAGATATTTGTCCCTAAAAGCACGCACTGGACTTTAACCCTACCCGTGTCTTTTTTTTGTTCGTTTTTTTTGTCTCTTTGACGCAAGTCTCTGAGAGAGGGCAAGAGAGAGGATTAGGCCTGGGCTCTAAACGGAAGAGGCCAGGGCCCGAGTGTTTTTTTGCAAATGAGATGTGGAGGATGATATTAAAATGTTGGAGATAAAAGAAGCGTTCTCTCTGATCTCTGTGTGAGCTGAAGCTTTAATCTTTGCTATCAGCTACCCAAGAGCCAGCTCTCCCTAACCAGCATGGGAACCCCAGCTGGCCGCGAGTATTCTGTCTTAGCACAGCAGGCCCGCCCGTGGGCCGGGTGCTTTGCCATTTCCACGGCGTTTACTCTGCACTAATTGGCCTTTTTTGATTTGACAAATTAGCTGGCATCCTTAAAGGGATGCAGCCGGATCTCTAGCACGCAGGGCCTTCATTAGTGAGCGGTCCCTCCGCTCAGAAAGTCAAGGTGTATGTTACAGGTGTAAAACCCCAGATGCAGTTAATGAGTACCTCTGTGTTTTTGCAACTGTTTCCCCCTCACCCTTTTCTAGCCCTCTAGCTCTGGTCGGCAGCTCTGATAATGGGTAAATTGAGATGGTTTTAGTGAAAATATTGTGAGAAATTATACATTGTGGACACAGATTCCCTCACCCCTGTTGCTTGAAGACTCTCTCTCCATCTCTTACTCGCTCTCCCGCCCTCCCCCTCCATCCCCTTCCCCCCTCCTTACTCTCCCTACCTCCCATCTTCCGTCATGATCTGTACATCTCTGTGGAAATGAGCCCACATAGCAGCTGACACCGGAACGAGCCGACCCGGCCCTGATCTGGCGTGATCCGCTCCAGGTTTGGCGGCTCTCTCCCTGGGAATGATCTGATCCATTATTCATGGCCTCACAAGGTCACGGGACTCATCATATTTGCGGTGACCTATGAAGCTGCTGTACAGGGAAACGGAAAACAGTGGTTGTGGGCCTGCCAGCCTGGTCAGAACCTTTACGTCCTCTTTCACTGGAGCCCAGAGTCAAATAACTCTGAATTATTTCCCAATGCTTTTGCCCCCCCCCCCCCCCCCCCCCATCAGGTCTGAAATAAATTTCATTTCCATTAGCCTAAGTCTAGCGTAATTGGCCAGTGAATTATTAATGTTCAGGCAGAATCTTAAATGCCAATGATGTCAGAAGCCAAACTCCACAGCACAGTGCAAAGGAGGGTGTTTCTTAATGTCATTTGTGCACAACCTTTAGCTCACTTCATAAATGAGTTCAAAATCCCCCCCTGCCCCCCTCCATCACCTGTGCCACTCTTCAGAGGTCAACTTCTTCACAGACCAGTTACCAGCTGCAATACTGTGATTAGTGATTAGCATAGGTCATACTGTTTGCAAAGGGCAAACTGAGTCTTCAGTGGCATTGGAATTCCAGGTCATTTAACTGAAGACCTAACCTTTACAAAAGGACCTCTTTGCGTATTTGTCCTCATCGGGCATGAGCGCCTTTAACTCTCCAGACACTCTTGTGCCAGACTGTGGTATCCTGATCGCAAGTGTATTGTGACATAGTGGGTAGGGATGCACTGATACCTCTTTTTTCAGACCGGGTACGAGTACTTACATTTGTGTCCTTGCCAAAACAGAGTACAGACACAAAATGATTTGCCTATGCCGGTGGTCTGTCAATTTCTCCCACCCAACTGTTTCCGTTAGGCCAGCCTGATGGGGCAGCAGAAATGGTAGACAGTCATAAGAGCCTGCTACCAGCTGTTTTTAGTGGGAAAATCTGATAGGGCAGGAAAAATGGACAGAATGCCTCCAGCACCTCACAGCCTTGAGTTTAATGCCATGTTGCCATGAGGTGCTACTTGTGTGGAGCATCAGTGAATGTTTGAATGAATGCAGGTACATAAGAACAGTATTGGCCCAATACCCCCGCATTGGCTGGTATCGGTGCATCCCCAATAGTCGGGAGTAAGACCGAGAAAGTTGTTTTTCACCGTAACATTACAGAATCAGTTCAGAATCAGTTAGTCATATCTATACCCACATTTTTTTCATTTGTCTTGGGCCCCATCACCACATTTAGATTGCAGTTTCATGGCACAGTTAACCATATGTGCTGACCTAATAGTCTACATAGTTTCCATTCCAGTGTTACTAATTATC
Organism: Sprattus sprattus; assembly: GCF_963457725.1. NCBI lineage: Eukaryota > Metazoa > Chordata > Actinopteri > Clupeiformes > Clupeidae > Sprattus > Sprattus sprattus. Next base: position 66,628,135 of record NC_137920.1, read on the forward strand.
CGTTGTGTATCTTTGTTCCTGAAACGGGCAGAGGTACTCTTATCCTGCTGCCTTGCCAGTGAAGCCCCAGCGCTGAAACAAAGCTCCGATTGTTTGAGGAATGTCATCAATTTTCTCCCCGCTCATTGTGCCTGTCTGTAGCCCTGGAAGTTTTTAATGAATACGAGGCCTGTCTGATATAGATTACAGTGTGTGTGTAAGAATATCACATTGTTTCAAAACCACAACCTGTTCTTCTGTGGGTGTCTGTCCACGGCGTGTTCGTAAGACAGCCTCTCAGGTGGTCTATTAAGCCCCTTTGAATAACCCTGTCCTCTTTATTTTCCACACGGTCACACACGCACCACGTTATGTGAGCCCTGGTTACCATGAAGCTGTTTAACATTTGAAAAGCCATTGAGTTGTGTGACATGTATGCCTATAAATAATTCCATTCACAGCCGAGAGTATTTATGGTAGGCCTGGCAGAACCGTGTGTGGGTGTGTACAAACTCATTCACTTAAAGGATTTCTAAGTTGTCAAAATGAGCTGAATAAGGCTGTGTAGCAGTATCCCTGAATGACCCTAAAACTGCCCTGTTAAGAGTTTCATGTTGAATCTGTTGAAGGAAACTTAATGTTAAACTGGGGAGAAGTTATGCAGAGCTGGGGCTGAGCTCTTCACACATGATGATGGGGGGGGGGACTGGTATGTTTGTTTAGTTTTTTTTTTATGGAAAGGGTACATATAGTTTCTGTACTTCATGGATGTAATGGGAATTACTGTGCAATCTTGCTTAATGACATCGAGAAATAAGCCTGCAAACTTCTTGCAGAATACGCATCGCAGTTGAATGCAGGTTGGTGTGTAATTTTACTCGCATAGGAGCTGAAAGCTTGGCTTTATAGCATTCTCCGCTAATACTCAAATTAAAAAGTTGACATCATACCTGCTACCATGACTCTCTGTCTCTCTGTCTGTGTGTGTGTTTTTGTGTGTGTTAAGGCGAAACCCTTGTAAGTGCAGTGAAGTCACATCTTTGCTGTTAATGGATGGCTGAATGGTTAGGCTCTTTTGTGAGCCAGTACTGGATAGGAACTAGCCTAATTCTTTTTAGTATTAGACTGTGGACGGATAGTAAAAAATGATGATGATGATGATGTCCTTTCCGGACCACTTTTCCTTGGCCTTGATGGAACACCTCATGTGGTCAAGGAAAGATGTGAAGGAGAATTCATCAGGGAGGACAACCACACTGCTAAGGCCATGAAATGAAATAGGAGCTGTTGTTATTGACGTGGGTCTTTAAATTGCTGCATTCAATTGTGGGATGGTGTTTTTAGTTCTAGGTGGCAATTAGCCCAACTCTGACAAAAATGTAACGCTAGATGGCATCTTCACCAGGTCTGGGTCGGATCTGTTCGTCTCGGATGCTTTCTGGGGATGACGTCGCCTTAGCCAATTCTGTCCCCTCTCTCCTCCCCGCCAGTTCTGACGGCTCATGTCAGAATTATTCCTCTCTCCCAGACGGCAGACGGAGAGGTTGGCTGTTCTAGACTGCAGCGGATCTGGCCCGGGCGGTACCGCGTCTGTGCCGGCATCCACCGCCGTCTGCTGCTGTGGCTGGCAGACTTAATGATGTCCCTTTTCATTGGCATTGGCAGAGCGGTTTTCAATGACTGTGATTATTTCAGGTCATTCTCCCAGCGACAGGCAGCTCCCTGCCACTCCTCATTTTAAAGCCCTTCAGCCGGGGACCAGAGCCTCCGATCAGAATAGAAAAAGCCAACTTTACAGCAGCTCGCTAATACAGCACACCTATCAGCCTGCTGTTTCAGCTTTCTTTTCAAATTTCAATTTCCAGTACTGTTGACATTCTTTGATTGTGGATTTGGATTGCATCAAGGCTCATAAGCAATTGGCACATCAGAAAGCTTTATATTTTCACCCACATCGTTTCTCTTTCCAGTCATTTTCGTTTCTTTCTTGGTCGACACAATTATAAAATGGGGACATCTTCTTCTTTTTTTTTTTTTTTTTCGTCTTGTCTATCTCCTGGCTCTTCAATTAGCCCCATTCAGTCCCCAGGGCCATTCATTTGGATGCCACACAAGAAAGCTGTGTTGGTGTTTGATATGACTGCACACTATTCTCTCACTGCAGACGTACAGACTCTTGCATAGAGTGGGCTGTTTGGCTGGAGGACAGTTTCACATTTTAGCTCGAAGCTGATATCAGAAATGGGTTTTAAAAAGGAGTGTGGTAGTCATTGATTTCATTGGAATAATTCATACAGAGCTCCGGTGCGCATCTCTCAGTCTCTGTCTCTTACACACACACACACACATTTTCTTTCTTTCTCTCTCCCTCTCTTATGCATACACAGGCTCTCTATCTCTCACACACACCTGCTCTGTCAGTCTGTCTCTTACACACACACACACATTTTCTTTCTTTCTCTCTCCCTCTCTTATGCATACACAGGCTCTCTAGCTCTCACACACACCTGCTCTGTCAGTCTGTCTCTTACACACACACACACACCTCCCTCCCATCTCCTGTGTGCCTTCACTCTTCATACCTCGTTAGCTTCTGATCGTTGCCGTTATTGGGCTTCTTCTGACCAACAGTTGAGCCATCGCCACTTTCCCTCTTTCAGTTACCCTCATTTTTCACTCGCTCTCTCTGATTCCCTCCCTCGCTCACTCCCTTGTTCCCTCGCTCGCAGGGAAGATGAGATGAACACGGTGATTGTGGGGTCTGCAGGGAGAACGACTCCATGGTGTACAGACATTAAAGCGTGTCTTTGTTGCTTAACAAAGCCAATTCTAGCTTTTTTTTCTTTCTTTTTTGTCTTATCCATCTTTTTTATATCCATGTGTGTCTGTGAGTACATTTGTGTGTGTGTGTGTGTTTTTTTTGTTGGTTAGAGTGTATTTGTTCATGCCTTTACATATGCATACTTGTGTGTGTGTGTGTGTGTGTGTGTGTGGTGTGTTTGTGGCCTGTGTTGGGATGAGCTAGGCCCTGCTTTCTCCCCAGCCCCTATGAGGCTTGTGGTCTTTGAGGGGGATTTTGGGGATGATGCGCCGGCCAGATTTCCTAGACAGGCAGACTACCCCTCCAGGCCCTGTGAGTCCAAGCACACATGTTTTTTTAGGCTGTCGCCGTCTGGGACGCCCCTGCACCTACCACAGCGAGCGCTCAGGGCTCCCTCTAATACAGACCCCCGTCTTCTACAAATGCTCCTCTGTGCAGCGTGGCAGCCCAAAGTCGCCCCAATAGTTTGATCCCTCTCCTCCAAGTGTCTGGGTTTGACTTTGACTGACTGTGTTCCTCTCATATCTGAAGTTGGTTTTGAAATGCAACGTTTGATAGATTTGCCTGTGTAAAATCAGATAATCGAAAGAAGCGGGATCCCCTAAATTAGGTTTTTTTTTTGTATGCTGTTTGCTTGCAGAGGCACTGTGGAGGACATCTTGATGGGGAAGTCCTGTTTCCCATTTCCATGTGCGTATCTCATTACTGCTATCAGTTTGAGCGCTTCAGAGGAGGAGGGAGAGGAGGCGCACAATGAAAACGCAGAAACAACAGTGAATCATTAGTGCCATTACTCATGTCTTAAAAATCCTCATCTTGTAAGTTGTTCCAGGATGGTGATGTAGGTATTTTAGCGAGGCCAGTGTAAACGGCATGAACTAATGTTATTGCCAGACTTTTTTTTTTGTTCTCGTTTGGCAAGAGGCTCAAGTCTGTAGACTCCCTTTGAAGAGCGAGGTTGTTTTTTTTTTTTTTGCGGAACTCCTACAATGACGTTGATGCTAGTTCTAGAATTTACATCGAAACGGTCACTTAAGTTCACTATTACTTCATCAAATAGAAGCTTCAGTTAGCAACATTCTAATGACTTATGTGATGGTACTCCTCAAAGGGTTAAACATAGATCTAAACAGATCAGCTCGAAAGGCCGCTGGTCTTTGGAAAGAATGCTCTTCCCTTCAGTGCATTAGTCATGTTGATTTGCACCCAAAGAAAGAGCCTGAGCCAGCTGCGAATGAACGGTGGATGTACGTTTGCACAGCAGCGGTTCTTGGGCAGATTCTGAAAGGGTGTGGGTGAGCTGAGATCACTGATTCGATGTCTGATTTAAGAAGCCGTTCACTTTGACCTGAAGAGAAGGAGAGAAACATTTGAAAGCTTGACTGAGAAGAAATGGCCCCCGTGTCTGGCTGTCTGTCACCTTCTCTCTCTACATCTCACCCGTCTCTCTCATTTACTCTGAACCTGAAGAGAGGAGGAAGTTAGACAGATGGTCAGCTGAGAACAAATACCTGTGAGACTTGAGTGTCTCCCTCCCATTTGCGTCACTCCACGTCTCTCTCTCTCTCGCTCTCTCTTGGCTCTGTTCTCTCTGTACTGTTTAATGTGCTCCATCTTGTTTAAGACCAGTCAGAGAGAACGCTGTTCACATCTTTAAAGCTGTCAGGTTGGGCAGCAGAGACTGAATGCAAGCTGTCTGCAGAAGTAGGCTGAAGGGATTGGGAGGATGAAGTGGGGACTGCAGGTTTACGAGCTGGAAAGTGAGTGAGATCACGCCTAAAGAATGATTACAATGGGAGATGATTTCAGGCTAAAACGTCTGCCCAGGAATTTCATCATCAGATGTTTAGTCCTTGTGAGTTCTACCCATCTGTAACATTTCACGCCATGTGAAGCTTCTTTTTTTTGCTTTTTGTCCTGTGAAACAGTTACTGCTGGATCACAGATTCCTTTTCTGTTTTCGCTGTGAGTCTATAAAGGACTAATTTGTTTTTAAATCTAAGGGACCGTCCAACCCTCCAGTGGTGCGAGTGCCAGCGCCAGCGGGCGGGTGAAGTCTGGCAGCCCGAGAGCCTCTCTGCGGTCTAGACGCCGAGCGTGCTGACGGAGCACCATGAGTCACTCTGTCCGACCACCCCGCCACCACTGCTGCGAGCGCACAAGCCCAGTGGGTGATGAGGCGATTCCGAGATACACAACAGATATGGGCCAGTGCTGGGCCGGACCCAGACCAGAGCTCCCTCCATAGGCAAATGCTATCAGGGAGATCACGTAGCCATTTTCCATTTCCTTTCTTCCGCTACCCTTGCTGTAGCCCAGTCTTCGTGGGCCAGCTCTGATCATCTGGAGTTCCTGTTTGTTGCAAACATCAGCTTTAAGCAAATCAGATATATGCTGTCTGAATGGAAAGTCCCAGCAGATGGTAGCCATTTAATGTTTTCATTAATAGCGAAACAGAGTTTAAATATTACGGAGAACCTTGCACGGTGTATCTGCCATTTGCAGACTCCATTCCCATTTCCACTGATGTTAATTACAGAGATTATAGCAAAGTTAATGAACCACCTCACTGCTAATGGGTTTGTCATCATTGGCTCCTGCCAGTTAATCATCCCCCATTGTGCACCAAGAAACTGGTTGAGTTGTCAATGCTGAAACTATGGGGAAGTAGCCTATGTGCTGAAACTATGGTAGCCTATGTGCTGAAACTATGGTAGCCTATGTGCTGAAACTATGGTTGAGTAGCCTATTGATATGCTCCCATCCTTCCCAGTTGGTCTAAAAATGATTTGACCACCAAGCTGAGTGCCCTCTTAGAAAAGAGTCTGAGAGCCCCCTCACACACGCATACAAACGCACACACGCACACACACACCCTCCCTCAATGAGGGTTTAGGCCGTGGAGACATTCTGGGCCATTTGTCTTGTGGTGGTGGTTGGTGGGAGAGACATGGGGGGGCTGGGGGGGGTCTGAAGTGTAGTGCATTCCTGTGCCTGCATTCTGGGCCCTGCTCTTCAGGGGGCCTGGCGGGAGGGCGGGGGGGTTGTGCTTTATTGGCATTTAGTAATGTGCAACCAGAGACCCCGGAGCTGCTACTACCCTCAGTAATAATGTAACCTTTAACCCTCCCCACAACTGTATAAAAAAAGATGACCCCACATGTAGACACACACAGGTCAGGTCTCCAGTGTTTTTATCTTTTTTTTTTTTTTTTAGTTTTTTTTATCTTGCACTAATGCCCTTTCACTGCCCTTCCTCAGTACTGTCTATGGCTGGGTTTGTTATTTTGTGTGTGTGCGTGTGTGTGTGTGTGTGTGTGTTACACCTTAGGGGGCTTGTGTTTGATGCTCGTTCAGAGGACATTCCTCTATCTAGAAAAGCAGCATGGCCCCTTATAGTGTGTGTGTTTGGTTATCTAGGTTGGTGGGCCATGTTTGCCAAGGCCATTATTGCATCTGCATAAGCATCAGATTGAGTTCCTCAGCCGGGAACAAGGACATTGTTTTTGTGTTGTGCATGTAGGACCTACCATGTAGGAGTACACCACTAACTTCATGGGGGGCAGCGGTCTGGGTTTGTCTGCTGCTCTGTAAGAGTGCCATGTGGTTGGACAGAGTCTTGAAGGAGGAAGACAAGTTTGCCTTGCAGCTTTAAAGCTCATAAGTTCCGCACTTCACAGCCTATTAAGAACAACAAGAAAATCCTCACCCCTAGTGCTTTACTCCAAACCATGCTAGCGTGACACGGAAGAGGTTTTTTTTCTTTTTTTCTTTTTTCTTTCACTTTATTGCCTTAGATCTGCTCTTAAGCAGTGTTCTTGAAAAGGAAACAAAGACTCCGGGTTTACACCAGAAACTACATGGATAGAAGCCGACACTGCAATGGATCCATTCCTCACTCTTCTGGGCAGAAACACTCTAGTCAAATCCACTGTGAAGTCAAATGCCTGGTAGGATGGATATTGACACGTGGTTGGCTGAGACTTTCCTAACTTTATTACATATGATACCTGAAGACAACACATTCACACGGTGAGGTCACCTCAGTCAAGGCCAACAGACTAAAACACAGAGGCCAACTTATAATTGGAACATCAGCTCACCTCTCGTTTTCTGTTAATGCTTCGAAGATGGAGACTACCATCATGGGGGGGGGGCCATCAGCTGCCTCATGTCATTGGCACAGGACAAGGAATGGCAAATGTTGGTCGTAAGGCAATCTGATCCCCCACAGCCTGCTCATTTAGAGATCACTTGTGGTGACCTGTGGGGGCGTCCTGTCATGGTCACAAAGGTCTTTCCTCAGCATGAATGCTGATCCATTCCGTTCTCCACAAAGGTTAAATCCAGAACCTTCTAAGAGTTTGCTTTTCAGTTTGATGACGATGACGAGGATGATCCTTTCTGAGGTTGTACCAGCCTCCATCAAATGTGAGATGTCTTTAGTAAAAGACCCTTAATGTACAGATTTAGGCATTCATGCAATTAAATTGTAGAGCAAGGTGCTAAAGTGCTAACATTGGGGTCATTGGTACAGTTCCTAAGAAACCTAAAAATCTATCCCTTAACTGTATTGGAAGTCTCTGTATTAATGGGTCTGCTAAATAATTGTAATGATAATCTGTATTGCTTGTGTATGCATGCTATGTGTTTACTGTGATACAACTAAAAGTGTAGTGCCTCTTGTATCCTTCGACACCTGGCATTTCACTCACGTGTGTTGGGGGGAGGGGGGGGGGTGAGCTGAGGGAGGCAGTTTGTGGAGCTTAACCCCCCCGAGGGACTGCCGTACCCTTGGCTTCAGGACATCTGAATTGTCTGTGTCACTGTTTTCTTGACCTCTGCGTCCTGCGCCGATCTCCGAGATGCACTGTGCATTTTAACATGTGTTTAACAGTCCGCGCTGGACACAGGATCCAGGACTGCACTCATCAATTTCGTTTTTTTTGTTTATGTGTGCACAAAAGCCATTGTGTGGGTATACACAATTAATTTAGTTTGTGGTGAATGAGAGAGATGGTAGACATATGTTCCGATATGCTTTGCTGAATCTGTCTCTTATCTTTCTCTCGCTATGGAGTCTAATTAACGAAATAAGCGCTTACTCAGAGCCACCTGATATCAAAGTAATTGATGGGCTTTAGTGATTCTCTGCGCTCCCTTTTATCATCGTCCTCTCTCTGTTTTAAGGGGGACACCGGCTGGGGAGGCTGACTATCACTCCTCTACTGCGATTATTTTTAGCCTCCCTCCGAGGAGCCAGGGGAGTTGGGGAAATAAAAGCATTTTACTCCCCTGAGAGCTGCTTACTAATGTATGGCCATTTGGAGAAAACTGAGCTCGTTTCGGCTTGTGTCTTCCTCTTCCTCCGTGACTGGAGGAAGGGGTGCTTTCATGTCATTGTGATATATATTTTTTTCTTCCTTTATCCAGTTGGCAGTTGGGTCTGTTCTGGGCCGTTCATACTTCTGACATTCATAATGGATCATCTTGTCTCTCTGGGAACCTTTCTCTTCCCTGAGTGTCTGAGCTCCGGTCTCTAAGTTCAAACTCGTGTTCTGTGGGGTGTGTCCTCTCTGGCTCTCCATTCAAAAGCGTGTGTGTGTGTGTGTGTGTTGCCCTCGACATTCACTGGCTCCCTGTTCTCCATTTTGGGCTGGGCCTGCCTCATTGATACTTCATAACGACTTCACTTCTTCTTAATGAGGATGTCCTCTTCACTCGTTCTTCTGTTGCCCATCCCTCGCTCATTCAGGTTTTTTCTCTCTCAACATATTCAGTTCCTCTCAAGTCTCTTCTCTGGCTGAGACATTTATTTGAAAGGGTGGAGGGGGGAATGTGGTTGGTGGGTTGGTTGAGGGGGGTGGGGATTGTTGTTGGCAAGACAAACGGTCAGGCGGAATGTTTGGTGTCTGTTGCCAGGCAATGCGGCGGGTTTTGATTTACGATTACGTCTTCCGACCAGCAGCTTGTTGCAATTAGGGATGTCGTTGAAGGAGAGGAGGGAGTTGGTTGTTCTGCATGCGCGATCCTTGTTTATCTGTCCGACTTCCATCCCCTGACGTGCGTTTGCATTCCTAATTTTATCGATTCACTTCCTCTTTCCGATTAATGCTGTCAGCTTTTCCCTCCCAATTTTGTGCCTCATCTCTCTCCCTCCCTCCCCCTCTCTCTCCTGGCTGTGAGCTCTCCTCCATGTTCCTCAATTCTCCTCCTCCATGGTCTCTTCCAGTCATTGATCTCTGTATGTGGTGCGGATGGCTTTTTTTAGTGGGTAGACTGAAAGCAATGAAATCCAGATTGTGTAAAAACGCAGCCTTGCTCTCTCTGGTCTGCGATGTGGTGGCTGAAAGGCCTGGCTTTGGTTCCTGTGTGCAGTTCACCCCTCGGACAGCCATCCTAATGCTCCTGTGACTGCTTACGCACAGACAGCCACTTGCATGAGTGTATGCATCTGTGCACAAAGATCTTCGATAATACTCTCAGCTTGGATTAATCAATACCCTGAGCTCAGATAGATGCGTACTCTGAACTCGTGCTTAGTTGGGTTTAAAGGTCGCAAGTAGGGTCTTTGTGAAGCTTCCCATTGCCATGAAGGAGGGTTGGTTTGGCAGCCTGATGAGTCCCCAGGGTCTGCAAGATGTGGCTGCAGAGCACAACAAGATGCACACATGGCACAATGGAAGGAACATCTGTATGAACCTGTGGCCATGGTAACCGTGCATGTAGCACACCCTAAAGGGGAGGGTTAGGGTTAGCGTGTGACCATGGTAACCTGCACCTAGCATGCCCAAGGGGTTGGCAACACTGATCATGCCCAGATCTGGGTCGAATTTGGGCCCTACCTGTTCTAGAGTTCGTTGCCATGTGGGAGGTCTGATTCAGTTTAGTGCCGGGTGTTCTCCTAATGAAGCCCATCACACAGGCACGACACATGTGTCACCATGGGAATGAAGGGTTTGATCAAGTCAGTTTTCACTTTAAGCCAAAACCTTTTCATGTGGTAATGGTGAGAGGAGAGGGAGAGAGAGTGTGTGTGTGTGTGTGTGTGTGTGTGTGTGTGTGTGTGTGTGTGTGTGTGTGTGTGTGTGGTTCTTAGTGCGACTGCAGCTGTTGGACTGTAATAAGACACACAGGTTGTCCTCATGTGGCCCCTCTGGTCTCTTACTCTTTACCATGGACACACACATTCACATGCAAACACACACACATGGGATGCACCCACACACACTCACATGCAGACACACCCGCAAACGCATACTCAGACGTAGATTATTCACACACACAATGACTCACCCACACGCACACACACACACACACAGAGACGCACTCAACGGTCTTGCATGCACACGCATCCATCCATCCAGCCCTCCACGCACGCACACAGACGTTCACACGTATGGACGCACACTCTTGCATGCAAACACACACACACACTAAAGATCACACAGGGATGCACACACACTCTTTTATGCAAACACAAACCTACTCACAAAAGGATACAGTAACTCTCTTTAAAAGAGACTTTATGTGCAGTTTAATGATAAAAGGCAAATTTCAACAAGGCAAGCCAACTGTGGTTGAAAAATTGGGTCAGTTTTATGCTAGAAACTAGTTTTTGGACCCAGCAGAATTACAGTTGGTCTGAAACACAACACATGCTGTTCCTGAACAGGCTAATTGTGCGCCTCAGGCTGCCTCCATCTAATTCTCAGACGGTGTTTTTGTGTTTCCTTCTCCATGCATCTGTCTCTCACAGGTGTGCTGGGCAACCAGGTCCTGGTTCCACCGCGGATCAGTGCGGTTCTGGGGAAGAACGTGACCCTGGGGTGCCGTGTGGAGGTAGACAGCAACCTGAGCCTTACCCAGAGTTCCTGGGAGCGGCGCCTGCCGTCAGGCTCGGTCACGCTGGCCGTGTACAACCCCGTGCACGGCATCTCCGTCCCGCCGGAATACCAGCGGCGCCTCTCCTTCCGCTCGCCCTCGCCACATGACGCCACCATCGTGCTGGAGGATGTGGGATTTGCCGACATCGGCATCTACACCTGCAAGGTCGCGACCTTCCCCCTGGGGAACACCCAGGCCTCCACTACTGTCAGCGTGATGGGTAAGGACTGGCCAGTGTGTAGTGGGTGTCCAGTGTTGGCCACTGTATAACATGCAAAGCACACCTCTCTACAGGCCTTCCTCCTGTTTATGGAAACTTTGCTGGTAGACAAAACGTTGGTAGATGGTGCTGTTTTTTCAGTTTGTGGGGTTTGAATTTTTTAAACTTGACTGTTTAGTGGTATGAGGGTATCCAGACAGGTTTCAGATTACATGGGCTTTTTTAAATTGTAGGCATAGACAAATGACAAAAATCAAGATTCAAGCGAGACTTAATTACTTAATTAGTAAATCGAGTCTGTAGATTGTGGTCTCAATTTCAATGTGAGAGTAGACGGTACTATTAACTGACCACAGGGATAAAACACAAAACAATACATCCTAGTGGTCAAGTGTTTATCCATATGCAAGACAGGATATGTTAGATATACTTAACTCTGTGCTGTCAAGTATCAACCAAAACCTTCTTTTTGTGGATTGTAGGATTGATAATGACTCTTGTATTCCCCTGCCTACATGGAGCCAGACTTGTGTTTTGCATGTTTTATAACTCAGAGGGAAGAGCAGGCACCATACGGCCCAGGTTGGTTTGGTCAGGAGAGAGTTGAGACGAGTAAAAGAGACATGGTAAGGCAGGCACTTCTCTCTACAGACTCCAGAAGAGAGGAAAGAAAGAGGGAGAGAGGGTAGAGAGAGAGGGTTAGAGAGGGGGAAAGGGAGAAAGGGAGAGGGGGAGGGTGGAGGGTGGAGGGTAAATGGGAGGGAGAGAGGTAAGGAAGGAGAGGAGAGGAGAGGAGGTTGAAATGGTGACAAATGCTGTGTGATTGCTCCAGTGCATAAGTAGCCTTTTATAGAGGGGGAAAGGAGGAAGGGAACGAGGGGAATGACGGAGAGTGAGTGAGGGGGACACACTGGGCTCAGACTACAGCTATAAATGGAGCCATAGGAATTTTGAAAGCTAGGTGTGTGTGTGTGTGTGTGTGTGGGTGTGTGTGTGTGTGTTGGGTGGGTGGGTGGGTGGGTGGGTGTGCACGCCCTTTCAGAACATGCTGGGGTTGTTGTGTCACAGAAACATGCAAGGGAAGAGGTATGCACGTCTATTTTAAGGCACTCAAATTGGCGGAGGGGATACAGTGGTAAGGTCAGTTTGGATTTTGCAATTAAACACAGACGAATATGTAAACACTGCTATTAGACACTTCCATTCGAGAGGGAGGGGGTGCCCCGTCCAGTGTGTTTCCATCAGATCACCAATGGCCTTCCAATCAGCACATCTTCAGATGCTTCTAGTATGGCGTTTCCCTAGCGCTCTCTCTCTCTCTCTCTCTCTCTCTCTCTCTCTCTCTCTCTCGTGTAATGAAATCTAAAATGTGGGCTATGGACCTGATCGATTGTCCTAATAATTTGACATGGACAGTAATTAGTTACTAAATAAGGGAACAAGGGAGGAACATCATAAATCATTGTCGGGATTTTCTGCAGAGTTGGCCTTAGCTGATCACTCTGGACTGTTGCCCAAAAGTGGTGTTGTGCTATGACCATCGTTACAGAGACACCGCTTAAAACGATGGTCTCGCTGTGGTTGTAGCACAACAAAGCTTTTGGGAAGCACGACCTTACAAAAATATGATGTTCAACAGAGTATTGCTTAAAATTAGTTGGGCACCACGCCTTCTGTTCAAAAGCAGCATTTGTGTTCCTTTATTTTGGCTTAAACTATGCAGAATGTTCTGATCAATCATCAAGACGATGAGTCATGTTTCTGGCCGCCTTATTGAAAACGTCATTCTCTCTCTTCCTGTTTGCCAGTGGAGCCGAAGGTGTACGTGTCTGCGGGCCCAGTGGCGCTGGTCGACGGCGGCAACGAGACAACAGTGGCTACGTGCATGGCTGAGCGGGCGCGGCCACCCGCCGAGGTCACCTGGGAGACGGATCTGCACGGCGCGTCTGAGGCACACCTTCAGGACGAGGCCAACGGCACCACCACCACGCAGGTGCAGTACATGTGGCACCCCATACGGCACGGCCAGGGACACACCCTCACCTGCGTGGTGCGCCACCCTGCCCTGCAGGCCGACTTCAGGGTGCCCTACCTGGTCAGCGTGCTCTGTGAGTATCTCTTACTTGTTCCCCCCCCTGATCGATTCCCCCGTCTGATCCGTTACCTACCTACTCAGTGTGACCGGTGAGGTATCTCTGATCCGTTACCTACCTACTCAGTGTGCCCGGTGAGGTATCTCTGATCCGTTACCTACCTACTCAGTGTGCCCGGTGAGGTATCTCTGATCCGTTCCAGCAGAACTGCTAGCATGACTGGGTGTGGGGTCTACAAATGTCCGTGTAGATGAGACCGTTAAAGATCGTTCATACTCCTCAAAGGAGGTATGTCTAGGCTGAGGGAATTTAGCTCAGAATGTTGTCTGCACTGAGATCTGTTCCCATCTTACACTTGATCTACTGGGCTGAAGCGGAGACGGTAGGAAGCAGCAGGATGATTGCATTCCCCATCTCCCACATGACATATTTGTGTGCGTGTGTGTGTGTGTTGACGCGGGTAGTTGTCTGTCTTTGTAGAATACATGTGAGTATACCACTGCTCTCTCTCTCTCTCTCTCTCTCTCTCTCTCTCTCTCTCTGCGCTCAAAGCCATGTGGTTTAGTGATGTCCTCAGAGTGAATCTGTCTTTCATATTAATGTAGTCGTCCGCATCATGCAGGCTTCATGCTCTGCTGTCAGTAGAAACTCTGCACGCAAACTATGCCTTTACCTCACCAATGTACTGTCCTCTCCCCTGACTCAGGCTCCAGTAGTCCACATCTCCCCAGGAGCCAGAGCATGCAGTGCATAGAAATAAGGAAAGAAAAAGATTTAAAAAAAGGAAATAAATAAATGAAAAAATATACGGGGGGGGAGGGGGGGGGTGGGGGAGGAATGTAGAGACGGAAGAGATTCACTGGGACACCCGTCTCCTCATGTGTCCCTGAAGTGGCGCTGAGAAACGCTGGCAGCTAGGGGGTTAGCCTTAGCCACCTCACCTCCTCTCCTCCCCCTCATCCACCTCCTCTTTCTCCCCTCCTCCTCCTCCTCCTCTTTCTCTCATTCTCCCTCTCATTCTCCCTCCTCCTCTTTCTCTCATTCTCCCTCTCATTCTCCCTC
>NC_137920.1:66647196-66669696 GCF_963457725.1 Sprattus sprattus
GTGTGTGTGTGTGGATGTACAGTATGAATGTATGTATGTATAGATGTACACTATAAATGTAAAACAGTTTCAGGCTTTTTCTAAAGTAGTGATAATCATTTTATCATTAATTTACACATTTATTATTATTTTTATTATTATGATTATGCATCAAGATGAAAAGTTAATCAACTAATCCACTGAACTCTCATGGAGAAATAATAAATAAAATATTCTATATGCTTCCCCTTTTTCAAACACAATACCTACCTTTTAATATCCTATTTGATTTTAAGGTCTAACTTAACTCCAAAACAAAGTCTGTACCTGAGCCTGAAACTGTTTGTAGTTAGTATTGTCAGTAGAAAACTGCACAGCTCTTGACAACCATGTAAAACTAGTTCCCTGATAGCAGTCTGCTGTAGATGTCATTGACATTCTCTACTGTTCTCTCTGTCTACCCATCCCTTCTTTCCCCCCCTCTTTTTATCCCTCTCTCCCTCCCTCCTCTCCTCTCCCTCCTTCCTCCCCCTCCTTCCTCCTCTTCTCCATTAGACCCCCCCACCACCACCATGTTCCCCACCATCTATGTCCCCGTCCTAAAGTCCAGCTCCAACACCACCGCTCCCAACAATAAGCAGCGCGCTATCTTCACCTCTCCAACGCTGGCGCCCCTGCCCGAGGGCAACCTGGGCACCATCGTGGGGGGTGCGGTGGGTGGCGCCCTCTTCCTGCTGCTGCTGCTGGTGCTGGCCGTGGTGTACTACCAGAGACAGCGCGGCACCTTCCGTGGGAACTACTACACCAAGCAGTACCTGGGGCCCTCCGACATGCAGAAGGCCCCGCCGCCAGCCCACGAGCTGCACCAGGTGTATGGGGCCGTGGCGGGCAACGGAGGCTTTGAGATGAAGCCGTCCAGGGACGATGGCGATGGCAGTGGTTTTGTTTACCGGGACAAGGACCGGGAGGAGTGGGGCGACTACGATCGGGAGCGTGCCCCTAACGGCCGAAGCAGGGCGCTGAGGGAGGAGGTGACTGGGAGTCGCCCAGACTACCACGATCACCACGACTACCAGAACCATTACGATTACCATAATCAGCAGCACCACCACCCGAGCCACTATCAGAGCTACCATGATGACCAGCGTGGTAACCATCAGCCAGGACCTCGTAGGTGTCCGCCGCCACATGGGGTGAACAATGGCACCCCTTATTTCCCAGAAGAGGTCTACGACAACGAGTACGTGTCGCACACGGATGGCTCCATGATCTCTCGCAGGGAGTGGTATGTCTGACTGCATCAGACAGCCGTTGCCAAACTGTTCCCGGACATGGAAGCCATCTTGTGGAGGGATGCTATTGCACTTATTTATTTCTTTAGGTCTGCCTTCACTAAGACGAGACATTTAGGCACTGACGTATGTATGTGTGTCCTTCACTACGCTCTTCAAGGGATGTAAAGAACCCGTAAGACAAGCATGTGCAGATGTATTGTTTAGACTAGAAGCACCAGCTGATGGTGGTCTGAAGCTATTAGCGGGTAGAATGTGTGTGTGATTTTCTTTTCTTGGTTACCTGCATAGAAGATGTTTTGTGTGTTTTTTGTTTCTTTCTCTTTCTTTGTGCTCGTAGACTCTCTCTGAAGGGTTTTTTTTTTTGGTCCACAGATTCTCTGTATGTGGGACTTCGCTCTCCGCATAGGGAGAGGCATTCCGAGCCTAACTCGCCTAAGCCTTTCATACTGGCCACAGAACAGTTTTCATTATCACGTGAAAAGCCCTCCTCGCCTGAGAGTAAGAATGGTCAAGTGTTCCCGTAAGCACCTTACTCTGTGCTTTATGAGCTCCCACCAATGGCTCAACGCCAGCTCGGTCGTTTTAAAAAAAGAGTTGCCATTATTTCCCTCCTCGGTTTCCATGAAGACGGCCTTTGGACGCTCGATCTTGAGTGTGAGCACCGGGCTAAGAAAGAGATGCAATGTTGATTGCTTTAGGTTTTTTTGTTTGTTTGTGGTATTGTTAGGCCGTGGGGGGGAGAGGCTGTTAAAAACTAACGAATCATTTTCATTATAAACATTCCCCTTACGTTTCCTATACAAAGAGAATCTGCGGAGCCCTCCTACACTTGATGTATGAATACATAAACTGATTAAGTGTTGATTTGTCAGTCAGCTCTGTATGCAAACTGTTGTGTTATCTTTGCACTCTGTGGTGTGGGACAGAAGTAGTTTACATTATTAGTCTGCACTCTGTGCTCTCTCTCTCACAGCCAGACTTACTCTCCTCCTGCGAGATCTGGGAACTGTGTGCTCAAGTTTACCGCCACGTTTTAGTTGTGCCTTTTGTCTTGCGTTTATATACGTGTCCGAATGAACTTTATGTTTATGTCTCTGGTGTGTCTTTTTTTTCTGTGTGTGGGTGTATGTGTTTATATACGTGTGGGTGTGTGTGTGGGCATGCAGGCTAGTGTCCTTGTCACCGGTGCTAACCTCTCGACAGTATTATGGTGTCAAATGTGTATGGGTAACTACTAGCCAGTGCAATAACATGATTTCTTAGCCAAATTATGTCTCGCGGAAGTCATTTCTGAGATGTTTTGTTTTTCAAACTGTCTGCTCTGTCATGCCTGGCTGAGAGTTTGAATACTTAAATCCTTGTGAATCATCTGATTGTGAATCTTTACTGGGACACAGAGTGCCTTTTCCCCTTGCTAATGTAGGCCATTGTGATGTTTCATCGTGAAACATGACATGGGAGGATGTGCGGACTCCAGGAGAAGAACACGCATAGGTGGACGTACCAGGTCCCAGCTCCTCCTGATTTTTTCTTTTCTGTCATCAGGTCTCTCTCTGTAGTCTGACTGTCTGATGTCTTTGGTCCAGATTTCATTCTGGAAATGATTACAGCTTATTTTTTTTAATTTGCTTGACATTTAGCATGACATTTGTGACACAGGAGTTACAAACACAAAAACAAACTAACTAAGTGAAACTGTGTAATAATATAACCGTCTAACTGCCAGGGGAGTACGGCTATGGGACTGGAGCGAGGACTTAAACAGGCGCTGTGTGTGTGTGTATATAGGCTGTCTGTAAGCAGTGATGTTCACCTTTTTTATATTTTTCATTTTTTTTTCTTTTGGTTGTTTTTCTAAAAGAAAAAAAGCCTCAGAGTTGATATGAAGCATGGTAGATTCACCTCACCTGAATGTATAGCAGAGGTGTGTTTCTCTGTCACCTCCGGGCACTTGACCACCGCAGCAGCAGCTGACCACATTTGTGTTGTGTGAGAGCGCCTCTGTCAGAACAGAGAAATCGCAGGAAAGAATGATGCTGTTTGAGTGGTGAACATTTGTTTAAAAAGAAGAATCAAGTAACTTTTGTTTGAATAAAGCACCTTTTGTGAACAGTGTATCTGCTGTATTTTCTGTGTGTAAGAGAGAAGATTGGGGCGGGGGGGGGGGGGGTGGTTGTGGAATGGTTCTGTTCCACACTAAAATATGTTCTCTCTGAGGTGTGTGTGTGTGTGTGTGTGTGTGTGTGTGTGTGTGTTCCTGACTGTCTACTCCTTTACAGGTTCCTGCTTCCTCAAGCGCACGTTTAACCAGTTCTGACAGCTGTTTCTCTACTGAAGCTTGAAGTGAAGCTTTTCCCTTTTCACAGAGCTAAACACTCGCCTGGAATGTGAAGGGGTTCAGCTATAGACAGGCTCTTCTGTTGTGTGATTAGAGGACTTGTCACTTGTATTTAAAAGCAAAGCCACACAGAAAGTGCACAGTAGGAATGGTTTTGGATGGTGGAATATTTTATAATGTGGTAATAGTTTAGTGAGTGACTGGTTGTCTCCTTTTTAAAAAAAAAAACATTAACTTTGTATCTGAATGCAACAATCCTCCCTCACCCGTAGCGAGTAAAGAGTTCCTCTTTGTTCTCTGGTGAGCTGGAGCCCATGTGCCTGTGTACCTGCTGGAGTAAAGGGGCCTGTGTGTGTGTGTGTGTGTGTGTGTGCTGGAGTAAAGGGCTCTGGTGCTCCCATCACTCCGCAAGCGCTGCCTCAAGCCCCGCCCCTCCCCAGGCCATTCACACCATCCCCATGGCAACAGACTCTTCTCAGGCTTGTGACGGCTGATTCCCCTGAGGCTCTGATACCTGCACGCATTCTGTCTCGTACTCGCTCGCTCATTCTCTCTCTTTATCTCTCATGTTTATAAGCCCACTGTCTCTCTTACTCTCACTCTCTCACTTTATCTCTCACTCTGTTTTATCTCTCATGTTTATAAGCTCACTGTCTCTCCCCCCCCCTTTCTCTCTCTTACTCTTACTCTTATCTCTCACTCTTTCTCTTTCCCCTTTGCCTTCTGTTTCCCACTCTTGGTCTCTTGTGCTCCATCGTCTCTTCTGACATCTCTCTCTCTCTCTCTCACTGTGTTCCTCCTGTCCTCTTTCTACGTATTTGTCTTTCTTTTTTTGCTCTCGTTTTCTCTTTCAATCTCTCACTTTCTTTCACAAGCACCCTTACCCCCCCCCCCCCCCAATAGCATAGCAATTAGAGAAATGTTGCGGAGAGGGAAGTGTGTTAGTTTGTCAGATAGGTGGACGAGACCACATAGGGGGAGGACGTGTGTGTGTGTGTGTGTGTGTGTGTGAAGGTAAACTGGTGTAAAATGGCCACGTCACCACTGACTGATGTAGTATTATACCTGTGGAATACTCCACTCCTCACACTCTGAAGTATCTTGTTATTTTGACATGTGGTTTTCTCCAGATTTGGAGATGAGCCATGCTGTTCATTTTCCGTCTCTTAAATTATACCAGGTTTCATAAATCCACCCAATTTAGTTTTTGCTGTCGGCCTGAGGTCCTTTTGTTGCAATCTGCAGGAACGAATGCACCACACCATCTGCCTCAGGGTAGGATTTGTTTCAAGTCAACACATTTTACCTTATGCCATGCCATTTACCTTCAATAACATTAGTGTACATGAACAAACTAATGATGTGTACTTAATGGTTTATTCACGTTAAGTACTATGTTTACTTGATCCATATAAATGCTTGATGTTATGTTATATTCACTATTCCCTAAGATAAAGTCCCACTAGCGATACCTTAATGAAACCCTGCTAAATGAATAAATGAATGACATGGATGGATAGATAGATGTCTAATGCAATTTGCGTGGGTGAGCAGCAGTGAGGTTAGTAAGTGGGCTCTACTCCTGACAGCGCAGACCACCCACACTTTTCTGACCTCTCCTTGTTTGCCTGCTCCCCCCGATCTGTGTCCATCTGCCTCTCGAGGGAGGGTGAGTGTCAGGACGCTTCACCTTTTGACCTTTACCGTCCACTGTGTCATGTTTATGTGATGTCACTGATTCAGATCTGCTTTGTCTTACAGACACTAGCTATAGATGTTTATGAAGGAGTAAATCCAGGCCTGCACAGAAGGGTTCTTGAAAACCAGTAAAGAGTCAAACTAGTTTTCTACAGCCATCTTTAGTCATCTCTGTATGTAACGGTTGCTCCCTGTAGCCATAGCTCTGTCATTGTCACGCTCTCTTTCCGTGAACATAATATGCATTGCAGATCTACTTATGTCTATTGACCTTTTAGACAGTTTCGATGTAGGCTGAGTTTCGCTGTAAATAAGAGAATGGGGTATTATATGCACTCTACCAGTGAAACCCTAGTCTGGCCTGGGGACCGGTGTGTTGATTCGACCATGACCGTGAGCCAATGGGAATCCCTCTATTCTTCATGTAGCGTGTTCTGAAAGGTGCAAGCCTTATCCCTGCTTCCCAACCCTGCTTTTGGAATCAGATCCGTCGCCTCGTGTTGACCTGTGCGTTTCAGATTGTGTTATGGGGTGTCTATGACCATGTAGTCGTGAAGTGGCGATTTGACACCAAGTGTCACCTGAGCCCTACAGTCACCTTTTTTAGGAGAAGCTTGGAACTACACCAGCATTCCGTGTCCTCCATGTCAATTTGTCATTAACTGACGTCCTGTGGTCTTGGGACTGGTGTATTTTTGTGAACACTAACTTTGCAGCAGAGCCCACTGCATGATAAGGATTACCTTTTGTTCTCACCAGTCAAATTGACTCCTCTGAAATCCTGTCAGACAAAAAGAAAAACAATTCTGAAGAATTCTGTGGAAATGGCTTTCTGTGGAGGACCCATTGTCAAACACGCCAATTTCCCTTCAGTGAAATTCCCCGTACAATGTCATATTTTGTTCAGAATGGGTACCAAGATAATAAGCAAATGAAATGGAGATATTGCTTAGTATGCTTGCCTGCCCTAATGAAGAACACTAACGAAGAGGTTATTGACAGATGGATAAGGAGGGGGAACGAGAACGAGACAAGCTGCTTTAAATTAATCCAACATTCGCTGCCAATCATTTTCCTCTTAATGAGTTATCTTATTCCTGTTATGTGTGTGTGTGTGTGGGGGGTTCATTTTTATAATGTATTCAGAGGTATTTTTGATGCTGTGGTTTGTGTTAAGTAGGTTCCAAATTAATATATTTGACATTACCGGTGTGTTAAAGCAACAGCACATAGGTGTCAAGCATTTAAGTTTTTCATTAGAGTTTTATCTTTGACAATAGACACGACTAACATGTGCATGTCTTCTGATTTGAAAAAACTTGATTGGGCAGATTTGGTCTCTAGCCTTCCTTTGGGGATGAAAATATTTAAAAATCCAGACTCCATAAGATCCGTACCTATAACAGCATCAGACACAGGATCACGGTGAGAGAGATGCTTAGACCTGCAGAGATACTGGACCAGTTCTGTTACATGCAGGGAGAACAATATGACCTTAACCCTGACTGTTAGATTGGAAAGTTTACAGGGAGTGAAGGGTATTTAGGCATCGGTAATTGTGGGAGTGAGTATCTGTGTGTGTGTGTATCTGTGTGTGTGTGTGTGTGTGTGTGTGTGTGTGTGTGTGTGTGTTTGAGTGTGTATCTGTGTGTGAGAGTGAGTGTGTGTGTATCTGTGTGCGACAGTGTGTGTCTGTGTGTGAATGTGTGTGAATGTGTGTGTCTGAGAGAGAGTGTCTGTGTCTGAGTAAGTGAACTGTAGGCCTCTCTGACTAGAGCTGCGTTGGAGTCTCGTGATTCACTGTGGGGGGTCCATCTGCAGAGAGCGTAGCCAGATGGAATAATACCCCCCCCACCTCCTCCTTTCCTGTCACCATTCTCCAGTATTCTCTATGCTGAGGCAAACGTAATCCTCAATTAATTTCAATCTCCATAAATCTCCATAACTTCCGTCCATGCCCCCCAACCTCCCGGACTATGGCTCTCTCAGTGAGCTCACTGAGCGAATTCAATTAGCAACCAGTTCAACTCCATATGTCTCCACAAGTAATACACAACAATATGAGGCTTTTCAATCTGTCCCTTCAACAGTCCCTTCAACTCAATTCTCTCCCTTTTGACCCCTGCTATTTTGTGTGTGTGTGTGTGTGTGTGTGTGTGTGTGTGTGTGTGTGTGTGTGTGTGTGTGTGGTCATGACATTGGGGGTTGGGGAAGGACTGTATCGTGCTGTGCCTGTAACTGAAATGTTTTCTTTGCTGCCTTGAACAAGCCATTGATTTTTCCATGGCTCAAGAGCTAAGCTACTTGACTAGGCTACCACACTTCCTCTCTGTCTCGCTCACTTTCTTTCTCTCTCTACTGCTCTTTCTGTCTGTCTCCTTTCTCTTTCTCCCTCCCTCACCTTTTTTTCTCTCTCAGCTTTGTGACCTTTCTTCCTTTGTTTCGACGGGGCTGTTTTTAGCGGAGTTCTGCATTACACTGTTGCACATTTGGATCACCATATCCATATTCTGTCAATAATACAAACCAAATCCCCTGCCACATCGCACTTAGCCAAGCCTCAATGCCATATGTCACCTCACCCTGAGTCCCCCCCCCCCCCCCCCCCCCCCAACCCATCTCACCTCTGCAGTATCCCCTATTCTTCTTTTTTCTCTTCCTCTCTCCCTTTGTGAGCCAATCGAGAGTCCAACCGGCTTCTTAGTGTGCTGAAATACACTACTTTGCTTTGCCCTTTTGCGTTTTATATCTGCCAATCACCAAGTAGTCATGGCAACTTGAAACAAATTATTCCACGGATAATCTCATTTGAGCCTTGTCTTCGGGGGGATCTAAGTCTTCCGATCGAAATCATTTCTGTGACTCTGAGATGGGTTTGCAGCTTGGGGGAAGGTTAGACACGAGGAACAATAAACTGTAAATTAAGTAGGCAACACGACAGAGGCTCTCCTCCTGGTTTTATACTTGTCCAATCATCTCATCTGGTCTCAAACCACAACGGAAGGACAGAAATTAAATTAAACTTTTTTTTCATTTATATACTGTGCACTCTGCAATATAACAAGTGCACACACACAAACACACACGCACCCACAAACATACACACACACACACACACACACACACACACACACACACACACACAGTACAAGAACAATAAAACTGAGGTGAAGAGCCATGTTTGTGTGTGTGTGTGTGCCAGGTAGAGTGAGATTTAGTTTTATTTAGTGTGCGATGATGTCAGTTACTTTTGTTTTGTGAGGACCGTGAGACTGGTCCTCTTTCAGTGCGTAGGTTTGGTCCTGTTAGCATCAGGCCTCAGATGGACCTCTGCTCATAAACTGCCATTACCTCACCATTGCGTACACACACACACATAAAAATGTACAACCAACTCATCTCACCCGGTCTCCCCACCCACTCTCCTACTCCTCATTCCTCGGGGCCGCCATCAACTGCCCTCTCCTCTGCCCCCTCTGGGATCTAGGAACTGGAAGTTTCTTTTTTTCTTTGGGTATTCCCACCCCCACCCCTAAATCTTAGAGATTGATTGAGTTTAAGCAGAGAATGTCTGTGATGTGTGTGTGTGTGTGTGTGTGTGTGTGGCTGCTAATTTTTTCAGTAATGGTCATTTGTGTTGTCAGTGTGAAGACAGTGATGGCGTGGATCGTGGTGTGCCGTACGTTGGAGTGTGTTTAGGGCCGTTCACTCCAATGCTTCCATCTCTTTCCAAGTCCCCGGAAAACTATATTAAAAAAACAGACCCTACACAAATACCCCTGCCTGTTTACCCAAGCTATATCATCAGCTGTTAGAAAGACTTGCACAAAATGCTCCACATTATCTCTCTACGTTCTCATGTTCTTCATTCTCATGTTCTCACAGCTCTGCCCTCTATGTTCCGCAGAGATGTCTCAGGAGCAGAGAACCTCGGCCATGGCGGTTGCGGGAGCCATCATGGGGGCCATCCTGGCGCTCTTCCTCATCACCGTATTCACCATCGTCCTCCTCACAGCCAGAAAAGCCCCGCTGCCTACATACACAGATAAAGTGTAAGTTACTGCAAAGTCTGACTGCATCTGTCTGCTCTGGGCGAACACTTAAAACATGTTCAGTAGGTAAAGAATAATGTTTCCCAAATGTACCTTCATCACTATGCCAGTGTAGCAACAGAGCTGATGTCTTCTTTCGGTCTACAATGGCATAAAGATGTCTCTTCAGTTGTGATGAGTGGTTTCTCTCCTATCTCTATTTCATCGTCCTTACTACATTTTACTGCTGGAAGTGGAGTTGAGCACACATTTGGCTATTTGGATTTAAAATGGTTGTGTACATGTCAAATGTGGGTACGTATTACCAGGGATCATTTGCAAAATTCCACTATAACCAGAATAAAGCAAACGACATGAGAGAACCCAGCAAGGGAGTGTGTTGGAGAACACAGCATTGGAGTGTCCGAGAGTACCCAGCATTGGAATGTGTGAGAGAACACAGCACCGGAATGCGTGAGAGAGCAGCAGCGTTAGCGCGGCTGAACTTTAAGTCCTTGAGGAACCCACCTGAGAAGACGCTGCCTCAGCAGTACTCTGATGCAAGTTTATCACTTCAGTTAATCCTCACTGGGCGCAGAGAAAGGTACAGGGATGTTTCAGTGAAACCTCTCGTCAGAGTTAATCCACAGCCAGCTGTGTGTAGCCATCGTCAAGAGAAACCACCTTGTGGAAAGAGACTGTGTGCTACCATTGCTTGCTACCATTACTGATTTCTGAAACCAAGCTAGTGGCAGACTACAGCTGGCTACTGGCTACAGAGGAACTCTCTAGTAGCCTGGTGACACCAGCCTACGTATTTCTGCCTGAATTGATTTCAAGCTCATACTCAGTCTGGCCCAGCCCCATTGACAATCGTTTCCAGAACTCAAAATTTTGCCGGACCAATCAGCGAACAGTTCAGAGCTGTGACTCAAAACTCGCCTTGCCGAGTTGCATGTAGTCCAGCCGAGTTTGTAGTTTAACAGTATAGCAAAAATGGCTACGGAGGAAGAGACACGAAAAGCTATCGGAGAACTCAACTCTCGAGAACATCAGACAATTAAAAGGAGAACAAGAGTATTTTCTTGTAAGTTTTATGATTGGAAAGGACGTCGTAGCTCTTCTCCCAACTGGCTTTGGGAAGAGTTTAATCTACCGAATGCTTACTAAACGTTGCTGATTGGTTAAGGGAACTCCAATGATTTTAAACCTCAAGATAAGCACCCGCCCATCTCGGAAACCAAAATGCATTGGGTTGGCCCAGACTGACTGACGGAATAAAATGGAGTCTCAGTCTGGTAACGGCCAGGCTAACTCTCTAGAGTGCCTGAACTAGAACGGCTGCCTCAGAAGCTGAACTTCGGGTCCTGAGAGAACCTACCTGCACTCGGTTAGTTAATACTTCATGTGGCGTGACACCAGACATGACATTTCTGAGTCAGCCGACTTTTTTGGGGGGCGCTGCTTAGAGCAGCACTCTTTTTTTAGTGTTTAATAGTCCAGAGAGCACTTATGTGCTGAATTATTCACGAGTATGTATGTGTGTGGCCAGGAGTGTGTGTGTGTGCCCAGGGGTGTGTGTGTGTGTGTGTGTGTGTGTGTGTGTGTGTGTGTAGCCTGCTTTGGGAGCTTTGCTGTCTGAGAGACTTGAGAAATGAAGAGGGAACCTTTTTTTATTTTTTATTCCATTTGCGGTCGAGAAAAATGAATTCATTCACACTTTTTGCGTGAGGAAACAAGAGATGAAGAACAAAAAAATTGCAGCGCTGTGCTTCCTCTAACTTTTCCAAATTGCAGCGCTGTGCTTCCTCTAACTTTTCCAAATTGCAGCGCTGTGCTTCCTCTAACTTTTCCAAATTGCAGCGCTGTGCTTCCTCTAACTTTTCCAAATTGCAGCGCTGTGCTTCCTCTAACTTTTCCAAATTGCAGCGCTGCGCTTCCTTTAACTTTACCAACATTGCAGCGCTGCGCTTCCTTTAACTTGACCAACATTGCTGTGGGTTGTGTGGTATGTCTGACTTTGACGGAGGACAGGAATTCACCCTTACTTTACTGAACTATTTGTAGAGGACATCATCTCTGACCAAATCTTTATTGAACTGTTTGTAGAGGGCATCATCTCTGACGTAAATTACCTTAAACATATATGAAGAGCAGATTACATGTTATGGTTGTGTATCCCATCTTGATATACAGGACAAATAAACCATCTGTAGGAGACATTCTGTACATAAACACCTGCTTGCTAGATAGCCGGGGTTCAGCATCCCTGTTCCGCCTCTCCTTCTCAGATCCGTGGCCGGTCTGGTCTGTTTGAAGAGGCCTTTATCTAGAAGAGTATAAACAGAGGGGAGGTAAAGCTCTACGGCTGTGTATATCTTCGTGACATACAAGACAAATAAGCCATTGAACATCACAACAATCGTGAATCAGTTTAAATCCTCTCGTCGCTGTTCAATGTAGATTAAACGAGCTGAATATGAAGTGTGGCTTTAGCCCCTGTTTACTTTAACTCGTGCTGGGGCTTACAGATTTCTAAAAGACAATCATCAAACTCCTCGTGGTTATGTAGGGCAATGATCAAACATGTGTTTTTCAAGTGACTGTAAGAGCTCGGTTTTTGCCTCTGAAGTGTTTTTGTTTGCTGATAAAAGCAGACAAAGCTCATGGTGTTTCTGTAAATGGATACATAATAGATGTGAAATAATGCCAGTGATGTTGTCTTTGTAAACACCAAAGAAAATCACAAGCATAAGTGATCTATCTTGGAATACTTTCCTATATAACCTTGCCCTTAAGTATAATATGGTGTGTATTGAATACCCACATAAGCACAGCTAGATAGCGAAAGCAGCATATTCAATGGCAATATATTTTTGAGTTGACATAATATTTCTAATGGACTTACTGTGTTTGTGAAAAGTTAGCGAAACCCTGATGAGGAAAAAACATTTCTGGTAAACAAGCTTTCAGTCACCCTCTGGGCCCTATCCTGTAGTACATCCTGTTCATCCTCACGCATCCTGTTCCTAACGTACATCCTGTTCATCCTCACGCATCCTATTCCTAACGCACATCCTGTTCATCCTCACGCATCCTATTCCTAACGTACATCCTGTTCATCCTCACGCATCCTGTTCCTAACGTACATCCTGTTCATCCTCACGCATCCTGTTCCTAACGTACATCCTGTTCATCCCCACGCATCCTGTTCCTAACGTACATCCGGTTCATCCTCACACAGGCTCTCATCTCTCTCATCTCAAACGTGCTCTTGAAGTCCCTCTGTAGAGAGAGAGAGCTCTGGCACATGTGAGTACAAGCACACAGGGACCCCTCTGTGTCTCATGCAGTCTCCCATGGGGACCCCTCTATGTCTCATGCAGTCTCACATGGGGACCCGTCTCTGTCTCATGCAGTCTCACATGGGGACCCCTCTGTCTCATGCAGTCTCACATGGGGACCCCTCTGTCTCATGCAGTCTCACATGGGGACCCCTCTGTCTCATGCAGTCTCACATGGGGACCCCTCTGTCTCATGCAGTCTCACATGGGGACCCGTCTCTGTCTCATGCAGTCTCACATGGGGACCCGTCTCTGTCTCATGCAGTCTCACATGGGGACCCGTCTCTGTCTCATGCAGTCTCACATGGGGACCCCTCTGTCTCATGCAGTCTCACACAGGGACCCCTCTCTGTCTCATGCAGTCTCGCATGGGGACCCCTCTGTCTCATGCAGTCTCACATGGGGACCCTTGAAGCTGCAGTGGGTGAATGGATGTTGATGTGGTTCTTCCTCACCATGTTATTTACAGTATTTCTCTGTTCCTAAAACACATTTTTTCAAAGCATGCCTCGGTTTCTCTTAGCTCTAAACACAAATCCCAAAACCACTCACACAAAATGCAAAACCCTTTATATCTCTTGCAAAATGACACTTTGGTTTCAAAACACTATTATATCACCTCAAAAGGGCATTTTATTTTCAAACAACAAACACAGACCATTATTTGAGTAGACATTCTAAGCATTGATTGAACACTGATGTGCTCAATGGAAAACACTACTATGAAATGGGAAAACACTAGTATGAAGGCCTTATCAGGAGTATTATGCCTTTTCATCTCCAGTGTTACTGTACGCTTTCTCCTGTTGTAAAATATTGTAACTGTATAATGTTTTAACTCAAAAATGAAAGAAAAATGTAAAATAATAAAAGGACAAAAAAACTAGACTGCATCCTGTTCTTGCTCAAGACAATATCGACAATTGTTGTGTTGTGAAACATCTGAAAATACAGTTTGATTTGAACATTTGATTGGATTACAATACAGTACAGTAATGTTTCTGTGCTGATAGGACGTAATCAGTTGTGGAAACGTATATGACTTACTTGCACATAGTCATATCATACTGTAATTGTTTGACTCTATCAGAGTTTCTGTCAAAAGGCACCCTGTACACCTGCTTCATTCTCGAGATGTTCTGCCTTAGAACATGGTCCACTGTGGCTAGGCTCTTTGTATTGATGTTTAGGAATATGTCTTGGTCATCAATGGTTGCACTTTGTATTTGTTTACGTATACTGTAATTTTACAAATACAGTACAATGTAAAATATTCTACAGTAAAATACAAGAATACTATGCTCCTGATACAGTAAGGCATTCAAACTAGTGTTTTACTGTCATAGTAGTGTTTCTTACCCATTCTCTCTTCTGAATGTCCGGAGAATCGGTGCAACTGAGAAGCGGCTTATGTTTGGTTGAACCCTCTGGCCAGCCTTGCCAGCCTCCTGCATGGTCAAACCCATGTTGACCACATGGTTGAACACATTGGCCTGAATCTCATCAGAGATACAGTAATGGCTCTCCGTCTTGCTCTTCCTCTTCATCAGTTTTCTCCTCCTCCTCCTCTTACTCTCACTCCTCTGCCCCTCTGATCACCACTCACTTCAATGTTGCCATAAATTGTTCTCCAAACTAGGAGCTAAAGTTTTGATTTCAAATTGCACAACAGCTTTGGAAATGGAAGTTTTGTCATTTGATTAGCAGTGTTTTCTGTTTGAACACAATGAGATTTTGGCATTGATGAAGCATGCAAAGTAGAGAGGATGGTGTTTAGTGTTTTGAAGAAAATGTGGTTAACAATTGAAAACTGTGTCTAAAGCAGATAATTGTGTGTTGTGGTTTGAAGAAAGTGCGGTTAACAATTGAAATCTGTGTTTAAAGCAGAGAATTGTGCTTAAAGTTTAGCAGAATTGGTTTAGGGAGTTGGCACTTGGGTTTAGTGTTCAGAGAAACCGAGGCATGTTTTGAAAAAATGTGTTTTAGGAACAGAGAAATACTGTAAGTTCCTAGTCTTAACGCACACAAATGAATGGGTGAATGGATGCAAATGTGGTTATTCCTCAACATGTTATTTTATTTCAGATGTAACCTTGATAGACACAAGCAACATTTATGCCCCATATACTCTCCACCCTGCAGAGACAGCTTTTATGGCAATGGTCCTCAGTTACATGCACATATTTATGGGGCTCTACACCAAAACAATAGAGGATATGTAAGCGAAACTGCACGTATAAAACCGCTTGTTTGAATTGCAAGGTGGTGATTTTACAGGGCTGTCATCTTCTCAGTGCTGTCAGCCTTTCCTTGTTGTGCAGCTTTGTCACGACTCTGTCTCAGATTTTCCACCCAAATGAGTGAGGCAGGACACTTAACACGGAGCTGGTTCACAGCTTTTCCACTGCAGATGAAAGACAAACACTGTGCAGCGAGCTCATCCAAGGTCTGACCAGAGAGAGAGAGTGAGAGAGGGAGAAAGACAGATAGAGGATCATAATAACGATGACCAGTTCTTTAGACCATCTGCTAAGAGCTCGCCTTTCTTGCTAGTCTCTTTCTTTCTTGCTTTCTTGCTTGTCTCTTTCCAAGGCCATGTGAATATCCTGTAGTCTTTTATATGGCAGACAATGTAAAATGCCAGAAATACCACTGGTCTGTTCCAAGAGAGTTGGACAATGACCTTAGGTTCAGTCTGTGTGTGTCTGTCTGTACGTCCAAGTGTGTGTCTGTCTGTCTGTCTGTCTGAGCGTGCGTTTGTGAGTGTATCTCTGCATGTGGGAGCTTTGGTGTCTATATCAGTGTTTCTTAATGTCCTGTTTTTGTTTAGTTGTCTGTTTTGACGTGTGTGGTTTTCATATCATACTGTGTTCTGTCATCCATACTGACCTAAGAAAGAGCAGACATGTTGGCAGATACACACTCGCAAGCGGGAGAGGCGGCTATTGTCTGTCTTTGAAGCGTAGCCAGCCGTCCTCGGCCTTTGCTCTGCGGCTTCTGGCGTCGTCAGGTGTAGCCTGAGACGAGACGAGACGAGACCCAGGCCTGTCTGAGGCTCTTCCTGTCCTCCCAGCGGAATATACACACACTCCTTCACCTCTCTTTGCAGGGATCACAGGCAGCGCCTCTCTGATCTTTCTCAAAGATGAGCTTTTCCTGCAGTTGTTAAAAAAGAGAATTTATGAAGTTCCACAGACACAGTGCTGTTCCTTCTCACTCGTTCTAGAGCATGTTCTTGTTTTGAAGCAATGTTGCAGGCAGGGACACATCAGGAAGAACCGCTGGACCCGTTTAAAATGTAGTTCATCAGCAAGAGGGGCCTACTAATGGAAGAACATGAATATTTAAGCAGAGGTTCAGGGGACAGGTCTGAAGTATTTGGCTGACTGCTGTGCTGTGTGGAGCATGTTTTAGATGAAGGGTTAGGGTACAGAGATGATCAGCTTCAGAAGATTCACGAACATGAGTGGTCTGGACACGGAGGGCACATTTAAGGCTTCGGCTCAGATCTAGTCACATGCACAAGGGATCTCTGAGTTAAAGGAGAGGTCTGTGATTCTCATCCCAGACACTTTTTGTCAGTTTCAGCAAATTGCCCCCTCAGCGTCTTCTCAGCTGTGCATTCAGTGTGTTTGTAAAAACAGAAACCGCTGGTGATTTGTACACAGGCCTGGCTCTGTAGATGGGAAACAAACATAGCGACAAACATAGCAATTCAGACAATCAACACACTACCTCAGGAGCAAGGAAAGGAGGGGTGTAATTTGATTGGCTGTTGAGCTCAACAACCTTTTGCCAGAATCACAGACTCTACCTTTAAGTGTCGTGACGATAGTCTGTGATTTCAACCCTGTCCACCACTGACCAACCTGTTCCTTTGCCGTCTCTGATCAATCTGTGATCAGTGATTCTCAATGCTGCTACTGTAAAACATGACCCCCTCAGAAGGGGTCATCACGTGGCGTAGGCATTCATTTCTCAGAGACAGACAAGATTTGAGCTGAACCTCTTGACTTTTCCAGCGCTATCCAAATCACTGTTACAGTCTCTTCTCTGCTCTCCCTCTAAAAACCTGCTTCACCCCGACTCCAAACAAAGCAATATGGGAAATGTAGTCAACACTAACAATCAGCAATATTTAGAAACTGACCCACTTTTTGTTCTTTCACTGATGAGGCCACTCTACTCTATGTGATCTCCGTATTTAACTCCTCCTCAGACCTGAGTGGACTCATCAATGGTGTTTTTAATCCAATCGGGTGCGCTTGGAGCAGGGATCAATACGAGACATGCACAGCAGGAGGGCCCAGGAGCAGGACTGCACAGAACAAGCACAGAGTACGGGACAACACTAATGCAGCTTCACAGAACAAGCACTGAGTACGGGAGAACACTAAAGCAGCACAGAGTACGGGAGAACACTAATGCAGCTTCACAGTCTGAGAACAAGCACTGAGTATGGGAGAACACTAAAGCAGCTTCACAGAACAAGCACTGAGTACGGGAGAACACTAATGCAGCACAGAGTACGGGAGAACACTAAAGCAGCACAGAGTACGGGAGAACACTAATGCAGCACAGAGTACGGGAGAACACTAAAGCAGCACAGAGTACGGGAGAACACTAAAGCAGCACAGAGTACGGGAGAACACTAAAGCAGCACAGAGTACGGGAGAACACTAAAGCAGCTTCACAGAATAAGCACTGAGTACGGGAGAACACTAATGCAGCACAGAGTACCGAGAATACTCATGCAGTTTAACAGTCTGTCGCTGGCGGTGGTGGAGCAGAACCACAAACCAGATATTGGCTAAAGTACTGACTAAGAGGCCGCCTCTGAGATGAGAGAGCCATCCAGTAATCTCCAATAAATACTTCACTGATCACTGGAGTTAGCCTCCTCTATTAGCCAACATCATTTTACCCTCTAAACAACTCAACACTTTAGAGACGTTCTCTCTCGCTCTCTCTCTCTCTCTCTCTCTCTCTCTCTCTCTCTCTGCACTGGAGAAAGTTCTGGCAATGTCATATACCACATCCCTAATACTACCTTCCTCCTCCTCCTCCTCCTCCTCCTCCTCTCCTCCTCATCATACTGTCTTTATTTCTCTCCTCTGCAGTTTCTCATTTCCTCTGCGTGCACACTCCATCTCACTTACAAACGCACGCACGCATGCACGCACGCACGCACACACTCACAGACACACAGTCCTTGACTCCCTTCGGCCTGTCTGCCTCTCCCTCACACTCCCACAGAAAAGCCGTCTACAGTAGTTGTCTGTCAAAGCCACCTCGTGACCCCAAGAGGTCAGGACGGCATGAGAAGCTGAGCTAAGGGGAAGGCCTGAAGTAATAAAAACAGTTCACTGCACATCCGCAGGCCGGCTTGGGCCGGTGACCCTGAATCAGTGCTGTACATTTAAACGCTCCCTACAAAGTATGCACACGCCTAGAAGACTGTTGATGTGGATGTTATTATTGGGTGAGGTTTTCCTTAATGTTAATGTGTGTTTTAGATTTTTCTTTCCCATGCTTATCAGCCATGTCGAACCATAACCGCCACTTAATTTGAGCCAGCTGTGGTTCTCTGAGAGCACAGGGGCATGCTGGGAGCCTCACCGACTCGGTTCTCATGGCTAATTGGGTCCCAGAGGAAAGTGGGGTTCCCCAGATGCTGAAAATTACTTCCTGTGACAGACCCTCACGCTGAAAAGCCCTAATGAAACATAAGCGCTTGTCGAAAAACAGTGGCGCTAAAAACGCTTGAATGAGCACTAAATGAACAGAATGCTAGTATGTGTTCCACACTTAAACTCAAACGGTTTACACTGACCTCATTTCCTCTGTGCTTCTCTCTGTTTGTGTTTCTGAACAGAATCGACCTGCCCCCCACTCACAAGCCCCCACCCCCCTACTCCGAGAGGCGCTCTAGCAAGCCGTCAGCCCCCCCCCAGCCCACTCAGGTGGTTACATTCAAACAGGTGAGGGCGCACGTTAACCACGCTTACCTTGAACAAGCTGCCTCTCTTACCTGTTGGGACGAATTCTTCATGACGAAGGAAGAGACTCTTGGTCGATACTTCTTGCTCTGAGTATGGATTTTCAGTTTAGTTCAGTTTAAGTAACTTACTAGTAAACTCAGTAGCAGTATGTATTAACTACTAACTTCTAGATTCTGGGAGCTGGCTGCATACTTGTGTACACATGTGAATTGATAGTTATAACAGTTAGTTATAACTTTATCATAAAAGCCCACCCAAAATAAATTTACTATACTCTGTTTTTGAACAATACATAACTACTGCTTTGAGTACCTGTTGTGAAAGAATTCCTCATGTCTTACTTTCACTATATATGGTCTCCTCATGGTCCTTTATATGACTACTCAAAAGGCTTTGGGACCACAAACTCTTCAGCCTTCTATCAATGAAGGATTCCTCTTCTCTACAACATTGCTATGTTTGTATAACCCTGTAGCTTGTGTCCTTGTTGGTGTTTCAGTATCCCTGTAGCTTGTGTCCTTGTTCGTGTTTCAGGCGTGCAGGGTTGACCGGCGGTACGAGGTGGCCGAGAGACCAGTGGCTCGGGCAGCTCAGCGTGAGGCGCAGAGTCCAATCCATCAGCCCCTGTCCTACCAGGAGTGGGTCTGTCACCAGAACGGAGCCGAGCGGGTCTACATCAATCACAGGGAACACTACGTCTGATTAAGCCATCCTGAACTGTCTGGCTCACAATCAGTCTCCATCAGTCGCCAGTCTTTATTTGCCTCCGTCCACACAAATATTGCTGCAGACCCCCCTGAAGAAACTAACATCCCTGCAGCGGTACCTGCGAAGCTGAAGCTGACATTCCACGCCAGTCGCCATCTTCCTTTCCCCCTGTCCATACAGATAGTACTGTAGATCCCCCCCAAAGAAGGGAGTGTCCCTGTGGCAGAATCTGTGCAGATTCAGTATGTAAGTGTCTGGATGTCTGTGGCACATAAACACACACACACATACACTGTGAAAGCGTCTGGATGTCTATGGCACTTACGCACGCGCACACACACACACACACACACACACACACACACACACACACACACACACACACACACACACACTGTGAAAGCATCTGGATGTCTGTGGCACTTACGCACGCGCACACACACACACACACACACACACACACACACACACACACACACACACACACTGTGAAAGCATCTGGATGTCTGTGGCACATACACACACACACACACACTGTGAAAGTGTCTGGATGTCTGTGGGACATACACACACACACACACACACACTGTGAAAGTGTCTGGATGTCTGTGGGACATACACACACACACACACACACACACACACACACACATATAAACACACTGTGAAAGCGTCTGGATGTCTATGGCACTTACACACACACACACACACACACACACGCTGTGAAAGCATCTAGCATGTCTGTGGGACATACACACACACCTACACCTATAAACACACACACACACACATACATATAAACACACTGTGAAAGTGTCTGGTTGTCTGTGGCACACACACAGGCACATACCTACACACCTACACTGGATGTCTCTGGCAGACCACTGAGGAGACCAGGGGTCTATAACACAGGTTGCCGCCTGGTTTTGAATTGTATCCCTTTGAGGGGAGGTGTGTTCAGAAGGACACATTTATTTTCCTTCAAAGTTCTCAAAGTGTGTGCATGGCAATTGAGTTAATATACTGTACAGTTTGTCCAGTTTGTGTCATTTTTAAGGTGACGCCAGAGGAGATGAAACTATTTTCTCGGTTGAGTTATTGTGTATAACGGCTTTGTATCAGTTCAGCTATTGTGAATAACTGCTCAGTGGTGTCATTAGCAGTGCACTAATTCCTATAGCTGCTAAAGAGCTGGCATTAGTACTGTGTCATGTTGTAGATTAATATTCATGTATATGGAGAGGGGCTGTCAAAGACAGGCTCCAGTGAGGTTAATATTCCATTTAATCCTGCTGTAGGAAACAGCTCTGGCCAGGTGCCTTCACACACACTGACAACTAAAGGGACTTGGAGGACAAACACAAGGGCTGTGTGTGTGTGTGTGTGTGTGTGTGTGTGTGTGTCTTTCTTTCTTTCTTTCTTTCTGTGTGTGTGTGTGTCTTTCTTTCTTTCTTTCTTTTCTGGGTGTGTGTGTGTGTGTGTGTGTGTGTGTGTGTGTGTTTTCTTTCTGTGTGTGTGTGTGCCTGCCTCAAACCCAACAGGGACTTGTCTGTCCTCAACGTATGACTGTCCCTCTACGTAGAGTTTAGTGTTTCTAGCTGTGAGTGTACAACTTCGATTTGATAGTGGTCCTGTAGTTTGGGGATACAAAGCCTGGTTCATATTGTATTTTTGGTATTTTTTATACAGTGTTAGATCCAGTTTGGGGATTTTTTGAAGAAGGAAATGAATTTCATGTTGTTGAATATTTTATGTGTGCATTTTGTAGATACTGTTTCATGTGCCATGTGTTTACATTAAATATTCACCATAGATTGTTATGGACTGCTGACTGATTGGGTCCATCTTTAACAAAGTAAGGTTAGGGAAGTTACTGATCGCTATATTTACTATATAGCATTGTTTACTATCATTTTTGTCAACAGGCATTGAGGTAGAATTGTCTTTTTACAAGCTTCTATAACCAAAGCCTTTTTTCTTTTTTCAGTACACAACATAATGATTACCATAATCATAATCATGTCTTGTTTCAGGAAATGTTTTGTTCTTTACGTTTCGTTTTGCACTCAAATTTGTGGTAATGAGATGTTTGAAAGAGGACAAGAATATGACAACCTCGATATTGTGTGTGACCTGTAGGTGTGATGCTAACATCAATGTAAAATTCACTGCTGCTTTGTAGCTTTGAGTAAAAAAAATAATGAAAACCTTTTTATGTCTTTTTCTTTAAATGACTAGCTTACAGTAATGTGCAAGACGTCACTAGACGGATTGGTTAACATTAGCCTAAGCAAATAGAATTTATGATAAAATGGTGGTCAAGGTGGAGAAAGACCAGGGAGTGGATAGAGGAAGGGATGCATAGAGAAAGACTAAAGAGAGATTCTCCGGTCTTCGGTGAAGGCTTTTCCTTAAATGGGACGGCGTCATGTTTGGGACAGAACCTTAAATCCTGCACACGCACACACACACACGCAAACGCACACGCACACACACACTCTCTCTCTGCCAGGTCACCAGTAAGTCTCATATGTAGCAACATGAAAACAGGGACGTGCCTGGTCTCTTCAGGAGGGAACCTCAGGATGGATGGACCTGCTCACTCAGACCACAGCTGAAGTCTCAGAGCCTCACACGCGAGTCACTGCTCAGGAATGCCTGTGCCAGAGAGTTGTATGATTGAGTCCCAAGGCCGTGTCCCTGCTTATTCAGCGCTCCAGTGACTCTGGACTCATGAATCTGGCCCTGATCGGCTTCAGAGTCTGATCCCCCATCTGAGGGAATAGTTGAGTGTTGTTGTCATAGTGTTGAGCGTTGTTGTCATGGTGTTGCCTGATGGAGGCATCTCTCCCTCTCTCCCCCTGCCCCCTCTGTCTCTGTGTGAGCCCAAGTGTTCCTTCCTTATCTGTTCCCCCTCACCCCAGACTTTAACACTGGAGCCCAGTCCACACAGACATGCCCTCATCAGCTCTGCTCAGCACAGTGAGCTGGATCCTCTAAGCCTCTCTTTATGAGCGCAGTATATTCAGCCTGCTTCTCAGGGCAGGCAAGGCCCCTCGGAAGGCCCAGCTGCGTCTCTGTCTCTGGACCGTCTCCTCCTCATTC
>NC_137920.1:66674696-66684696 GCF_963457725.1 Sprattus sprattus
TATTTGTTTTTGAATGTGCATTTGAGACTTGGAATTCAGCCCTTTGAGTTGCTTATTGCTGTTGTGTTGTTGTCCAAAATAGTTTTCCAATTACAGCATGTTTGATTCCGGAATGCTGTCATATTGTGTTCTGGGTATGCATCAGTTTGGCATATAACTACAGGAAACTACAATCCACAGTAGAATGTAGGATATAAATGAGGTATAAGGTATAGAGGGACCATTCAGTTTAAGACAAATATTCGATACAATATCCCCACACTAGATAAAGCCCATACAAGACCATTGTCCAAACGTGTGAATATGAACCACAAATATTATTACGGGAGCCCCAAACCCGGGCCCAAGTGTGTGAATAGAGGGTCCAGGGCCCGTGTGTGATGTGCTGAAGTGTAGCGGACCAGCGCTGGTTCTGTTAAGCCCGAGCGTCAGCTACATGTCCCCTCACACTCCCCACCGAGGAGGCATATTGTTCCACATACTCCGCAGGTGACCTACATAACTCAGCGGCTCTTAAAAGCGCTTTAACAGAAAGGGCCCAGAATAGTTTCTCGCTGCTCTGCATAAACATGCAAGTTTTTTGTTTTTTTTCAGTCACTGTGCATTTCTCGCAGGTATTCACTTCTACAAATCCAATCAGATTTTACTAAGACACTCATATGACTAACAGCACATCCAATCAGGTTCAACTGAGAGAGCAGCAAGACACGAGGGGTCTGCTCCCTACCTAACACAACAGTCAGGCCTGTCCAGATCGAAACGGGATTAACCGAAAATGGCCAAATTTATATCCGTTTTCGTGTATACAACCGGCCCACACATTGTCTGACACATAAAAAAGTACCGTTTCCGAAAATTAATACACTAACCACACAGAAGCATTTACTGATAACACACGGACTCAGGAGCATTTAAGGATAACACACAGACTTCAAAACGCTATCAGACATTCACGCTGGCATTTAAACACAAGGAAACATAGCCTTACAGCTAAAGTTAAACATTAAACACAGAAAAAACAGTAACCGGCACACAGGGAAAACACACACATCATTATGGGCAACCTGACATCACCAGGCACACAAGGAAGTGCATAACCTCCCTTTGCTCGATAAAGTATTGTTCTGGATGTGTCTTGACAGTGAGTTTCTGTAAGGGTAATCTGTATGCCAAAACAATGTAGATTGCCTTGAAAATACCTGTTTATGGGGGGGGGGGGGGGGGGGGGAGACCTTTTAGTAGAAGTGTTTAAAAGAATCCATCTAGTGTGCAAGAGACAATCACAAAGTGTGTGTTTTTGACTACTTGTGTGCGTCGTCTGAGAGCAAAGATTGATTTTGACCTGGAAGTTAGATGGTTGTACTGATGTGAGTGTGGTTTTGAGAATGAGTGTGAAGTTTTAAGAAAATGGTGAATAGTTTAGAAAATGTGTCTTAGCAATTGGGGAAAACCATAATACTGAATTGTCAGTGTGGAGGTGTAGCTAGTTTAAGCTTCTTTATATTAAATGCAGTTTCATATACTGGGAAACTAGATAAAGCTGAGGGGTGGTGAGATAATTAATGGGAGAGGAAAGAAGAAAAAACTAAACTTTTGAAAATAAGCCATGTGAGAAGTTTAGAGGGGAAAAAACACTTTTTGGTGGAGCTGTTAACAACTTAGACAACTGAAATGTGATCCCGACTACACACTGTTTTTTGATGTCTGTCGCCAAAAAGGTTGGAAACCACTGCTGTAATCTTTAACAATGTGTTGTAATTTAAAAGCTGGATATTTTATCCATTGGGTATCCAGCTTAAAAGTAACTAGTAACTAAAGCTGTCAAACTAATTAAGTGGAGTGGAAGTATAAAGTAGCATAAAATGGAAATACTCAAGTATAGTACAAGTACCTTGTAGGCTACAGTAACTGTTACTTCCAACAAGTGAATAATATTAGCTAGACGAATGGTTTCGTTTAGACTTCATTTTATTTTCGAGCA
The DNA here is from genome assembly GCF_963457725.1 of Sprattus sprattus. Classification (NCBI taxonomy): domain Eukaryota; kingdom Metazoa; phylum Chordata; class Actinopteri; order Clupeiformes; family Clupeidae; genus Sprattus; species Sprattus sprattus. Next base: position 66,676,678 of record NC_137920.1, read on the forward strand.
AAAGATTCGAGAAAGCATCTTCAAATATTCCAGAGGTCGGAGTGTCATAGCAGTTTTCCCAAATGGTTTGATGTCTCATTCATGGAAACTACTTTCATTCCACTAGCCTCCGTTGCCCCTTAAAGCAAAACAAGGCCATTCCATTCCAAATGATATCTAACGCGATCGTCTGAGAAACATTACAAACCGGTAAACATGTCATTACTGCAGTTTAGTGGAAACACGCTTCTTCCATATGGGGATTGTGTTTTGCGTTATAGTACTCTATCTCTCCAACTCTTCAAAGGACGAACAAGTAAAAACTCGTCTGGCATTGAACTCTTATTTGGGACACCACTGACGTAAACAAAGCATGATGGAGAATGCCTTACTGTTGCACAGCTGAATGCTCTGAAACCTGTAGTACAATCTGGACCTGTATCGGTCCTTACCCCCCCCCCCCCCCCCCCCCCCCCCCAATAGCTGGAGTTTTTCTGATTGGTCCTCTGACTTTATTTACCCTGCTGCCACCATCTACTCAACTCATACATATAATTTTAACAATATTTGTTTGAAATGTTAAAAACACCTCTGTTGAACCGGACTGTAGTGTAATTCGAAACAAAACACTTTAAATTAACACCGTCATCATCTATGAATGTCATCTATCATCTATATGCACTATAAGTCATTGACAAATAAACGTGCAACATGTATCACCAGTACTGATTCACCATAACCACTCGCTGTTTGCCAGGTGTCTCGTTTATGTCGTCATCTGTTCTTCATCTGAGTAATAAAAACCTCAGATACACTATTGTTATTGTAACAAAGGAGGCTAGCAAACAATTTCATGTATAATAGCGCCCTCTTGTGGGAAAAATAATAATTTATGTTTGACTTGACTTTCCTGCTTTTTTAACCTTGTTTTGTTTTTGAGAAGATGGAACAGATATTTTGCAATGTTGTAAATGAAATGTAAATATACATATAAGTAAAATGTTTATGGGTCATACAAATACATCTGATGATGAAGGTTAATGCAGTTTCAGTTTTATTGTCTAATTATTTGGGTTGTATTTTCTCATTCCACACAAAGGCAGGGTATAAGGGTATTTATCTGTACAGAAGAAACATAGAAAATATTCACTGAAAGCGCATGTCTCAGATATAAACGTGTCTCAAATACATTCACTTCACATGACAGTACCTTTTATCGTACATTAACAGTTTTCTTTGCAAATGTGACTTCTTAGACAGCATACCTCTTATACACAATATTTTGAATGACATTTCAGAGATTTCGGTTGTGTAAATGTTTCAAATAGTCAAGTATTCATAAACCTGAGGGAAGAATGTAAAAATGTAAACGTGGGGCTCTGTCTAAATACGAACAGAAGTGATACGTGTCAATGAACATCTCTGTAAACATAACGTGCTCTTACCTCATCTGCCCTTGGCTTAAAAAGGGCTGCTAAAATAAACTGAATTAATTCTGCATATGAACGTGGGAAGTCACCTTCACGGAGGAGTGAGCTGTACTTAGTAGTGCATGATGGGAAGTCATTAACTGTTGTGCAAAAATAATCAAGGAAATTAAATAAGACTGGTAGATCTGGCTCAGATCTGGCTCAGATCTGGCTCAGATCTGGCTCAGCTCCGTATCAGGGACTTGGCTGCCATCTGGAAGACTATTGCTGTTAGGCTGAGAGGGTTTACCTTTAAGACGTTTGAAGATGTTTTTAAGACAAAGTTTTGATGAATGTGAATTTTTCCTGACCATTCTGATCAGTGATCAATTTGCGCACTCAAGTTGCGGACCTTAAAATCTTGCTCCCGTTCAATGACCTGTACACACCGTATGTGTGTATTGAATTAGGTTGAGCATTAAGACATTTTTCATTTTTTTCTTCAGATTATCAGTCTCTGTCCACCCCCCACCCCATGAATCTGCCCCCCCTGTTTGTCTGTGCCCGCCCTCATCACTTTGTCTTCAGCTTTGCTTTCAGTGCAGGTGGGGGTGGAGTGGAAGCAGGTGAAGGTGGAGGTGGGGGGAAGATGAGCTCATGGATGCTGTCAAGGCTGCAGAACAAACAGCAGCTCTTACACTCCATACAGAAGGGGAGGATTCATCACACAATGATGTTACATGTTGGTGTGTGTGTGTGTGTGTGTGTGTGTGTGTGTGTGTGTGTGTGTGTGTGTGTGTGTGTGTGTGTGTGTGTGTGTGTGTGTGTTGTGTGTGTGTTTGTGTGTTTGTGCAAAGTGCATCAATGTGTGTAACAATTTCACTGACATAATGTATGGCAAAAAAAAAAAATGGTTAAAATACAATAAATACAATGATAGAAATATGTTTCTAAACATTATTGTGATTTTCCAATATTGCATTCAGATCATTACTTATATGGGCCATTCTACCGAATTGGTGCAAAGTCAGGTCGGAAATATTTTGATTTTTTTTATGTTTTATTCCCAAAACTTTGTCCGTATGTATATTGTACCATATCTAAAGTACACTTATCTAGTAAAAGAACAGTCAATTTTTATATTGTATTTTCAGAATGTGTTGGAATGTTTTTCCTCTTCCAAAAATTGTCACTACCGAAACATCACATTTACTATAGTAAAAAAGTATTATTATTGACCTGTTCAGATTGTGTTTCCTTCCCTTCTCTGAAGAGTATTTTTACAAATATTTCTTGAAGGTTTTCACAATGAAATCCATAAAAATGAATTTTTTACCAAATTTTCAAGTTCAATTTATACAATTCATCAAAATCTAAGTGCAATATTTCTTTGTAAAATGCAAAATACTGATCATATTGATTCCAGAGTTGTTGATTGATGAAATTGAACATACATTAATCCAATCAGTATCATAACATTTTAGTTGATTACTCAATATACTTAATTTTTTACAAAACATCCTGTGTTTCGGTAGTGCTGCACTGTTTCGGTAGTGACATCCAGTGTTTCGGTAGTGACTGCACTGTTGGATGGATGTTCATTTCTCTCCCAAAATCTTCCAAAAGGTGCTCTGGGCCACCCTTTAGTCCGCACAACACATTTATTTAAAAAATTATCGGATTGAACTACTTACCATTTCATTTTGTCACTACTGAAATCATCAGGTCACTACCATATGTTTCGGTAGTGACTGTTTCGGTAGTGACAATTCTAGCTAATTTTAAGCATAAATAAAGAATTCTAACAAGCACACTGCATGCAAAGACATCTTTGAAGAGGTGAACACACATACAAATATAAGATTTTCCATGAAACCCCAAAAGGTTTAGTTAATTGAAGAAAACATGCGTTTCGGTAGTGACAATTCTTAAGGTTACACGTCGATTTTCAGACTTTGGAACACATTTATATAAAAACTATGGGATTTAGCTACTTACCATTCAACCATGAGGGTCAGAGATGCAGTGTCACTGCATGGTCAAAAATGCAGAGTCGTGGCTAAAACACAGGCTCAGCCAATGGACTAAAACTCTTGTGTTTCGGTAGTGACATGAAAACTAGGGACATGATTTTTTGAGTATAGAAAATTGATTTAAAAATTAAACCCACAATAAATCTAAATAATCCAAGTTCTGTTTCAACCCAATCATAAAGATCTTTGAAATTAAATCATTGAAAAAAATCTTAAAAAATTGAAAAGTGTTATTTAAAGGCATTGAAATTTAGATGTCAGGGTTGGGGACAGCTACTTCCCAATAGAAAGTACCCTATAAATGATGATTTTGTATATATTTAGCTTATCACTATCTCATGTAATGCATTGGGTTTATATAGACCATAACATTTTCTAATTAAATATCTATGCCTAAATACCTAATTGTTTTGTAAATAGTTTTTATTGTTGAGGGACTGCATATTACACGAATTCGGTAGAATGGCCCATATATGTTAAGTTTTTGTGGGATTGTATCTCTGTTTGATAAGCATATGTTTTGCGTCTTGGCTGTATTACATGTAACAGGATAAGGTCGGTACTTACATTAGTTTTCCTCTGTCTAAAGAAGCGCTCACCGCTTTCACAATCCTTTCAATCCGTGTCTATGAGAGAGAGAGTAAAAGAGTGAGAGTGAAGGAGAAATGAGAGACAGAGAGAGAAAGAAAGAGAGTGAGAGTGAAGTAGAGAGAAAGAGAGAGTGAGAGAGAGACCAAGAAAGCGAGAAAGAGTGAGTGAGAGAGAAAGAGAGAGCACGGGAGAGAGAGAAAGAGAGGGAGGAAGAGAGAGAGTGATTGTGAGTGAGTATTATTCCCTTGGATTATTCCTTTTTTATCCCCCGTGTTCAGATTGAAAGACTGATTCCTACCTGATTCAACCTGTAGAAGAGAGGTAGAGAGAATGCACAGATCACCACTGTGGCAGGACAAAAAGACAGAGAGAGAAACAAATTGAGGCAGACAGACTCATCTCTCCACATCCAACTTAAACAGTTCAAACACCAGTCTTTAATTCATGTTGAATCCTCTGTTGGCATGTAAATGTTACTGAGTAATGCAGTTTTACTGTTGTATGAGGACTGATTAAAATGACTGTGATTCCATTTAGAAAAGTCCCACAATGTGTACTACTGATGAGAATGGAGCTGTCTGTTGAGAGGCTTTGGCCTTGCGTTTGAAAAAACACGACAGATGACGTTAATGTCACTGAACAACATTTCTTTCACATAAATATGTGTGTTTAAGCCTTTGATATTGACTAACAAATGAATAATGTGCTGTTATATTAACATTCAGTTAACGGACGCTCTAAAACAGAGAAACTTACAGCTCTGGAAAGGTTATCATTTTATCTGTCTGTCTGCTTCCTGGGACTTTCTGTCTTACCCAAGACTTGTGTTGTTATGGTTACGAAGTTACAGGACCAGCATTATCTTTCTTACCCAAGAGTTCTGTTGTTATGGCTACAGGATCTACAGGACCCGCATTATCTTTCTTACCCAAGAGTTTCTGTTTTTATGGTTACAGAAGCTACAGGGCCCACATTCTGTCTTATCCAAGAGTTCTGTTGTTATGGCTACAGGAGTTACAGGACCAGCATTCTGTCTTACCAGACATCACCAGAGTGAGGCCATTGGTCTGGATGCCTACGTATGTCAGCAGGTACAGCAGCAGAAGAAACTATGAGAAGAGTAGGAAAGCAATTTTTAGAATTGTTAAAATTGTTGCTGTTTGCATTGCACTCTCAGATCATATTTCTTTATTTTAATATTACCAATATTTCTTTATTTTATATTAAGTCTTTGAGAGTGATAATATTCACTGGTCATTTATTTATTTTGCATATACTATGTAACACCTTAAATGAGTCAAACATGTTCTCAATGAAGACGAGTCTCTTTATTTCTGTGACGAACGTGGCAATTAGAAGAACGATGTTTTCCACAACACGGATGGTGGTGTCATCTGTCAGGGTCTGATCCTCTTCCAAGAAAAACCTTGAAACGAAACAGGCAAAGACTCTGCCTTATCCACAGATCATGGAGCAATTCATGTCATAGTGCAATTCATACTTACATGCAATTCAGACTGACAAAAACTCTTAGATTTTATTCAAATGCTCTAATACGATTTCGCACTATAATGACTGCACAATTGTATTCATACCTTTAGCCCAGACACTGAAGGTCAGTGCATGTGTGTGATGTCAAAGTTAATTGGTCTGGGTCAAAATAATTTCACACTGAGCTTTTGGCACTCAATGTGCAAGTGTTTGTAAGGGTTCTCTGCCTGTCTGACTGACTGGGGTCTCTCTGCAAAATCCCCCCTTACCGGAAAGGGTGGGATCCGTCCAGGAGTCGCACGAGGTGGAGGCCCTTGCACATCAGATATGTGGGGAAAGTAACGGCCATAACGGTCAGGAAGGAGTTGGACACCACGGTGATGAGGCTGAGCTGGAACAGGCAGGCCAGGCCGATCACCAGACCTGTGAACACCACGCCGGTCCTCCCCACATTCCGCCAGTATATCAGGTCTATCACTGAGGACAACGGAGAGCAAGGGTGCGTATATTAGCACACGTGGCAGACACTTTGATGGTTAAGTCCTTAAATATTGGGGAAAGATTGCTGTGAAATCAACGGCCAATCAAAGTGCTCCATGTGTCCAGCCCCTTGTTGTTGATTGGACTGGAATAGTCTATGGGTTGGTCAAAGCTACTTTGTTTGTTTCAAGTTGACAGAGACAGGACTGTGAACAAATGCTGTTGTGTTTTTGCTATAATTTGAGCATCTGTAGATAGTCTATAGGGGACCATTCAAATAAAGTGTTTATAAAATCAGCATCTGTAGATAGTCAATATTGGACCATCCAAAGCATGGCCCCAAACCAACACTAACATGCGTTGCTAAGGGAGTTTTAGATGTTTAGACATGGCACAGATCTACAGCCAGGGACGGATAATGAAACCATGGGCCCCTGGGCCTGGCCATGTAACCCCCCCCCCCCCCCTTCTTGTGCCCGCAGAAATTGTGCGCTTGCAAAATATTACCTAAATGTAATGACATTTTCTTTCAACAGCACAATAACTAAATTCACCTGTACCTCAACAGGATTTACAGCTGACATACACATTTTCTAACGCAGGTACACTCAATTAAAGCCATCAGCAAGTTAACAAAATACACCTCTTTCAACCACAAATAACAGATACATAACAGCAACTTCACGCAGAGGCTCTGGAGTAGGGGCCCCCTGAGCTCATGGCCCCGTTCGGTAATCCATCCCTGACTACAGCAGATCGGAAAGGAGTTTGAGCGGTTTAGACATGGCACAGATCTACAGCATATCTGAAAGGAGTTTTATTGGTTTAGACATGGCACAGATCTGCAGCATATCTGTTGGCCTCTTTTACACAAGCGTCCTGTCATCAGGAGGTGACACACTCAGAGAGCAGCAGGTTTGCTTGCTAACTCAGAGTCCTCTTGGTCTGTAACAGTGAGTGTCACTCAGAGTGTGATGACACTCGCAGCAGCTTGTGTTTTGCTGGCTGGGATCCTCTCTCACTCAAGAGGACAATAACACCAGGAAACTTGTGAAATTGTTTATCTCTAGTGTGGGGAGGGAGGGATGGAGGGGGTGGGGTGCATACAGTATGTACAATTGTTAGTGCCATGTTGGAAAAACTGCAACACCTAATAAACAGATTAAGAAAATAAATAAAGAGCTTTCCAAAGGGATTTGTGTTATTTGTACATGTAACTATATAAGAAACTCATTCAATCTATCAGAGAATTTAACCCAGTGGTCATCTAAATAAAAACAGGTAGGACACTGGTTTGAAGCAGGTACAACATGAGCTGAGGATGTACAGAGGAGAACACCTAAGGTCACCTGAGTTCATTCTCTTCATTCTGACTAGACACTTCCGGGGGACAGGGATAGAGATAGAGGGGGGGGGGGGGGGGGGGCAGAGAAGGGAGGAGAGAAGGAGAAGAGAGAATCATAATGAAGGTGTATACTGTATGATACCAAATTTATAGCAGATCAAATGGAGAGTGCCATCATTCAAAGTACTGGTTGTAGAACAACTTAGTGGGTATGCATAATGGTCCCACGGTCATGAATATCTTGGAAAAGTCACAACATTTTAAAATCCCATTGCGCAGGCCTGGACAGGTCATGACATTTGGTAAATTCATGGAAAGTTTTTGAAAAGTCATGAAATTTGCAAACTTCTGCAATTTGATACATTTTTCACTTCAATTGAAATAACCTTACTACCCAAACTAGACTAGACATAACCTAACTACCCAAACTAGACTAGACATACCCTAACTACCCTACTAGACTAGAAATGGATAAAGCTGTTGTTTAATTTTCATTCATTAATAAGGCCATCCTGTGAATTCTGTGTACATGTAAGTTATGAAGGATCATGAACATGTCATTAAGGGTCCTTGAAAAGGCATGGAAATGCTTTGAAATGTTGCTTGTGAAAATGGGTGGCAACCCTATGTAGCGTAGGGAGAGCGTGGTCACCCCACCCGGACTCGAACCTGGGTGTACAGGGTGCCAAAC